>NC_044308.2:122143478-122443772 GCF_007474595.2 Lynx canadensis
ATCATAATCCACTCATTCAGCTGCAATGTATTCTCTGACTCCTACCCCTTAGGTTTCCATGCTGTACCCTATACCACAAGTTTCTTATTACCCATTTATGTTACTAAAAAAACAACCCTTTACACCATTAATAACAAGAGCATTCTCACCACTTCTCTCACACATTTCTTTAAAAATGAAAATAAATCTTTTGTTTTTTAATAGTTTTTATTTACCTTTTTTTCTTAAAAATTTTAAGGTGTATTTATTTTTGAAGGACAGAGAAAGAGAAGGGCAGGAGAGGGGCAGAGAGAGAGGGAGACACAGAATTTGAAGCAGGCTCCAGGCTCCGAGCTGTCAGCACAGAGCCAGATGCGAGGCTCGAACTCATGAGCCTCAAGATCATGCCCTGAGCCGAAGTCGGAGGCTTCACTGACTGAGCCACCCAGGTGCCCCAAAAATAAATCTTTTGAATCTGTGAATTATGGTGCCTTCCATCTTACGACTTCAAGGGAGGTCAAGTCTTTTATTTGTCCCCCAACTCTCATAGTTTTACTATGTCAGCATGACCTGGAGAAATGCTCTATTTTCTATTTCACACCAAACAGTAACAGGTCTATCTACCATATCACATCTACTGACTTGGGGGGGGGGGGGCGGGGGCTGCTAGATAATTAAAGCCAAATAAATCACAATAGTCACACTACTGCTACTGGGAACAGATGGCTTTGGGAGGGAAAAAAAAAGTTTTCCTTAATATCTGATTGGGATTTATAAGTATTAAAGTCAATTGCAGGGGCACCTGGGTGGCTCCGACTTTGGCTCAGGTTATGATCTAGAGGTTTGTGAGTTCCAGCCCCACAAAGGATTCTGTGCTGACAGCTCAGAGCCTGGAGCCTGCTTCGGATTCTGTGTTTCCCTCTCTCTCTGCCCCTTCCCTCTCTCTCTCTCTCTCAAAAATAAATAAACATTAAAATTTTTTCATTAAAAATAATAAAAAAAATAAAGTCAATTGTAAATCTCACAACACTTTCTTCAAGTAACACTGTCCTTTAATCTTTTTAAACAGCTCGTCTTTAAAAACACATCTCAGGGAATATGTCATCCAGAGAATTGGAAGGCTGTTAACAATTATTGTCTTCAATTCACAACTTTTCAAAATATTTCAGAACTGCCTGAACTTGGTTGGTGATTCAACCTTGGTTAACTGGTATAGAGACGCATCACAAGTCACCACCTGCGTTCAACAGCCCCTTCTGTGATAGCACGCTTGCTCACAGGGACCACCTAACTCTACCTAGAGCCCGGGATGGGGTTTCACCAAGGGCTGGGTAGAAGCATAATGCTTGTGAGGCACCAGGCCCGGTTCACTGTCAGATCTGTGGTCCAATGCCTTGCTTGCAGAAGGGGTAGGTATGTGTTAGGGAGAGACTGGGTGTGTTTCCGCCTGGTACCACCTCTTAACTTTTTCTGCCTCCCGAGGACCCCGAGGGTGTTTCTCAGGACTCTTAAAGGAAGCAACCACCTCGAGGACAAGAGGAGGGAGCCTCCAGGGAAAAAACCAAGAGCCCCGGAGTGGATCCTCCCAGGGTCCGCAGGGTCACTCCCTGCCTCCCCGGGGGAGGAGGGGCACGAATTTCTGGTCAAATCAGGCGGATGAAGGCACTGTGGCTTTGAGCAGAACCCAACCTCTGGAGGAAAAGAGGAAGACCTCAGACGCGGAGAGATGGGGGAGCCCCTACGCCTCCCTTGAGCCTCCCGCTCCGGGCAGGCCCGGTCAGCGCCGGGACACCGCTTCCAGCACACCTGAGCCGTGCCTGGCGCCCGCTCCCGGCCCCGCGGACGGTCACCGCGACCTCGCCCTGCCCGGCCGCCCCCTCCGCGGACTCGGCACGGGCGCAGCTCGCGGGGTCCCGGCCCACTGCCTCCGGTTCAGCCCGACCGCCCAGTCCCACCGTACCTGGCCGGCGGCGGCGGCTGCGGCGGCAGCGGCAGCGGCGGTGCTCCTCACGTACCCGTTCCGCACTTCCCCGTTCGCCACGCAGCCGTTCGCCCGCACAGGGCGACGGTAGCAGCAGCCTCCGGGCCCCGGCCGCATCGTCCCGGTAGCACCAGGCACAAGGCGACTCTGTAGGCGGCGGCCGAGACAGCAGCAGCTTCAGTCCCGCTCCGCACCCCACCCACCTCCTCGAAACCGGAAATGGTTGCACGCCCCCGCCAATTACCGGCCTGGCCGTCACATAGGGGCGGGGCCCACTCCCGCGGAGTAGGTGGTTCGCCCAAGGCCCCGCTGCCAAGGGGAAACGGGGCGGGGCCGGACAGGAGGGTCATAAGCCTAAGGACTGATGACCAATCAGGAGGAGGAGGAGGCAGACCCCATGCTACTGTCTGGCCAATCACGGGGGCGACAGCAAAACAGCTTGCTGGTGTTGAGGAGGTGGTCTGAGAAGGCTTTGGCGGCTTCTTGGTCCACGCAAAGGAGGCGGGGCCCAGGAAGAAGTAGCCAATTAGAGTGTGAGAAAAGGAAGGGGGCTGAGCCCAAGTGTCCAGAGCGGGTTCCTGGGTTCTCCCGGACAGGTGGCGCCCTCTTTGCCCTTGCCTTCGGGGAAGTTCTCCGATGTGAATCCCAGCCCGAGACAGGGATCCTTTATTTAATTTGCGAATTCCTATGTAGGTGTCTGTAGAAGAGCATTTTCAGCATTCTCTAACCATTCCTCGATATGCACCGTACAATAACATATTTCTTAGTAATTCGAACGTCGCTTGGCCCTTCACATCTGCCCCCAATCAGGATTTTCTGTACAATTTCCTTTAAAGGGTACTTATTTGAGAGCCAAGAAACCTGAATAACTGAAAGCTAAACCTTGAGTAGCCACTTTGGGAGCCAAATTCTTTAAAGTTAACACTTGTTTCATAGACTCACAGCAAGAAATATATTAATAAAACATCATGCACCTATCATAATGCCTGGCCCATAGTAGGAGCATAATAAATATTATTTTCGCACCCCTTTAGTTCTCTCTTCCCGTAGAGGTTAGAAACGAAATGGATCTACATCATAACGAGACTTTTGGGGGAGCCTGGGTGGCCCAGTCAGTTGAGCCTCTGACTTTGGCTCAGGTCATCATCTCACAGTTATGAGTTTGAACCCTCCATGGGGTTCTCTGCTGTCAGACCAGAGCCCGCTTCGAATCCTCTCTCTGCACCTCCCCTGCTCATGCTGTCTCTAGGTCTCAAAAATAAATAAACATAAAAAAAGAGAGAGAGAGACTTTTGGTTACCCATAAAGAATTTCGTGTCACAGTCAAGAGCATGGACTCTGGAGGTGGTCTGGGTTTGAATCCTGGCTGCACCACTTACTACTAGCTGAGTGACCACTATATATCTTCATCTGTTCAGTGAAGACAATAATAGTTGTCCTGGGGATTTGAGTTAATATATGTAGTGTATTTTGTATAAGACATGGCCATGGGTAAAAATTCATTCAATGTTGGTTATTTTTAACTGCTGAATGGGCCTATGAGAGCCCCTGCATTCTCCCCCCTACCCCATATTTAGAAAAGGGATAGACAAGGTATCAGTTTTGTGTGGTTTAGGAGCTGAACAATCTAACAGCAGATGGGCAGAGAGTTTTCTTCTTTGAGTTAACAAACACTGTGATCCCAAAGAATATAAATTTGTGACAGAAGTATGAGGCTAAAAGAAAAGCATGTGGGGACCCCTGGGTGGCTCAGTTGGTTGACTGTGTGATTCCTGGTCTCGGCTCAGGTCATGATCTCATGGTTGGTGAATTCAAGCCCCATGTCAGGCTCTGTGCTGACAGTGTGGAACCTGCTCAAGATTCTCTGTCTCCCTCTCTCTCTCTGCCCCTCCCTTGCTTGTGCTCTCTTTCTCTCAAAAATAAATAAATATTTTTTTAAAAAGAAGAAAAGCATGTGTTTTGCACCTCATGGAGCTTACATTATAGTGAGAAAAGATGTACATAGATAAAGCAAACAGAAATAAAAGTCCTACGGAAGGCTGGAGTTCTGATGAAGAAAGCTGGACCGCAGTGACAAGTCTAGTCTTCCCATATAGAAAGTTTTCAGGGCAGGAATCTGGTTGGAAGCAGGGCTAAAGGATTAAATTGAAGCTTAGATATTGGATTGAATGAAATTGGAAAAGACTTGGAAAGACGGTGTAGGATGAGCAGGATTTGGAGAGCTGAGAATGAGAAGGAAGGGGACAGTGTTCCCGGGAGAGAGAACCTTCAAAAACTCAGGTGCAGAGCCTGGAAAGAACAAAGACTAAAAACTGGAGCATAAGGGTGAAGAATGCGGCTAGATTAGAGGAATCCTGTTAGCTAGTGCCTCCCTCCAGAGGGCAGGACACAGGTCCTTGTCTTGTTCTGCCACTTACTCACCATGTGTGGTCTTGGACGAGTCATACAACATTATCCTTAGTTTCTGCACCCATCTTACAAAATTAATACCTGTAATACTTACCTTGCAGGGTTTTTGTGAGCATCAATGATATGATATGCAAATGATCTGATAACCTTGCACACCATTGCTAAATCACAAAACGGATGCCTCAGAAGGCAGTAGGAAACACCCCAGGCTCCATGCAAACAGAAAAACAGCTCCTTCCAGATGCATAAGCCACCTCATCACCATTTTACTGAGTTCATATGCAAAGTTCTGGGCTAGGCACCAGAGTCACAACCCTTCCTTCAAGATTGCTCAAACCAACTGTAAAACCAACTGTAAAACCTTTCTTGAACTCCAAACTCCTCACAAAATTAGTCTCTTTCTTCACTGTGAACTTATACACACCTGTGTAAGCATGTGTCACATTACTTCTTTGGGATTCTTTTTTTTTTTTCTTTTTTTTTTGAGAGGGAGATTACACCGTGGTTAGAAGCAAGAGCTCCAGGGACACCTGGGTGGCTCAGTCAGTTAAATGTCCAACTTTGGTTCAGATCATGATCTCATGGCTCATGAGTTCATGCCCTCATTGGGCTCTCTGCTGTCAGCACAGAGTCTGCTTCAGATCCTCTGCCCTCCCCCCACCCCCATCCCTTCCCTGCTTGCATGCTCTCTCTGTCTCAAAAATAAATAAACATTAAAAATAAAATAAAATAAAAAGAAGAAGAAGAAGAAGAAGAAGAAGAAGAAGCAGCAGCAGCAGCAAGAGCTCCATAGTCACACAGAATTGGAGACCCAGGTTCAGCACTTAGAAGCCTTGTGATTTTAGCAGAGCTGCTTAACATCTCTGTGACTCAGTTCTTTCATCTGTAAAATGAAGCATAACTCTGTTGTGAGAATGAAATAAGAAAAGCATTTACTTACAGGGCTTGTCACATAATAGTAAGTGCTAGCAATCATTTTTTAATAAATGAATTATTTGTTAAATGAATAAATGATTGATTAAATATATTTATACCCCCAACTAGACATAGAGCAAGCTCCTTGAGTACAGGAGATTGTTTAACTCACCTTTGGGTTCCCAGCACCCAGTACAGTGCCTGGAACATACTAAATGCTCAAGAAATGTCAGATGAATAATAAATAAACGGACAAATGAATGAAAATCTGGCCCTGCCTCCAAGGAGCTTTCTATCACATGGAAACTGTATTAAGATTCTTATGATTGAGGGGCGCCTGGGTGGCGCAGTCGGTTAAAGCGTCCGACCTCAGCCAGGTCACGATCTCGCGGTCCGTGAGTTCGAGCCCCGCGTCGGGCTCTGGGCTGATGGCTCAGAGCCTGGAGCCTGTTTCCCATTCTGTGTCTCCCTCTCTCTCTGCCCCTCCCCCGTTCATGCTCTGTCTCTCTCTGTCCCAAAAATAAATAAACGTTGAAAAAAAAAATTTAGAAAAAAGATTCTTATGATTGAGGCTAACATAAGTCAATATTAGAAAACTTTGTCAAGAAAGGTACATTTATTGGAATTCTCCGCATGATAGGGAAGTGTGGGGACTCAGGAAAAAAATCCCAAACATCAGCAACAGAAACTTATAGACCTTCCTCCTAGCACCAACCCACTTCTGAGGCTTAGCTCTCAGCAACCGACCCCTTTCAAATTCCCTAGGTCAAATTTATAAAATGCCAGGGAAGAGAAATCTAATTGGCCCAGCTTAGGGTGAGATGTCTAATGCTTGACCAAAAACATTAGACATGGTGGCCAAAGCACAAGTCCAAGCTGCTGGAGGTGAGGAACCAGTTACAGAGAAAGAAGAATCAATGCAGAGAAGAAAGGACAACCCTATCATTGTCTGCTACAAGGAGATAGAACTTGGGAATGAAAAGAACTGATAACAATCACTTGGAAGAAGTATTGAAGGAGGAGGCTTCCGGTATAGCATTTGTTTGTATGTGTGTATGTGTGTATGTATGTGTGTGTAAGCAGGCTCTACACCCAGTGTGGGGCTCAAACTCACAACCCTGAGATCAAGAGTCACTTGTTCTACTGAATGCCCCGGTATGGCATTTTTAAATGGCCATGCAGAATGCCTGCCTAGAAAGAGAACTGAAGTGAGAGAAGGCAGGCTATTTAGCTGGAGGAGCAGGCGGCCTGCACAATAGGATAGGGGTCTCGGTCACATGCATGCAAGTTAACACTGGCTGACTTAGAAGGGGATTCAGTGGAAGGTTATTAGCAGAGCAGCTCAGTGCATGGCTGAAGGCTGGAGGACAGGGCTTAGAAAAAGTCAGGAGTAAGGGGAATCTCCATAGGGCTAGGCAGCAAGGGCTGTAGCAAGGGTTTGTGGCAGAGACTGTCTGGTAAGTGTATCACCACTAAGATAAATGATCTCCAACCAGCTTTTTCATCCTTGAGTCATTTGCCCAAGAGTCAAAGTCCTAGGAGAGAGCATCTGATGGGCTGAGTTTAGGTCACACTGGTCCATACAGAGAGTGGCTGAAAGGGAGGCAAACATAAGGATGTGATTCCTTTACCTTTCATGGTGGGAGCTGCTTACCAAAATTCACCCTTCCCACAAGAGGATACAAAATGAAGACAGGTGATTTCCCAAAAGGAAATTGAGGACCTCTTGAAAACGGGAGCCAACACTGGGCAGGCAGAAATGATGAAAATCAGTTAAGACTGCAGAAGAGGGGCACCTGGGTGCCTCAGTTGGCTAAACACCTGACTTCGGCTCAGGTCATGATCTAGAAGTTCATGGGTTCGAGCCCCACGCCGGGCTCTGTGCTAACAGCACAGACCCTGGAGCCTGCTTCGGATTCTGTGTCTCCTTCTTTCTCTACCCTGCCTCCCCCCTCTCTCTCTCTCAAAAATAAATACACATTAAAAAAAAAAAAAAAAGACTGCAGAAGAATCATAAGGGAAAAGGGGCCCTTTAGTTGTTCTCTGCTTTGGTACAAAAACTAGGGCTGGACACCTCGGAGGTATTATCTGATTCTGACCCTGGGATCATCATTTGGCTTTTCCTTTCTAAACTTTTCATGCTCGTTCATTCATTTTTATATTTGACCAGTCATTTGACAAATACTTTTTTTCTAACCATCATGTTATTACATCTATAGGCGCCCCTATAAATACAATGACAGGGGCGCCTTGCAGGCTCAGTTGGTAGAGCATGTGACTCTTGATCTTAGGGTTGTGAGTTTAAGCCCCATGTTGGAGGTAGAGTTTACTTTTATTTTTTTTTTTAATTTTTTTTTTCAACGTTTATTTATTTGTGGGACAGAGAGAGACAGAGCATGAACGGGGGAGGGGCAGAGAGAGAGGGAGACACAGAATCGGAAACAGGCTCCAGGCTCCGAGCCATCAGCCCAGAGCCTGATGCGGGGCTCGAACTCACGGACCGCGAGATCGTGACCTGGCTGAAGTCGGACGCTTAACCGACTGCGCCACCCAGGCGCCCCTACTTTTAAAAGTTATGTATATAGGGGCGCCTGAGTGGCTCAGTCGGTTAAGCAACTGACTTCGGCTCAGGTCATGATCTCACGGTTTGTGGGTTCAAGCCCTGCGTTGGGCTCTGTGACGACAGCTAAGAGCCTGGAGCCTGCTTCGGATGCTGTGTCTCCCTTCCTCTCTGCCCCTCCCCTGCTCATTCTCTGTCTCTCTCTGTCTCTCAAAAATAAATAAAATTTAAAAAATAAAAATTATATATACAGTGAGATCCACAGTCATGAATTTTGGGTCCAAGAACTTCTAGCCGCTGCCTTGGACAGGGGCCACTTTCCACTGGATCACTTCGGTGAATGTAAAAGCTTTAAAGAGAAATTCATGAAGTGTCTCTGTGACAATAAATTTGAAAATGCTTTGTGCAGAAATGAACCAAAAGACTATTTAGAATGCAGAATGGATAGGCAGCTGACAGAACGAGAACCACTGGAAAAACTGAGATTAGAAGATTTGATCAATAGAAAACCAAAGGCAAAGACTAAGTTTTGATGGGAAAAAGACTGCTGGCTGCTGGGTCGTCCGTATGGACCTCATCACCTGACAATTTATGGTTAGGTGCTGTGACTTAGAAAGGGGCTTCCAGAACACCCTCCTTGATGGAAACATCTCATCCTGACATTTACCAGGTTATTTTGAAAAATTATTGCTCCTTTTAGATCTCATTTTCCCCCAAGAGTGTCGGGTTTTATCTTCAGATCGTGTGTGGCAGAGTTCCTAGGGAGACCCATGGCAGGTGGGAGTTAAGAATGCGAATCACACCTGCTTACAGAGGGGACACGTGAAACAGTGACTCCATATGGTAATACTCTGCATAGCTTCCCAGTAGTGATATGCTCAATGTTCATGGCTTCAGATATTGTCAGAAAACCATTCCCTAGCAAAACAGTTTCCTTTTTGTACTCATAAATACGTATGTCAATTTCCTTTTTTAAAAAACAAAAATAGAGCATAAACTTGGAAATGAGAAAAAAAAATACAGTGATAGAAAGAAACATAGTCTCTGCCCTTATGGAGCTTATGGTCTTGATTTACAAGAAATGGGTTTGGTATTTCCCTTTTTACTACTCCTGATACAGTGAGTGAAAAAGTCTGATTCTCTCCCTGAGTTTCTGGCCCTCCTTTTGCTGGAAAATCTTGGATAACATTTTTGGACCATTTTTAGTGGCAATATTTGCATCCACAAAACTGAGTAGGCCCTGGGACAAGAGTTTAGAATTGCATTATTCTAGAATTGCATTATTCTGCTGAGGCCTGGGCTGTTTAAAGGAATGACTGTTTGCAAATATGAAGTTTTAACAGGAATGGTGGTTCCTGATTGCCTGCTAAGCAGCCCAGAAGAGTGACTCGAATCTGTGTCTAACAGGCATTTGCAGTTGGAGCTGGGAGATAAGACTGATGCATGCTCCAGGAATAGGCAGCTAGAGCCTGTGTCTCAATGGTTGCTCTCCTCCTGTATGTTTCCTCGGCCCTAGAAGCACCTCGAAGCCTCCTACTCAACCACCACACCCCACACTGCCACTCCATACTTCCTGTGGGTATTCACTCAGTTGACTGTCGCAATCATCTGATGTTCTGCTTCAGGAAGTGGACTTTTGCTTCTGGCTCCAGGAAGAAGGGGTGGTGCTGAAGATAACGATTATGATAACGGGTGGTTGTATTAGTCAAAGCTCTTCGAGTTGCAAGGTTTTTTTTTTTTTTTATTTTTTTTTAATGTTTATTTTTGACAGAGAGAGAGAGAGAGAGAGAGCAAGCAGAGGAGGGGCAGAGAGAGAGGGAGACACAGAATCCGAAGCAGGCTCCAGGCTTAGAGCTGTCAGCACAAAGTCCGATGCGGAGCTCGAACCCACAAACCATGAGATCATGACCTGAGCTGAAGCTGGACGTTTAACCCACTGACCCACCCAGGCGCCCCTGAGTTGGAAGTTTTGAAACTGAATTCAAATTGGATTAAGCATAGAGATTTATTGGCTTACATAACCAAAAAGAGTAGGGATAGATCTGACAGGATTCATGTGCTCAAATGATGTCATCAGGAATCCAACTCTATCCTTGGCTTGGCACCCCTCTGAGTTGGCTTCATTCACACAGAAGGGGTTACCCTATGATAGTAAAGATGGTCTATGGCTTGGCAAGCTTGCATTCTACCAGTTTTAAAATCTCAGCCTAGAAAAAGTGCTTCCTTTCTGGACTCCCAGTGGGAATCCTAGCTAAATTCCCATTGACCCAGCTCAGGTCACAGGCCCCAGGCAGATGTTGAATTGATTCGCCAGGCCTGAGTCTTATGCCCACCCATTCCCTCAGTTCTGCTCTACAGGCTCTGAGAATGGGTGACTGACCAATGGTTTCCCAAATAGAAAAGATGGGTTCTGTTTCCAGAAAAAAGGGTGCTGGGCAGGCATAAAAAACAGATAGACTGCTCATACTGGATATGATGATAACAAGAAGAGGTGGTAAGAATGCCTAGGAGATTCTCAACATTTTTAGAAGATGTTATTAAGAAATACCAGTTTTAGACTTTCCCTCCTGCCCAAATCCAGCCTCCAAAATTCACCCCAGATTTATGTTTATTTAAACTGATTAAAGTTGTTGGTATCTTATTATTTTCATCTTCATCAAATCATCATCCCACAGCAATTAATAAACAGACTCTGTGTATGTGGTTGTGTAAGAAAAATATAAATATATCATCTTTACAAACTGAGACTTTATTCCCAAAGGGAGCATTAATGATGACAAAGGACTCACAGACAACCATGCTAGCTCTGAATGTTACATATTGTCAATTTTATTTTCTAAAAGTTTTTTTTAAATGTGTATTTTTGAGAAAGAGCAAGTGGGGAAGGGGGAGAGAGAGAGGGAGACAGAGAATCCCAAGCAGGATCCATGCTGTCAGCACAGAGCTCAATGTAGGGCTCAAACTCACGAACCATGAGATCATGACCTGAGCTGAAATCAAGAGCTGGACGTTTAATCGACTGAGCCACCCAGGCCCCCCTGTATTGTCAATTAAATGACATAAATTGAATTGTACTATATGCAAAGGATACCTCAGTAAAAGAAAAAAAAATAGTTAAAAGAAAAATGACACAAAGTAGAAGGTTCATTCGTTGTGGGCCAGGGTGTCATATGCATTCTACAGAGTGATGAGATTTGCTTATTTATTTATTCATATTTATGTATTTATTTATTTATTAAGTAGGCTCCATGCCCAATGTGGGACTTGAACTCACGACCCTGAGATCAAGAGTCACATGACTGCACTGACTGAGCCAGCCAGGGGCCCTGAGTTTTTAAATGGAATAGATTCAAGGTGAGGCTGCCATTTCTTTTCTACTTCATTGTAGAACACTTTAAAGACTTTGCTGTCTTCTTCATCACTCTCTTTATATCTATTTGGCAATGCTATATATTCTTGGAGAAAATAACTTCTTTTAAAATGGCCTTCTGAAGCTCTTGCCCATACCCTCAATATTTCCTAACTTTTCCTCACATATTTTCCTATCTTACACAATCCCCAAACCTGTCATTTCCGGTGCCTAATGTCTGGGAGAGCCATTTTAACCTGTACCTAGAATGTGCTACTTTGTTGCTTGTGCTCCCAGGGTATCTCCAAAATCACATAAGTTGTCTCAGTAGATGTCCTATGACACCTGGGCAGCTCAGTGGGTTGAGCAGTTGAGCATCTGACTCTTGATTTCGGCTCAGAGCCTGATCTTATGGGTCTGTAGGTTTGAACCCCATGTCAAGGATGGGATTCTCTCTTTCCCTCTCTTTCTGCACCTCAACCCCCTCAAAATAAATAAACTTAAAAAAAAATAGATGTCTTGGAAAGCACAGGAATTAGGACAGGCAGTGAGAACCAGAGAAAAGAAACTTTCTCATACCTACTGTAAGGCCCTGTCACTCTAACACTTTAAAATATAGCATACCTCTGGGGAACCTGGGTGTCTCAGTTGGTTGAGCATCTGACTTCAGCTCAGGTCATGATCTTGCAGTTCATGAGTTCAAGCTCCACATCGGCTCACTGCTGTCAGCCTGTCAGCACAGAGTCTGCTTCAGATCCTCTGTCCCCTTCTCTCTGCCCCTCCCCCACTCTCCCAAAAAATAAATATTTAAAAAAATATATAGCGTACTTCTGTTTTGTATCAAGAACACCTTTTATTTTTATTTTTTTTTTTTAATTTTTTTTTCAACGTTTATTTATTTTTGGGACAGAGAGAGACAGAGCATGAACGGGGGAGGGGCAGAGAGAGAGGGAGACACAGAATCGGAAACAGGTTCCAGGCTCTGAGCCATCAGCCCAGAGCCCGACGCGGGGCTCGAACTCACGGACCGCGAGATCGTGACCTGGCTGAAGTCGGACGCTTAACCGACTGCGCCACCCAGGCGCCCCAAGAACACCTTTTAAAACATGGATGATGGGTTGCCTGGGTGGCTCAGTCTGTTAAGCATCTGACTCTGGATTCTCACCTCAGGTCTTGATTTCAGGGTCATGAGTTCAAGCCCCACGTTGGACTCCACATTGGGTGTGAAGGCTACTTGTGGTAGGGTCCCCTCCTTAAGGAGAGAGAAAAAAAAGGGAGAGAAAACTTCAAGGTAACCTGGCTATGCACCTACCCGACCATGACCTTGTAAACTGAGACGACTTAATCAGATTGCGTGTTTATGTGTGTTACCATGGATGGGAGACAAAGAAATAGAAACTGTATAAAGAAGCTATGCCATGTGACATTCGGTGCTCAGTTCTTTGGGTACGAGCCCAACTGAGAGGTGCCGGCACGAATAAAAGTTGCTTCCTGGAAATTAAAAAGCGTCCGTGTCACAGCTCTCTGTGGGAGAATCCTGCTACATACTTACAAACAAAAACAAAAACAAAAACATAAATGACAATGTTATTTATTTACTTACTTACTTAACCAGCAAAAGAAGAGTTTATTCAGAAGTAGAAAATTGCCATACCATACAAACAAGCCACAGGCAAATCCTCTAGGTGACATCTTTGGAGTCACCTTCTATTTCAATCCAATCTTGACTTTCCCCACGCTGACCATTCCATACTGATTTGCCGATCCACATCTCACATTTCAACTGGTTGCTTCTCTCTCATCCGTTCCACTTTTCCTTTATCAGTTAGGAGTCATATCCTTAGAGTTGGGTTCATTGTTGCCCTGGTCCTTGCCACAGTGTTTGGTTTAGGGACAGACACAGCTTAGTCAATTCAATCACAGTAAGACTGGAGATTTGGGTTCAATGGTTGGGAGAAGGAAACCTATCTGTTCTCCTAGATGTGCTCTATGAATGTGAAGCCTATACCTGTTGTAGTTATTTGGCTACTAGAAACGAAACCCATGTAAGGATGAAGCCAGCATCAGAAAGCAAACAGACTGGCTCACAGACATATGGAGGTGGTGCCCTGATCAAACCATGCCTGAAGCCTACTCCTAGACATTTCAATTATACTGAGTCAAGAATTTTTAATTGTTTATGCCAGTTGGGTTTTAAAAAAAAAATGTTTTTAATGTTTATTCATTTTTGAGAGAGAGGCGGGGGGCGGGGGGAAGAGGGTGAGCAGGGGAGGGGAAGAGAGAGAGGGAGACACAGAATCTGAAGCAGGCTCCAGGCTCTGAGCTGTCAGCACAGAGTCCCATGTGGTACTCTAACTCATGAAGATCATGACCTGAGCCAAAGTCGGACTTTACCTGACTGAGCCACCCAGGAGCTTCTGGATTTTTTTTTTTTTTTAATTGTAACTTAAAGCATCCTATTAAACTCCCTCAGGAGAATCTTTTTTATAACATTATTGATGTACATTTTACATCATGTAAACTATATATATTTAAGTGTAAGATGTAATGAGTTTTCGCATATATACACACCTGTAAAATCATCTCCACAATCCAAATAATGAAAATACTTGTCAGCCTCCAAAGATTCCCAGTACCTTTTGGAATCCCTCCCCCCGTCACTACCCTTCCCCATCCCTTTCTGACAATAGACTAGTTTACATTATCTAAATTTTATCTAAATGGAAGAATAGAGCGCCATACACTAAATGTTTGTGTCCTCCCCCCACTTCATAGGTTAAAATACAAATCCTTAAGGCGATGGCATTAGGAGGTAGTACCTTTTTGAGGTGAGTAGGTCATGAGCGTGGAGATTTCATGAATGGGATTAGTGCCTTTATAAGAGAGGCCCCAGAGAGATTCCTCCTCTCTTCCCTCATATGAGGTTACATTGAAAAGGCAGGTTCTCGGGGCACCTGGGTGGCTCAGTTGGTTAAGCCTCCAACTTCGGCTCAGGTCATGATCTTGCAGCTCATGGGTTCAGGCCCCGAGTCTGTGCTGACAGCTCAGAGCCTGGGGCCTGTTTCAGATTCTGTCTCCATCTCTCTCTGCCTCTTTCTCTCTCTCTCTCAAAAATAAATAAACATTAAAAAAAAAAAAAAAAAAAAGGCAAGCTTTCATCAGATACTAAACCTGCCAGTGCCTCGATCTGGGACTTCCCAGAACTGTGAGAAATAAATTTGGGTTGTTTATAAACCATCCAGTCTATGATATTTTGTTATAGCAGCCTTGACTGACTGAGACAGACAATCGGTACTGACAAGTAGGGTGCTGGTACAACAAATATCTAAATTGTCGAAGCAGCTTTGGATGTGGGTAATGGATAGAGGCTTTAAGTTTTCAGGTACATGACAAAAATTTTCCATTGTTGTTAATGGACGTTTAAGGGTGATGTTAGTGAGAGTCCAGGGAGTAAAGAGAGCTGTAGAGAGGGTCTCGGAATTGTTAGAGAATACTCAAGTAATTATAAACAGAATGTTGACAAAAACATTGACTATTTTTTTAAATACACTTATATATTTTTTAAATGTTTATTTATTTTTGAGTGAGACAGACAGAGTGCAAGCGGGGGAAGGGCAGAGAGAGAGGGAGAGGGAGAATCCCAAGCAGGATCTTTGCTGTCAGCACAGAGCCTGATGAGGGACTCGAACTCACGAACCGTGAGATCATGGACCTGAGCTGAAATCAAGAGTCGGATGCTTAACCAACTGAGACACCCAGGTGCCCCAAAATATTAACTATTCTGATGGGATCTCAGACAGAAATGAGGAACATGCTTTTGGACAATGGCTGAAAGGCCATCCTGTTATAAAGTGGCAAAGAACTTGGCTGAATTGTGTTTGTATCACAGTATTTTGTGGAAGGTTAAACTTGTATGTGACAATATTAGATATTTCGCTGAGGAAATATCCAAGCAAAGTGTTGAAGAAGTGACATGGTTCCTCTTGACTACTTAAAGTAAAATGTATGAAAAGAGAAATGATTTAAAGATGAAATTGTTCATCAAAAAGGATGCAGAACTGAAAAGACTGCAAATTCTCAGCCTATCCATCTTGTAAAGAATGAGAAAATATGTTTGGGAGAGAACACAAGGGGGGGTGGCCAATCATTCGGTAAGGGGATTAATCAGCCATTTCAACAGAAACGCCGAGCTGTTGTTTAAAACAATGGAAGAGCGCAAAGGAGGGGTCACCAGTACCTGTGATTCCCCAGTGCACTGCTTTGTCTCAAGTCACAGGCTCGGCTTCCTGCATTCTGGCGCCTAGCACCTAGGGCACTCCAGGTGCAGCTCTTGTGGGCCCCCAAGTGGAGTCTATTTATTTATTTATTTAATTTATTTAATTTTTTTTAAACATTTATTTTTGAGAAAGAGAAAGCATGAGTGGGGGAGGGGCAGAGAGAGGGGGACAGAAGCTCTTTAGCAGGCTCTGTGCTGACAGCAGAGAGCCCGATGTGGGGCTTGATCTCATAAACCATGAGATCGTGACCTGAGCCAAAGTCCGGCTCTTAACTGACTGAGCCACCCATGTGCCCCTGGAGTCTTTTTTTTTATTTTTATTTTTATTTATTTATTTTTTTTTTTTTAAATTTTTTTTTTTTTCAACGTTTATTTATTTTTGGGACAGAGAGAGACAGAGCATGAACGGGGGAGGGGCAGAGAGAGAGGGAGACACAGAATCAGAAACAGGCTCCAGGCTCCGAGCCATCAGCCCAGAGCCTGACGCGGGGCTCGAACTCACGGACCGCGAGATCGTGACCTGGCTGAAGTCGGACGCTTAACCGACTGCGCCACCCAGGCGCCCCTTATTTTTATTTTTTAAGTAATATTTGTTTCTATTACAAAAGCAACATGTATTTAATACAGGAAAATTAGAATATAAGCAAAAGGAAAGAAATTAAAACCACTACTAATATATATTGATATATGACCTCCCAGGAATAATAAGCAAGAAAAAAATAGTGAAAGAAAGATGGGAAGAAAATTTGGGGCAAAACGAGCAGCATGAGCAGTCAGTCACCAAGATACAAAACAGCCTAGAATGTGGGCAGACAACGCAGCCACTTGTTATTTGTGGAGCAGAGTCCTAGAGAAGTAGTCTCCCTGCTAAGGCAAATTTTGTTCAGGTACAGGGAAGAAATCCCTTGATCTCAGAGAAGCAGATGCCCTGCTAGACCCATGAATCACAATCATGGAAATCCAGTTCCCTTTTCCTTGCCAGACACTCAGCTTTCCAGCCCATATTGCAGGTAGAGTAAATATATGAAACAGTTCTAGCTAACAAGATATAAGAGGGAGACGTCTATGGAGACTCTAAGAAACAGGATTTTTCGTTATTAACAAAAAGTAAGCCTCTTTCGTCAGCTCCCTTCCTTCTTAACTTCATGCAGTGATGTGAGGACATGACATCTGGAGCCATGGCAGCCATATGGAGACCATGAAGCACAAGCACAGAATGAAAAGTCAACATGCTGAATGGCATAGCCAAAAGATGGAAAGAGTGTGGGTCCTTGACGATATAGCTGATGATATAGGTGAAGCCACTCCTTGGCTACACCTGCCTCCAGACTGCTTAAGGAAACAATGCATCCTAGCAGTTCAAGCCATGGTCTTTTAGGTTCTCTCTTACTTGCGGTCAAATACATCCTAATTCCTACAGACTTATACCACATTCGCAGTGATTATCAAGGAAGCCAAGGGCAGCTGCTCTTAAACAGGAAGCAGGAACTGGAAAGTTGTCACACCCGTAGTCAGTTGTTTATTCTCTGCCAGCCTCATCTCCGCTTGTGTCTGAAAATTTGTGTCTTTCTTCATTCTTCTCTACAGACCAGTTTTCACGGATTCAACATCCACACAGCAAAGCCTTCCCTGTCTGCATTTCCTGCATCTAAGAGACCAGCTTAGGCTGTGACTACATCTCAAGCTCGATTCCAAAGTCTAGAAGGGAGAGGAGGCTGGACCCAGTTGTTTCTGCACTCTCTGGACACCCTGGGGGCAAAATCACACCCTCAAACCTGGCTGCCAAAGGCCCATCCACGTGTGTGTGACTCTCAGGGAAAGGAGAGGCACGGGCTAAAAGACACCCCTAACTATCTACCATACTGGCTGCGGTTAAGTATGTTAGACAGTGGGTGGGAAGGGGCCATTCAGTATGAGAGAGACGAACAGATTCCAACACCAAGTGGAAAAGCTGAGAGAGGGCTAAGCTAACTCAAGGCGGGGTAGCTGGGAAATTCCTCCCCAAGGAAGTCAAAATTCAATCTCCCAAGGCCTTTCCTTGAATGAGGAGTGAGGGAAAGAAATAAGAAGGAAAAAAGGAGTGGCCCTGGAAGCTGTCACTGAGAAAACGGGGCGTAGGCTTGGACGCGCCTCTAACCTCCCCGCCCCCACCCCCAGAGAAGGGAAAACCAGGATTTCTGCTTATTTTAGGTTCAAGTCCCACCGAGAGCGTGAGCTTGTGTGCGTACCCTGGCAGTCGCTGGCAGCAACGTTTCGGTCGAGAAAAGGTTACTGGAACAGATTGGGGTCAGCATTAATGCTGTTTCCGTACAGAGATGGGAACAGCGTGGAGGCCAGAACGCTGCCCCGAGGGTCACCAGCTTCCCACGTGGCCTGCCCAGGAACAGGCGACAACCGGAGGAGGGCCGCTGGGAGGCAGGGAGCAACTCCGAGAAAGGCGCGGGGGCGGGCCGCGGGGCAGCGGTCTCCGACGAGAACGACGAGATTCTCAAGTCCCCTCAGCCCCCAGTGCGCGGGGCAAGGTAGGGCGGCAGAAGTGCGCAGGCGCAGGCGCAGACGCAGGCGCTGGCGGTAGGGGCAGGGGGAGGACGAGGATAGCTGGAGGACGTGTTCCGGGAAAGCGCAGGAAGGAAGTCAGGGCGGGCAGATAGCGAGGGCTGTGGAGTCACAGTAGACAATTCTGGGAACACACAGGCTGGGGTGGATTTGGATCCAACTCTCCCTTCCTCCCTCCCGCTTTCTCTGCATTCCTGCATAATGCATCAGCGGGCACTGGGCCCCTGCGAAGGCACTTTCCACTTGCCACCGGGAGGGACCGGTCCCGCTTGGTTCACTACAGGTCATCCAGTGCAGGGCTCTGAACTGGGAAGGTTCTCAGCAAATATTTCTTTCATGAGTAAGTGCGTGGAACTTTGTCCGGGAGAAAGGATCCAAGACATAAATAAACGTGCCGGTCGTCCAACAAGGGAGTACTTCAGAAGAGTAACCTTCACACCATTTTTGGCTGTACCCTTTGAAGTGTTAACTAGTGGATTTCTTTTGTGCCGGTAGCCTAAGAAGGCAGGAAAAAATGTTTGGAATCACTGGGCCAATTAGTAATTTACCAAACTAATTCGTAGGAGGGGAATTCTTTTGTTTACGTGAAATTTCACCTGGAAGCCTAAACAAATAATAGAGATTAACAACAACAACAAAACCAGCAGCGGCTCTCCTGCCCATCCTCAGTGAAGAGCTGGTTTTCAAAAAACCATGCACCCTGGTGCCTGGATGGTTTTCCTCTGTTTTGTGGGTAGAGCATGCGACTCTCCATCTGGGGTCATGAGTTCAAGCCCCACATTGGGTGTGGAGCCTACTTACAAAATAAAAAATAATTTAAAAAAGAAACAAAAGCATTCCTCTGCTGCTACTCCACGGTTACTGGTAAAAAGTGAGGTCCGGATGGATAACTAAAATTACCGTAATCATTTCACAAGATATGTATGTCAAGTCATTATGCTATACATCTTAAACTTAGTGCTGTATGTCAATGATAATGAAACTGAAAAAAATAAGTAAACAATTTAATTTTAAAAAAAGAGAGGGGCGCCTGGGTGGCGCAGTCGGTTAAGCGTCCGACTTCAGCCAGGTCACGATCTCGCGGTCCGTGAGTTCGAGCCCCGCGTCGGGCTCTGGGCTGATGGCTCGGAGCCTGGAGCCTGTTTCCGATTCTGTGTCTCCCTCTCTCTCTGCCCCTCCCCCTTTCATGCTCTGTCTCTCTCTGTCCCAAAAATAAATAAACGTTGAAAAAAAAAATTAAAAAAAAAAAAAAAGAGAGAGAACCGAGGCCCAGAGAGGTTAATTGACTTACTCAGTGTCACACAGCAAAGAAGGAAAGAAAGAGGGCAACTACTAAGATATCACAGGAACTTGAGTAAAAAGCCTACAGAAAATGATGACCCACAGTTCAGATTCTACTTGTTGCCTGTTTTTGTACAACTTGAGAGCAAAGAATGTTTTCTACATTTTTAAGTGGTTAAAAAAATAAAAAATAGTATTTTATTATTTTTCTTTTTTTTAATGTTTATTTATTGGGGGGGGGAGGGGCTGAGAGGAGAAGAGAGAATCCCAAACAGACCCTAAGCCTATGTGGAGCTGGAACTCATGAACCATAAGATCATGACCTGAGCCGAAGTCAGATGCTTAAATGATCCAGGTGCCCCGAGAGAGAAACTCTTAAAATGATTACTTCTGTGAAGTGGTACTGTGGGTTGGGGGAGGGAGGATTTATTTATCACATTATACTCTGGTATGCATTTAATATATGTGTCACTAAAATAAATTAAAAATACTTCACTCATAATGGATTTGAGCCAAGGTATGCACAACCACCTTAAAGACACAGAGTGCCTTCCAGATTAACAGAACTTGACACAGTAGCGTAATTGGAACCATTGATCTCTCTCAAGAAAGAATATGCCTGTTAGAATGTGGTTACCAGATCATACCAGAATATATATATATATATATATATATATACACACACACACACATATACACACACATATATATATGTCTGTACTTTTATGTATCATATTATATAGACAGAACATTTTATTATATATTATAAACTTATAAGTTTAAATTTATGGCATTTACTTCTCAATGAGAGGATATATATCATTTTGATAAATAGAAAAAGTTAGGATTATTGAAACCTATTATGCTATCAGCCTCAGCATCAGAGTTAGCATGTTTGGTTTGTTTGTACATGTCTTGGTCGGGATAGGTTAGGTTAGGCTGCTATTACACATGATCCCAACATTTCAGTGGCATGTAACAAAGGTTTATTTCTCACTCAGGCTCAGTGTCTGGCAAGGGGCAGACTCTACTACATGTTGCCTTCTCTCCAGGGCATAGCTATCCTCCTTGTGGCCAAGAGAAGAAAGAACCATGGTGAACATCTGCTAGTTTTTATTTTTATTTTATTTTTGTTTTAGAGAAAGAGAGAAAGTGTGAGCAGGGTAGAGGGGGAGGGGGAGGGAGAGGGAGGGGGGGAGGGGGAGAGAGAGAGAGAGAGAGAGAGAGAGAGAGAGAGAGAGAGAGAGAATCCCAAGCAGGCTCCACACTCAGCACAGGGCCCGGTGTGGGGCTTGATCCCACGACCCTGGATCATGACCTGAGCCGAAATCAAGAGTCAGATAGTCAAGTCGCTGAGCCACCCAGGCATCCCTACATCTGCTAGTTCTTAGAGCTTTGTTTCTGAAGTGGCCTATATTACTTCCACTCACATTTTATTGGCCCAAACAAATCACATGGTCAAGCCTGAGATCAACAAGGCAAGAAAATAATCCCATCCAAGGGGGAAGCAGTGAATACTTGTAAAGAACAATACAGTCTATCATAGCAAAACACTGCAGAAATTGGGATTAACAGAAAAATCCTTAGAAGTGATAAAAACTCACCTGACAATCTCAAGCTCTCTAATTACATGAGTCACCAAGCTTGAAATAAAAGTGAGAAAATTTGTTTCAAAGTTGGATCACTACGCACTGAGTTTATCACTACTCATAAATATAAAAATCAGCTACAAGTATCCATCTGAAACCAAGCATTAAAGTATCTACTTTTGGACATTCTCCCCATGTGATGAGTTAAGTATTCACTTTTTATTGCCCAGCTGATTCTTAGCCCTGTGACAAAAGCATGTCTCTAGGAGATACACCTGACCTTCAGCATTCACTGGCGTGCAGAGGTCACGTGTTCCAGGGTGCACCCACTTGGATAATTTCATGTGCCCAGGCCTGGAATTTTCAATAAGAACCAATGCCAAACTAGCGGCTTGGTGGGTTAAGCGTCCGACTTCAGCTCAGGTTATGATCTCACGGTTCATGGGTTTGACCCCCCATCGGACTCTGAGCTGCCAGTGTGGATCTTGCTTGGGATTTTCTCTCTCTCCCTCTCTCTCTGCCCTCCCTGACTCATGCTTTCTCTCTCTCTCTCAAAATAAATAAGTAAACTTAAAAAAAAAAAAGAACCAGTGCCAAACTACAGTCTTCCTAATCAGGGTCCCGTTTACAGGGTGTTTAAATACATTCACAGGGGCGCCTGGGTGGCTCAGTCGGTTGAGCGTCCGACTTCGCTCAGGTCACGATCTCACGGTCCGTGAGTTCGAGCCCCGCATCAGGCTCTGTGCTGACAGCTCAGAGCCTGGAGCCTGCTTCAGATTCTGTGTCTCCCTCTCTCTCTGGCCCTCCCCCCGTTCATGCTCTGTCTCAAAAATAAATAAATGTTAAAAAAAAAAAATTTAAATACATTCACAGACCTGGTAGGAAAATCCACCCCGAGCACTGCTCTGAAGTCTGGTGGGTATCATGCCACGGAATCCAAATAAAGAAACAGAGAAGTCTTGGAAATTCCAATATGTGGAGGAGCCAGGCTGATCACTTAGGTGGTCAAAAGGATGAGCAACGAACCTTCCAGCAGTGTCAGCAGGCTTCAGAAAGGGAGGAGACTGGGAAGCTGGAGAACCTGTGCTTCCAAAAGAGACAGCTACTGGTTGGCCCTAGCCAGCTGTTGCTATATAGAAAAAAAAAAAAAAAAACAAAACAAAAACTTTTTTTAGGTTGCAAATCAAACTTGTATGTGAAATCTGCCAGTTTAAAATACTGATACGAATTCAAAATTGTGAAATACGGGGTAGGCCAAGTAAGCACATTTGTAGGCCGTGTTTTGGGTTGTAAATCTGTGATCTCTGAGGCAGGTGACCAGGGTAAAGATCTCAGAGGAGAGAGGAGAAATCTGGAGAAAAGAAAGAGGAGTCCCCAAATGGGGCATGTGGGAGGGAGCAGAGAGCGGGAGGTCAGCCTCTGGAGGGCAGGATGCTGCGGAAGAGACAGATGTGGGGACAGGACATTTAGCCAGTTTTGTGATGTGTAACCTCTTCGCTCTCCTTTTCATAAAACCTTCAGGGAAACAGGCTTTCGACGTTGGCGTCAAATCTGTGTTTTCCGACTGGTGCGTCGTGGTGTTGAGACCGGCTCCAAGGAGGCCCAGTTACGCCTGAGCTGTGTTTGAGCCTCCACCTAAAGCCCCTTGCTTTGAGTCCACATTGCAAGTTTCCCAGGTGGTTGGAGAAGCAGGAGAGGTGGTGGCGCATTCAGAGGGTGGGTCTTGGAGGCAGGCAGAATGGGGTTTGAATCCTGGGCCCCCGCACTTACTTGCTCTAAACATTTCTGAACCCTGTTGCAAAGTGGGGATAAAGTACCCCCACTGCAGAGTGGTAGAGATTTACATGCAAAGATGAAGACAACACGCTCAGGACCGTACCCAGCACATCGTGTTACTCAACAAAGAGTAACTGTACTGTTATTAGTGTTATTTATATATGATTACTTTCATTTGCAATCATAAGCCCGCAGGGAGAGAACGTGCTGATCCTCAAACACAAGTAATTGCCCAGTAAAAGCTGGGCAATCCGTTTAAAACTTTTATTTCTTATCAGAAAAGAATTAAAGCGCTCTCCTGGCCTTTATGCCTGAGTCTCTTCTGAGTTTGGTCACACGATTCAGTCCAGTGGAGCACAAGTTCTGCTCTACACCTGTCTGGCATCTTGCCTTAGGCTCTACACCTGTCTGGCATCTAACCTGGGTGTCTCCGCACTGCCTGGAGGAGAGAGATTACTCCCACAGCCTGCGTGCGTGCGAGGGAGCTCCGGGGAGAGGGAACCATGTGTCAGCTCCTCAGTCAGTGCTCACGAGTGAATTAAAGCCTGCTGCCTGCTGAGGTGACTTCCTCTCTCCCTCCTTCCTCCAGTACTGCACATCCTCTGCCTTCCTTCTCCTCCTCCTCTTCCTCCTCCTCCTTTTCCTCTTTCTCTTTTTCTGCTTCCTCTGGCTCCTCCTTTTCCTCTTCATTATTACAGGGGAAATATCACGCCAAAGGGCTCCCTTCGTTTTGGAAATCTGAGCAAGTAGAAGCCTTGCTCTGAGGAGGTAGTGTAAGAAGACTTCCTTTGGCATACTTAGTGAAAGGCACTTTCCACATAGACTTTTTATGACCAGGTATTAAGGAGCCCAGGAATCTTCTAGAACCAAAGGTTCCAATATCCCCTATTCTTAGTTCTCTCCAGCTGAAGTTAGAGAATTCTGTTGGGGATGAATCTAGATAGTTCTTGACCAAAACCTTGCAGCAACATGGTCATTTTTTCCCAAGAGATTATTTATTTATTTATATATATTTTAAAGTTTATATTATTTATTTTGAGAAAGAGAGAGAGAGAGAGTGCTGAAGAGGCAGAGAGAGAGGGAGAAAGGGAGAATCACAAGCAGGGTCCTCACCATCAGAGTGGAGCCCAATGTAGGGCTCAAACTCACGAACCATAAGATCATGACCTGGGCTGAAACTGAGAGTCAGACACTTAACTGACTGAGCCACCCAGGTGCCCCGCAACATGATCACTTTAACCTAGGACTGCTGGAATAAAATGACCATGAGAGAGAAGTCTTTTCTTATGAATCAGACTAAAAATGAAATGAATATACACACACACCCACAGAAATCTGGAATGCCATAAACCAAATTGAAAACAGGGGTTATCTTTTAGTGGGATGGCTGACAACTTTTACTTTCTGCTTTAAATATTTGTGTTTGCATTTTTTTCCTACAACAAGACTATTACTTTCATAATCAGGAAGAAAAAAAAAGGTCCTGTAGTTCCATTTTGAAGAAAAAAGAGAAGGAATGGATATAGCCTTGTGGCTGGAGCACTGCAGGTGGCTAAGAGTGTCTGTTTAATGCTCATGGCTGGTTTACAGAACAGAGAATAGAGAAGGAAGGCAGGGAGGATGGGGGAAAGGACAGAGGGAGGAAGGGGGAAGGCTGGTGGGGCCAGCAGGGGAGGACGGCAGGCAGTCCTTCAGGAGCAGTGGGGTACGTGGGTGCAAACCCGGAGGGTGCTGGCCAGTTTGGGGTGAATTAATTGAGAAACGGGGGAATTAAGGATCAGTTGTTTTGGCAACCAGCCCCAAGTTAGACCCTATTTCTTATCCTCAGTGAATCTGTGAACTCTTCCCACGGCTTCTGGCCTCACTTGTCCGGAGCGTGTGACTGGCTCTGAGTCCGGAACAAGATTTTTAGCCTTAGATGGGAGAAAAAGCATAGCAGGCAGCACCAGCCCTTCCTGTCTGCCTCTCGATCTGGGCAATCAACTGAGTGCTTTCCAGGCACAGGGGGCTTCATGCTCCATGCTGGGGGTTCGGAGACAAGAGAACAAGCCTTCTGTTCGGAGGAGCTTGTAGGCAGGAAAGAAGGACGTCTGTCTACGAGCTGCGGTTGAGGGGGTGGCACTTGTGACCACAGGCCTCTTTCACTTGCTGTCTGTGTGACCATGGGCACATGACCTGAGCCGGCTCCTCTCAGCTTCCCCATCTGTAAAATGGGGATGGAACTAGCACCTGGCTGTTAGGGTTAGTGTAGGGATTAAGGAGACTGCCTCTGGAGCCCTTAGCACAGGGACTGGCATTACGTGCTCAGTGTTAGCTATTGTTCCATACACAAGTGCTCAGGGGAATCCTGTGAGGGGCAGGGATTCTCTCTTAGGGGGTGAAGAAAGCCACAGAGGTGTGAAATGGGTCTTTATGGAGGAGTAAGAGTTTGTTTGGTGGACAAAGGTGGGCAGTCTATTGCCAGCCAAAGAAGTAAGGCAAGGAAATATATGGTGTGTTGTTGAAGGTGGTGGCTGTGTGTGTGTGTGTGTGTGTGTGTGAGAGAGAGAGAGAGAGAGAGAGAGAGAAAGAGGGAGAGGGAGAGGGGGAGAGAGAGGGAGAAGCTGGCTTTCAGTGGCCCTGGAAATGTAGGCTGGCTTGAACTTGAGAAAGACCTTGTAAACCAGGCCAACGGGCTTGGGCTTTATCTTTCCCTTGAAGGCACAGGGTGTGTGGAGTGGGGAGGTATGAGAGAGTTTGCTGTGTTTTTGAGGTTTCTAAGCAAAGAATAACAGAATCAGATATATGTTTCGAAAAGTAGGTTCTGGGGGTGCCTGGGTGGCTTAGTCGGTTAAACATTCCACTCTTGATTTCGGCTCAGGTCATGGTCTCACGGTGGGCCTCACATCGCCTGCTTGGGGTTCTCTCTCTCCCTTTCTCTCTCTCTGCCCCTCCTCTACTTGCTCTCTTTCTCTCTCTCTTTCTCTGTCTCTCCAAATAAGTAAATAAACTTTAAATAAAAAAGAAAAGAAAAGAAAAGTAGGTTCTGGAAGAGCTGTCCATTCTGTAGAGTGGCCAGGAGCCCCTGGCTGTTGTGCCCAGACTGGTCACTAGAGGGAGGCCTGGGTTCAGAAGTGGTACCACACTAGCCCGTTTTGTGGGGCTGCTGGTCCCTGGTGGCTGAGTAGGGGCGCCACGGAGGCAACCAAACCTTGACTCATATGAGCCCCTCACCTAGGCTGGGGTAGACTTGCCAGGTTACAAACAAGGGCACTGGGCAAGTTTAGAAGAAAAGAAAAGACGTGCCGTGGGAACCTTGATTTCCATGCATCTCACAACTAACTGACCTCTTCATCTCCCTCCCAGTTCACCCTCCTTATCTCCCTATTCTGGATTCTGTCCCACTCCAAGTGTGTGGACACCCCAGCCTGCATGGCCAAGTTTTGTCCACATGCCCACAAATAGCCCAGGGGTGCACATACTGGTGGAAAAATGAACCTGACGACAGACCCCGGGAGAGGCTTGGGTCATTAGAGAAGAGAATTCTGGGGTCCTGTGTACTCAGAGCACGGCTTACAAGGGGGTCAAGGGCTCTAAGTAGGTACTTCGTTTGGTCTCTAAGGGAGGGACAGGGCCAAAGGAGGGCCCCAAGGATGTGTGCTCTTTGAACCACATCTTGAGTGAAAGTACCTTGTGTTATTTCTGCCTTTATACACAACATCTGGCAGGGAGTCTAGCAGTTAGTAGGTTTTCAACAAAAGCTGTTTGAACGAATGACTTGTCCTTCTCCAGCTCTTGACTGGCTTCTTACGTGAGAGAGCTGAGTCACTTTTCCTTTGTGGAGCGTTCTGTGGTTTTAAGAAAGATCCACATAGTCTTTGACACTCTCCTGAAGAAATGGGGCCTAATTCCCCTTCTGGGCCAGCCTGTCAGCGACTTGAAAGTGTGGATGTGCTACTTTGGGAACTAGGTCGTAAGGGCACTGTGACTTTCTCCCTTTGTCACTCGGATCGTTGCGGGAGAAGCCCGCTGCTGTGTCAAAAGGACACTCAGGCAGCCCTGTGGAGAGGCCTGGGGTGGAGCCGATGCCTCCTGCCAACAGCCATGTTGGAAGCTGCTGGTGCCCCAGCCCTGATCAATCTTTCGATGACGGCGCCTGACCTACCTACAACCTCATCACCACCCCAAGTCGCCCCCTGAGAAACAGTATGAGATAATACACATGTGTCAGTTTACATCATTACGTTGAGGGTAATTTGTTAGGAAGCAATAAATAACTACTACAAGCTTCAAAGTAGCACTCTTGCTTTCTGCTTAGGTTTTGTGTAAGTTGAAAAATAAATCAGAAGTAAATATGGAAGGTGAAATGTCACCTTCATTAGTGGCAAGAGGCCAGTCTTTTGCCAACTGAGCCTGCTAATACTGAACTCCAGAATTTAGGCAGACTGACCCACCCAGTCCTAAGAAACACTTGGTGGAGGGGCGCCTGGGTGGCTCGGTTGGTTAAGTGTCCACCTTTGGCTCAGGTCATGATTTCATGGTTCATGGGTTTGAGCCCCGCGTTGGGATCTGTATGGACAGCATAGAGCCTGGAGCCCGCTTTGGATTCTGTGTCTCCCTCTCTCTCTGCCCCTCCCCTGCTCACACTCCATGTCTCTCTCTCTCTCTCAAAAATAAACATTAAAACAGATATGAAAAAAAAAGAAGAAAAGTAACACTTGGTAGAGACAAATCGCCCCTCACAGAAGGTTCCAGAGGGGGAATAAAAACCTGGACAGGAGAATTTCTACTCGACTAGGAGAGAAACAAGGTGTGGGTCAAGGACGCCCGCACGTATGTTCTTCCCAAAATTAACAGAGCAGGAGGAGCAAGATGCTTCAAGCACGATGCTTCAAACTTGTCATTTTGAGACCGAAGTTTTCTTTTCTCTTTAGGTGGGCCCCTTTTTCCTGGGAGTACTGTTTCGTTAGATCACCAGTGCCGATGGGCCAAACCGCCTTTGCAGGAATATTGTATAAATGTGAAATCATCACTCTTTTTTCACAAAGATCTTATCAGGGAGAATCAATCCCTTTTACTGGTGGGAACGTTGTTCTAGAAAGTATTTTTTTTTAATGTTTATTTTTTTTTTTTTAATTTTTTTTTCAACGTTTATTTATTTTTTTGGGACAGAGAGAGACAGAGCATGAACGGGGGGAGGGGCAGAGAGAGAGGGAGACACAGAATCGGAAACAGGCTCCAGGCTCCAAGCCATCAGCCCAGAGCCTGACGCGGGGCTCGAACTCACGGACCGCGAGATCGTGACCTGGCTGAAGTCGGACGCTTAACCGACTGCGCCACCCAGGCGCCCCTAATGTTTATTTATTTTTGAGAGAGAGCACGTGCGAGCAGGGGAGGGGCAGAGAGAGACAGGGGGACAGAGGATCCAAAGTGGGCTCTGAGCTGACAGCAGAAAGCCCGATGCGGGGCTCGAACTCACAAACTGTGAGATTATGACCTGAGATGAAGCTGGACGCTTAACTGACTGAGCCACCCAGGTGCCCCCGGAAAGTATTTCATAACCAGCAAGTGGTGGCAGAGAGCCAGAAGAGAATGAAAAATCCTGTCATCCTTCCTGATAGCTGAGTAATAATACGTACATCTGTTTCTTTTTTTTTATAAAGTTTCTTTTATTTCTTTTTTTTCAATATATGAAGTTTATTGTCAAATTGGTTTCCATACAACACCCAGTGCTCATCCCAAAAGGTGCCCTCCTCAATACCCATCACCCACCCTCCCCTCCCTCGTACATCTGTTTCTTATGCACAGCTCCTTCAAAGTCTGATTATAATTATTTGTCGTTGTTGGCAATCTAGTGGAGTAACAACAATTTCTCTTTTTCACTCTTTCTCTGAGATTCAGGCTCTTCACTACTCAGCATTGCCACATCTCTAGCTTTGGATATTCCAGTCTTCATTTCCTCAGTTGATTGAAAAAAAAAAAAAAAAAAAAAGCTTGTAGGCTGCCTGCCTGGCTCAGGGCACGAGCAAAACTCTTGATCTCAGGGTTGTGAGTTCGAGCCCCATGTTGAATGTAGAGATTACTTAAAAAAAACAAACAAAAAAAAAAAAACTTACCACTAACCTTGAGGTCATCTTTGATTTTTCCATCTGAATTTTGCATCAACCAAGTCCTCGTCATTCTTTCTTTTTTTTTTTTTTTTTTTTTTCACGTTTATTTATTTTTGGGACAGAGAGAGACAGAGCATGAACGGGGGAGGGGCAGAGAGAGAGGGAGACACAGAATCGGAAACAGGTTCCAGGCTCTGAGCCATCAGCCCAGAGCCCGACGCGGGGCTCGAGCCCACGGACCGCGAGATCGTGACCTGGCTGAAGTTGGACGCTCAACCGACTGCGCCACCCAGGCGCCCCACGTCATTCTTTCATATGTCTCTTGGATTTACCTTTTCCTGCTCATGTTTAAGGAACACATGAACGCTAAGTTCAGAATTATACACAGTAAAAAGCGGAAGGTGCCCGTGGCTGTTTACAAATTCTTCCCATCCCAACGCAGCTGCCCAGCTCACTTTGCCATTCGTCTCGTCAAGAGGTGGCCTGTTTCCTCGTCCCTGAAAGTGGGCTGCCCTGGCACTTGCTCTGACTGACAGAACGTGGCGGTGGCAGACGTGCCAGGCCTCTGCCTTCATCAGTTTTCTGCCTCTCCTCTCACGGCCCCAGGAACGCTGCCTGGGGCCCCCGGGAAGAAGCAGGTGCAGCCCACGGTGGCCACAGGCCACCAAGTACCCATCGCTGCGGCTGGGTCAGAGCTCAGGGGCCCCCAGCGCGGGAGTGACCGGGCTGACCCGCGGAGGTGGGGAAAAGAATGTGCTGTTGGTGTTTTGAGTCGCTCGCGCTAGGGGTGTTGTCACGCAGCAAGAGAACTGAAACCGCCCCCACCAGCCCTCCCCGATCCCCTCTTCCCAGACCGCTCCCGGCGCGTTACAGACACCCCTGTGTACGTAAGTCCGCGAACTGAAACACAGCAGCGCGAGGACACTTCACGCGCCCACGCACTGCCGTGTGGATACACACGCCACGCAACTCGCGAGTCTCCGCAGAGCACGCTGTTGGGTGCCGCCATTTTTGCACCTATGCCTCACTGATGGGCGTTCAGCCCGCTTCAGATGTTTCGCGGCTCCAAACGGCGTCCAGTGAGCATCCCCGGGCCTTCGTGTCTCCCCGCTCCAGTCGGCCCAGTCCGCCACTCCGCGTCGGGGGGGGGGGGGGCGAAACAGGACGTCCGTGGCTGAGGGGCTCCTGGATTAAGTCCCTGCAGGGTTTTGGCCTCACCCCTCTCCTCTCAAGAAGACAGAGACGCGGGTCTGCACCAGGGCCACCACCGTTCCGCTCCCCTTTCCTACCCCCCCCCCCCCCCGGCCACGGTTAACGGGTGGGAGATGAGACACAAAGGGGGCTTATAAAGGAGACGGAGACTGGGCCGTGCGTCGGGAACGCCGGAAAGCACATGGACCCCAGCGGGCTCCTCCGGGGGCCCGTCGCAGAGGGCGTGCACTCATCTGGCACCCCACGGGCCCTCTGTGCCGTCTGGGGGTGCTGCTGGAATCTGCGTGATTGGCCGAGGTGTCGCAGGGAAGGGTGTGAGTGTGAGTGTGGGTGTCTGTGACGGCGACGAGGGTGCTGGGAATGGGCCCTGCTCCCCCAGAGGGATTTCTGCCAGAGGACTGTGTGTGCGAGTCGTGGGGGCTGCTGCTGACGGGGCGCTGTATGTGCCTGAGTGTGGATGTGACCAAACTCGGCGATATGCTGCTGTTAAATGAAGCGAGGCATCGCCATGGCAACACAGCTCTCTGCTCCCAGCCAGATGCCAAAGCCCTTAAATTATATTTTTCTGGCTGAAAGCACCTCGATCGCCTCTGGTCTCCAAAGCAATGGGGCTGTGGGGGCACCAGATGCCTCGCCCTCATCTCCAACCTCTCAACAAAGCCCAAGAGGTGATAAGGGGAGGGGAGATGTGGCTGGGGCACTGATGAATTTTGTTTGGGGGAGAGTGTGGGGGTAGCCTCTGGTGAAGGGAGTGGGGGGAGCCCTAGACAGGCCCCACTTCTGTTACCTCCTGGTCCAGTGATCCGGGGGAGGGGGGGGCCCAACATTCTCCAGCACTTCATTCTAGAGGGCAAATTGTACGGTGAATGTCAATAGAGGTGCCAGTCATTTTTTCCACTAATCATTTCCTTGCCTTCTGTCCACTGTCCTCCCTCTGGTTTTGAAGAGGAAAGTATCCCTGCTTCCTGGGCCACAGCCGACTGACTGGACTGGGGGTAGACAGCTGACCCAGAGAATAGCAGTCTGATTCTCTTCCAGCAATTTGGATTTGGGTTAACTATCTATCTGCAACCAACCTGGAAGGTCAAGGACTGAAGGTGCCACTTGGGGGCAGCCCCGTATAAGTAAAGTCAGCAAGGAGGGTCATAGTCAGACATAGTCACACGAGGACAGGCAGCGGGAAGCCAAGACCAGGGAGGGAGGGAGACGGGGGAGAGGGAAACAAGGCAGTTGCTGTGGTCCCGTCTTTCCTGATTCTAGTTCGCAGGGAGGCCAGGTGCACTTCCAGCCCGTGGTTGCTTTTCGTAATCTGCTGGGTTTGTGTCTTGTAGTGGAATGAGCCCTGATTAAAACATCAGGAGTACTTGGATAGGATTTGGCTGATGATGCTGGAAGTGCTTTTCTAGCCATATTCCTATTCAGGATAAGGAGCGGATCTCTCAAAAAAGGCTGCTTGGACACACACACACACACACACACACACACACACACACACACCAGGCTGCTACCTTTCTGCAGCCAGTTATTTGCAAAGAACTTTCATGATGCACAAAGTCTCATCAAGAGTATGACAAAGAGGGGCTCCTGGGTGGCTCAGCTGGTTAAGTGTCTGACTTTGGCTCAGGTCATGATCTTGCCATTGGTGAGTTCGAGCCCTGTGTCCAGCTCTGTGCTGACAGCTCAGAGCCTGGAGCCTGCTTCAGATTGTGTCTCCCTCTCTCTGCCCCTCCCCTGCTCACTCTCTGTCTCTCTCTCTCAAAACTAAATAAAAAAACAAACAAACAAACAAACAAACAAAAGAGTATGACAAAGAAAACTTTCTTCAATCAGCAACAATATTTTGCTGAGCAGGTACCATGTACCAAGCAGTATTCTAGATGTCAGGGAAAGGTCAGTGAGCACGACAGGAAAAAGCCTGCCCTTAAGGAGCTTATTCTTTGGAGGACACAGATAATAGGGTGAACAAAAGGTGTAAGAGCAGACATTGCTAAGGGCTATGAACGAGATAAACGAATCTCTCAATGTGAGTCGGACAGAATCAGCTATTAAGGCTTGAAAAAAATCCCCAAAAGTTTGCAGATGAAACAAAAGAGATAATAAATAGCCTTCAGACAAAGAGGAGGGTAGTGAAGCTAATCCAGCTGAATTCTTTGTTGGCTCTTCTTTTACTTCCTACAGGGAGCCTTTCCCTGCCAATTCTGGATTAAGTGCCTCTCCCACTGCACCTTGCACTTAGCCCATCACAGCTTATGGTGTACTTATGGTGATTGCCTACTTATAAAGGTGTTTTCCCCCACTCACTGCAGGACCTGAGGGCAGAAACAATGCCTGTCACATTCACATAACACAGTGACTCACACTTCACAGACACTCAATAAATAGTTGCTGGGTGAATAGACAAGGGCTGATGCCTGAGCGACAGCATTGATGCTGATGTTTCTTTTACCTCTGTGGGCAATTCTCCCACCCTGTGACCCCGCCAAAAGCACTAGTTTGTTAATAACACAGACATGGCATGTTGGTCTTCAGAGATGAAAGAAAATTATTCCACAGCCAGAAACCCAGGAGAGGTGGTTTGTCCACTCTTTTCCAGCTGTTGAGACTGGACCCTTTGGGCTGAGCACCTTTTAAAAATGAAGAAGCAGGGGCGCCTGAGTGGCTCAGTCGGTTAAGCGGCCGACTTCAGCTCAGGTCATGATCTCGCGGTCCGTGGGTTCAAGCCCCGCATCAGGCTCTGTGCTGACAGCTCAGAGCCTGGAGCCTGCTTCGGATTCTGTGTCTCCCTCTCTCTGACCCTCCCCTGTTCATGCTCTGTCTCTCTCTGTCTCAAAAATAAATAAACGTTAAAAAAAAATTAAAAAAAAAAAATGAAGAAGCAAAGTCTGTAGGGCCTGTATCTGGTGGCTCTCAGGAAGTGCTGGGAGCAAGGAAAGCAGCCAGCCGCTGGTTGGGCACACTGCAGGCCTGATCTCACTTTGGGAACAGGACAGTTAACGTGTTAACAAAAGGGAACACACAACGCACCCAGGAAATGTACACACGCACAAACACCCACCAGTGTGCCAGAAACAGATTTTACATCTCCTCCTCTGTCTCTCACCACAGAGCTAACAGAAAGAATATAACTTCTGGTTTCAATGTGATCTACCCAGCCATGTCCCTAGAAGAATACAGTCCTCCTTTTTTTCAGGCTAGCACTGTGGTCCTCATAAACTGGTTCAACGTTGACTATTGTCCTGGCAATCAAAGCCAGCTGCCTTTCTTTCTTTCTTTCTTTCTTTCTTTCTTTCTTTCTTTCTTTCTTTCTTTCTCTTTCTTTCTCTTTCTTTCCTTCTTTCTTTCTTTCTTTCTTTCTTTCTTTCTTTCTTTCTTTCTTTCTTTCTTTCTTTCTTTCTTTCTTTCTTTCTTTCTTCATTTTGAGAGAGAGATAGAGACCAAGTGGGGGAGGGGCAGAGAGAGAGGGAGACAAAATCCCAAGCAGGCTCTGTGCTCTCACCACAGAGCCTGATGTGGGGCTTGAACCCATGAACTGTGAGATCATGATCTGAGCGAAAGTCAAGAGTCAGAGGCTTAACCAACTGAGCCACCCAGGTGCCCTGGTATTTTCATCACAGAGGCAGAACAGGGTTTCTAGCCACAACAAACTACTTGAGCTTAGGATGGACAAAAACATGACAGAAGCTGGTTCTCTAGCCTGGATAGGTGTGAGCAAACATTCTCCAACCAGCCCAAGGAGAACCCAACCCAGAGACTATGGCTGAAAGCTTCGTGGTACCTGCTGAGACCTGCTGCTTTCTGCATCACTTGACGCGATACCAGATCTTATCTATAAAAAGGAAACCTCCAGAGTTTGGAGAAAGATGAATTTCCACCATTCCTTATTACCAAATGATTCTTTATAGGGTTTTCCATGCATAATTTAAAATACTTATATAGGTAATGCATAAATGTGCCCTTATAAAGAAATCACACACACAAAAGCATGTAAAGAGTCCCACTACCACTTCCCAATCTCCTCCCCGCTGTTACATTCAGATGTATCTTTCCCACCATGTATTTATAAACAGGTATGTGCATATACAGATAATAGTCTTTTTAGTTTTTACCTAGTATTTTTCATATATACATTTACATGTACATAATAGTTTAACACATTGGGTTTCTTCTTTTTTTTTTTTTTTTTAGGTTTATTTATTATTTATTTTAAGAGAGTGAGTGGGGTAGGGGAAGAGAGAGAGGGAGAGAGAGAATCCCAAGCAGGGTCTGCACTGTCAGTGCAGAGCCCAATACGGGGCTCAAACTCACCAACTGTGAGATCATGACCTGAGCTGAAGTTGGACACTTAACTGACTGAGCCACCCAGGCGCCCCACAATTCTTTTTCTATTCACAATGACGTAAAAGATTTAGAAGGTCATTAATTTGCCAGATGAACTCAGTTGGTAGAGCCCCTGGCCACAGACAAATAGTAACATATAAGCTGGACCAGAAGTGTCCACCACGCAGTATGTGTTCATCAAAGCTGACAGAAACAGGTGACTGGGCCTTTGGCTTCTTTGCTGATGTTCTCTGCTCTTTACTGCCTCCCCTTCCTCCTCCTCCTCCCCTCCCCCTCCCCCTCCTCCTCCTCCTTTTATAACATAAAATACAGGGGCACCTGGGTGACTCAGTGGGTTAAGCGTCCAACTTCGGCTCAGGTCATGATCTTGTGGTTCGTGAGTTCAAGCCCATGTCGGGCTCTGTGCTGACAGCTCAGAGCCTGGAGCCTGCTTCCGATTCTGTGTCTCCCTCTCTCTTTGCTCCTCCCCCACTCATGCTCTATCTCTCCCTCTCTCTCTCAAAGATAATTAAACATTAAACAATACTTTATAGCATAAAATATAAACATTTTTATTTTAGGGCACAAAATCATAAACCAAAACTTTACTTGGGGAGTTTGGCCAAAGATACAAAAATATATAGAAGGGAAAGTGTATTTAACTAATACCGTGTGCATTTTTACAATACAGCATGTGACATTTGGATTCAGAGTTTTAACTATAGTAACCTCATCTGTTTAGTAATGATTTTTTAAATGTTTATTTTTTAATTTTTTTATTTTTAATTTACATCCAAGTTAGTTAGCATATAGTGCAGCAATGATTTCAGAAGTAGATTCTAGTGATTCATCCCCTATGTATAACACCCAGTGCTCATCCCAACAAGTGTCTTCCTTAATGCCCCTTCCTCATTTATCCTATTCCCCCCCACAACCCCTCCAGCACCCTTCAGTTTGTTCTCCATATTTAACAGTATCTTATGTTTTGTCCACCTCCCTGTTTTAATATTATTTTTGCTTCTCTTCCCTTGTGTTCATCTGTTCTGTGTCTTAAAGTCTTCATATGAGTGAAGTCATGTGATTTTTGTCTTTCTCTCCCTGACTAATTTTGCTTAGCACAATACACTCCAGTTCCATCCACGTAGTTGCAAATGGCAAGATTTCATTCTTTTTGATTGCCGAGTAACACTCCATTGTGTGTGTGTGTGTGTGTGTGTGTGTGTGTGTGTATATATATATACCGTATTTTCTTTATCCATTCATCCACTGATGGACATTTGGGCTCTTTCCATACTTTGGCTATTGTTGATAGTGCTGCTATAAACATTGGGGTGCACGTGCCCCTTCAAAACAGCACTCCTGTATCCCTTGGATAAATACCTAGTAGTGCAATTGCTGGGTCGTGGGGTAGTTGTATTTTTAATTTTTGGAGGAACCTCCATATCGTTTCCCAGAGTGGCTGCCCAGATTGCATTCCAACCAGCAGTTAACACATTGGGTTTTAACTGTGTATAATGTTGCAATTTTTTATTTTTCAAATAACCAATGCATCTTGGAGCCCTTTCTGGCAGCCATTCTTGTGAAGGGGTACATAGTATTAATGTCCCATAGTGTACATGAACCATAATTCAATTAACTCTTTCCCTACTAACATTTGGGTCCGGTCCAGTTTTCCACTATTATGAACAACACTGTGATGAACATTTTTTTACACATACCATTGTGTCTCTCCTTAGGCATTTCTATAGGGAAGATACCTGGAAGCAGAATTGCCAGATCAAAGTTTCGCTAAACACGGACAATGGCCTTATTGATTGACATTCCCCACTGTAGTGTGTAAGTGTTCATTTTCATACATCCCATCGACTGTGGATATCCATTCATTATACAAATATATATTGAACAACTATTACGGGCCAGGCACTGTCCTAGAAAAGTAGGGCACATTTCTGCCTTACGTCACTTACAGTGTAGTAGAGGAAAACAATAAACAATTTAGGTCATATTTTCTTTATGATGAAAATATGTCATATTTTCTTATGTCTTATGTCATATTTTCTTTATGATGAAAGCATGATTTCTTTAGTAAATTATGTAGAATGTTATGTCATAAATGCTATAAAAGAATAGAGTATGGCAAAGAAAATTAGGAACGCCTGTGGGGTTGAGATTTTGAATAGGCTAGTCAGGAAGGTGTCCCCAAGGTAATATTTGAACCTTTGAAGGAAGTGAGAATGTGAATTCCCAGCAAAGGAAACAGCCCAGTGCCAAGGCTCAGCGCAGGAATGTGCTAGGTCTGTTCAGAGATGTAGTAAAGAGGTCACTGTGGCTTGAACAGAGTGGCTGGGAGGATCAGGAGAAAATGAAGGCCAGGGTGGGTAGGGACTTGTAGGTAATGGAGTGATATTAGAAAGTTTTGAGCACAAGAGTGACATGCTCTGCCTTAGTGTAATGGCCTTGCCCTGGCTTCTCTGTTAAGAGTAAACTATAGGATCAGGGGTACAGGAGCATGGAAGGAGCCAGTGAGGAGGCTCCTGCAATAAACCAGTTGGGATATGGGAGGGCCTTGGGCCAGGGTAGTAGCAGTGAGGTGAAAAGAAGTGGTTAGATTCTGGATACTTAGAAGGTAGAGCCAATATTTACTGTGGGATTAGGGTGTGAGAGAGAGGAGTCAGATTATAATCTCCTTGCTTTTGCCAAGTGGACGAGCACAAGTTTACATCTCATGCTTTTAGTTTTCGTTTCCCTGTCTACTAGTGAGGTTAGCTTCTTTTCACGTGTTTACTGACTGCTTGTTTTCTTGAGAAGTTTCAGTTTTCCTTACCTTTCCTCTGGTTAATGCAATGATTTCCTTAACAAAAATCTTGTCTGTGGGGTAATTTTGCTTTATGTTTATCCAGATTCTAAAATTAATTTCTCATTTTAGAAATACAGCATTGTTGGAGCTCCTGAGTGGCTCAGTTGGTTAAGTGTCTGACTCTTGATTTCAGCTCAGGTCATGATCTCAGTTTGTGGGATTGAGCCCCGTGTTGGGCTCTGCACTGACAGCATGGAGCCTGCTTGAGACTTTCTCTCCTTCTCTCTCTCTGCCCCTCCCCTGCTCACACACCCTCTCTCTCTCAAAAATAAACTTAAAAAAAACCAAACAGCATTGCTGAGCCTGTAGGTAACCTGGGATTACTCAGTCAAATCTCTTTATAGATGAGAAAACGCAGGCTCAGTCGAGTGACTTATTCAAGGTCACACAGCTCAGTGTTAGAGCTGTTACTAAATTTTAGTTTTCCTGATCACTGCTCTATTTCATTTTCCATCAACTATAACATCTTAAATCTTTTTTTTACCAATAAAACTAATGAGAGTCAACAAACTCATCTCCAAGAGGGTTCAAATTTGGATAGGATAGCTGATCAAAAGGAATGTCAATAAAAATGTACCACCCAGGCTAAGACACTAGATTTGCATTGCTTTTTTTCCCCACCATAACCTTTGGAACAGGAGAAAACAGGCAGGGTGTCTTTCCTGCCTGCTGGCCCTCTGGCTCCCGAGCCACACTGAGATCAATAATCATTCAGGCTCCTTTCCGCCTCATTACCATTCTAATTCTCCTTAGTCGAATCCACCGAAGGTGTAATTTTTTTTTCCAACTCTAATAAACCAAGCTTTCAGATTAAGGGAAAAGAAAAAAGGGATAAAGCCAGTTTATCTTAGTGAAAAACGAATTGGGAAAATTAGAACATGCAAGCCAGTTCTTGCTGAGTCTGGTTTGTTCAGCAATACAGCTGTCTCACTGAGGACCTGGGGTCCTTCTAGGAAAAACCCTATGTAGGGTGCTGGAACCAGGCAAGAGGCTCTACTGAAATAATAAGCAAAATGTCTAAAGAGGATCCATCTTTTTTTTTAATTTTTAAAAAATGTTTATTTTGAGAGAGAGAGACAAGAGTGAGCAGGAGAGGGGCAGAGAGAGAGGGAGACACAGACTCTGAAGCAGACTCCAGGCTCTGAGCCGCGAGCACAGAGCCTGATGCAGGGCTTGAACTCATAAACTGTGAGATCATGACTTGAGCCAAAGTCGGATGCTTAACCAACTGAGCCACCCAGGTGCCCCTGAAGTTGGATGCTTAACCCACTGAGCCACCAGGCATGCCACAAGACAATCCATCTTAATCAGACTTTTTTTTTTGTTAACTAGGCTCCACACCCAACTTGGGGCTTGAACTCAGGACCCTGAGATGGGGACTCCTATGCTCTGACGGACCAGCCAGACATTTTGTTAAAAACAAGAGGAAAAACAGAGACTGAAAGGGCCCAGGCTGGGAAGTGCTGAGGGCACACACTTGGAAAGGTGAGCAGACACTAGACAAAGCTACTGCTCCTGAGCTCTGCGGGTCCAGATCCGCTCCCTTTCAAAAAGCATCACAAAGGCCTTCTTCCAAAGAGCAGTTATGCCTGCTACAGAAAAGTTAGGAGATCTAAAAATACGCTAACCCTCTAGCCTTTTCTGTGCATGTACACTTTGTGCATACAAAAAACTGGCAAAATGCTATGCATACTGTTTTTAAGCTGTTTTTCTCAGTTAACTTATTGAGCATTTCCTCCATGGATTTAATGTCTCTAAGACATGACTGATAGTGGCTGTGTATTTTATTACATAAATTTTTTCCTCAAACAAGCCTCTTTTGTTAGACAATGTTGATGTGCTTAGATTTGGAGACTGACAAATTTCAAGTAGAGGCAGAATTGCCAGATTGGAGTATTTCTTAAAGAAAAAAGAAAACCAAAACCCTCACAAACATTTATTCTTTAAAAAAGAAAGATTTAGAAGGATTTTCAATGTAAAAAAATTAGAAATACAGAAAATAAACAACTATATTCCCATCAACATTCACATTTTGTATGCATATGCTTTCAGTTTTTTTTAAAAACATGTAAACATTCTATACAAAATTATGCATGGTTTCATAACAGAATTTTCTCATTAAATATATAGTAAGAGTATTTTCTCAGATATCTACCGCTTCTTCTAAAAACATAACTTTTATTTTTTTATTTTTTTAGTGTTTATTTTTGAGAGAGAGAGAGAGAGAGAGAGAGAGGAGGGGCAGAGAGAGGAGACACAGAATCTGAAGCAGGCTCCAGGCTCTGAGCTGTCAGCACAGAGCCCGACATGGGGCTCAAACTCATGAACCGTGAGACCATGACCTGAGCCGAAGTCAGACGCTTAACTGACTGAGCCACCCAGGTGCCCTGAAAACATAACTTTTAATGGCTACAGACTTCCACTGTACGGGTATAGCACACACTCACTAGCACAGAACCACAAAGGCAGGTACTTTGTGCAAAGAACAGCACCTCTTGCATAGAAAACAGTGCTCAATAACCACTTACTGAATGAATACATGAATTTACCAATCAACTCCTGGATATTGAGCTTATTTTGGACTTTCACTATTACAAACATTCTTACACAAACATCTTGTGAACAGCGCTACTTCCTTACACTCAGTTCCTAGAAGTGACATTTATTGGGTTAAATGGTACACATTGTAAAACAGATTTAAGACCATCTGACTTATCATCAAACCACATCACTTCTGAGAGGACAAGGGGACAGAATTTAGGACTGTGATAACATTCCCACCAGCAGAGTATCCTATGAGTATCAGTTTCCCCAGGCTTAACACTGTGACTCCATTTTTTTTTAAATTTTTTAATGTTTATTTATTATTGAGAAACAGAGACAGAGCATGATTTGGGGGAGGGGCAGAGAGAAGGGGAGACACAGAATCCGAGACAGGCTCCAGGCTCCAAGCTGTCAGTGCAGAGCCCTACGCGGGGCTTGAACTCACAAATCGCAAAATCATGACCTGAGCCAAAGTCAGACGTTTAACCAACTGAGCCATCCAGGTGCCCTGTGACTCTACTCTTGACATCACATACATCCTAGATTGTACTGAGTATCACTCTGCATCTTTGTTATAAAATAATGAATACAAAAAAAAGATCTTCCCCTTGGTCCCTTCTCCTGGTCTCAGGTTCCTTAGTCTAGGGGTCATTCGAGCATGACAAAGCAACCATGGGTTGTCTATAAATGAATGTGACTGTAGGGGGGCTTGGGTGGCTCAGAGGGTTAGGCGATCGACTTCAGGTCATGATCTCAGTTCATGAGTTCAAGCCCCGCGTTGGGCTCTGTGCTGACAGCTCAGAGCCTGGAGCCTGGTTCGGATTCTGTGCGTGTGTGTCTCCCTCTCTGCCCCTCCCCTGCTTGCGGTCGGTCTCTCAAAAATAAACATTAAAAAAATTTTTTTAGAAATGAATGTGACTGTGTTCTCATAACACTATTTATGGACACAGAAATCTGGATTTCCTCTAATTTTCATAGGTCACAAAAATATTATTCATTTAATTTTTTTCTCCCCAGCCACTTAAAAATGTAAAAACTATTTTTAGTCTGTGGGCAGTACAAAAACAGGAAGTGGGTCAGAATTTGCTGACTCTTGACTTAGAAAATGTCTGGTAGACAACTAAAACAAACCTAGGGGATCACCGTCATGGAAATGTGGAAGAAATCATCAATTTTTCCTTTTTCCTGAATTGCATAATTTTCTGCTTGCTGTCAAAGTAGAGATGCAGTATATACATCTCCAACTATGTTCCTCATAAAAACAGACATAAATAAAAATGAGAGAGAATTTAATGGTATACACAAGTTTGCCCACTGTCCCACTCAATCGGCACATCCTTAGAGGGAGCACAGGCTGGGAGACCGGTTGCTATTCCCTCGGTTCGCCGCAGTTTCCACATGCTTTTCACAGCATACATATCTCACCTCATGGAGTGTGAGTTTACATTTTGAGTATGTACTTTTTTGTACCACACTGGTCCTAAACACAAGCCAACACCTTTATCTGATACTCAACTGAATAAAGAACCAACTATCCTAATGCTGAAGGATAGGCTGATCTATTGGATTTGCTAATGACAGTATGTTCGTTTCTAGTGGGTCACATATAATGTACACTATGGAAAATTTAAGGGATTTTTCCAGTGGTAATTTTAATTACATAAAATTTTCCCTATCATGCACTAAGTTTAGAGCCTTGCTACTTACACATAAGGGATGAATCTATTTTTATTTCTTAGAAAACAAGGATTAAAACATGAACTCAATATACAATGTTCCTAAGGAAAAAAAAAAGAAGGCAGGACAGAGGAATGAAGGTTTGCCGCAAGCAGCAGGTAGCCAAGTGGCTTCCAGCCAGTCGTCCACATAAACAAACAGGGATGTTTCTAAGAGCCCACGTAATAATAAAATATTGACACTACATTTCTAGAAAGGAGCACTAAATTCCCATTATCATTTGAAATATTAATATTCCCTAGAAGATGGTAGTAAATATTATCTTCATCTCTGAATGAGGAAACGGCGGTCCGGAGTCCAGAGAAATGGAGAACAACTCAGCTAAGGGTACTGTGATTCAAGTTGCTGGGGGCACAAAGATTAACACTTGGTGCTTCATGCATTTTCCAAGCTGTCCACAATCACAAAAGACAGCAGTGACTGGAATATCAAAGCAGATTCTCTCTTGTGTGACAGTCACAAAGAATACTTAGGGCAGAGCAGGATGGTATAGGGCAGAAACAGCTGGAGGGCTTCTACAGCATGAACAATGCAGCAAGTAAAAATAGGAAAAAACTAATCCCAGATATGTTAACCCTCAAAAATAGATACAGATCTTTAATTTAAAATAGAGAAAGTTTATTCATGGAGAAAACAGTTACAGAACACCCTTGGGGCTTTTTTAGTCCAACAATTAAAATTGCATTTAAAAAGTCAACAGGAAGAGTTTAGATCTAAAAGAAATCCGGAGAAACTCCTATTCCCCTTTCCTTGGATTTAGGTATACTTTATCTTTTAGGCAAGACAGACAACTATGATCGATTTCTTTTCTAGGAGATGAGATGTCTAGTTCCGCTATCTTAATGTGTATAGGACTCTTTTGTGAAGGCCAGAAAAGCTGGAAGAGAAAATCGCAGACTCTGAGGATGGCTAGTAGGATGAAAGGGAGGCGAACAGTTGGCTCTTGGAAGCACAATCTAACCACAAATCACCAGATGGGGTAGTGGCAGGGGCTTAACGTTATGTTTCCCATTAATAAAATCTGAGGTATTTAATAAAGCTCCATTAATGTGGAAACTCACTTCTACCTCCCCCAGAGGTAACGGCAGAGGCTGAGAGGGCTGTTCTGGAAGGTCAAAGCTCCTTGGACTTCTCACGTACGTTAGTGCCAACACCTAACCAGACTGGACCATAGCAAACGGTCTCTGAGCAGAGTGATGAACTGCTTTCCTCTTCAGGATGGGTTCCAAGGCAACAGTGTGATCGATGATGAGTTTTTCCCTGTTTTTGGCTTGTCTTGGTGCTGAAGTCTACAGCAATACAAAAAGTGTGGTCATTTACTTAAGACCTGCCTGAGCAAAAGAACGGGCTCTCCAAGTCTCAGCTGTCAGGGTTTAACTTTGCTCGTTTTACTTGGCTATTCTCATCATCCAGATGGCAGAAACCTTCTGTGGTGATGTCTCTTTTCTTCTCCTCTGTGGGTTCCGAAGGGAAGTCCTGGTCTATGGCCAATACCTGTCGGACAGTCATGTTAACACGAGCCGTTTTCAAGTAGCTGGTGCATACCTGCCAGTCCTCCTCAGAGCAGGGCTCTACCACTGAGTCTCTGGGGAGGACGGCTGGGAGAGGCGTCTCCAGGCAGCAAGGCAGGCCTTCCCCCTGAGAACTTGGGAGGACCCTCGGGACTGCATGGTTCAACAGGCGGCTGAAACCCGACATTACCATGATGTCACCGCTGTGCATAAACATGGCCGTGGGGGCTTCATCTCTTTTGAGACCACCCAGGAGAAAGATAGCAGACTGTCCGAAGCTACGAGAAAATAAGTAAAACAATACACAGTAGTAAGTTTCTGTTACTAACCGTGGCTGGGAAAGTTATTGCCAACTGTACTTTTTTCTAATTTCAGCCTGATATTTATTGCTTGCACATCCTTTTCAAACTGTGCTAAGACCCTTCTCTTCTGGCTTGTGTAAGTGACCAACCCATGATCTGCTGCTTACACTTATAATAGCCCACAGTACTGCTGCAAAATAAAATTTAAAGCAGTTAAACAAGTAGATTAAAAATTTTAGTATTACCCATATAAATTTTAGTGATGCACTTTTTAAAAAAAATTTTTAATGTTTATTTATTTTTGAGAGAGAGAGAGAGAGAGAGAGAGAGAGAGAATGCGCACAAGAGGCGTAGAGAGAGGGGGAGACACAGAATCTGAAGCAGGCTCCAGGCTCCGAGCTGTGAACACAGAACCTGACGTGGGGCTTGAATCCACAAACCATGAGACCATAACCTGAGCTGAAGCCAGATGCTTAACCGACTGAGCCACCCAGGTGCCCTGTGTGATGCACTTTCAAGATTTAAGCCTTCCAATAAACTGAGTCCTTTACTATATTTATCATGCTTGTTCACTTTAAAGATAGGACAATTAATAAAAGACTCTGTTCAGGCACTTTATTTGTGAGATACAGGTGTAGCACTTTGCCCAATTTCATGTCTGTTTAGGGAGACAAGGCAAGTAAACTACTCGGGGTTCTGTGCTTTCTCTTCCCTAGTCCAAACAGGTCGCTCACTTTGCCTTACAGCCTTCCACTGCCTATTCCACACACCACTGACGATACCTGTCAATACAAAAGGCAGATTCCACACATCTTAAACAGAAATATAACTGTAATTTGGTCATTACTCTTAAGGACTAGGCAAATTTTACTTATAACACTGTTAAGATGCCCAAGAGTAAAAGATTAGAGAGTCCAACCATTTCTTAAAGTTATAGCTTTTATTTATTTATTTTAGCTTAAAAACGCCTTAAAAAAGGAATGAAGTTTTAGGCAGTAATCCCAAATCCCTGGAACCAGCTTACCTGAAAGACAGCAGGGGTTTGGAGTGATCTAGTTCAGATCTGTCTACATGGATTCCCAGAGTGGAGTCCAATCGGTAGTAATTTAGGATGCCTGCCTCGGCTCGGAAACCCTGAAATCCACAGGCTGCGGCTACTTGCTCTGAGAGGAAAGCCAGGTCAGAAGGGAAAGGTGTATAATGATCGGCTGAGTATTTCTTTGATAAAAGTAGGGAAAATAAGAAAAATAAACAATGATCTCAGGAAAATAGGAAACTGTGGCAGAAAATTAATTACTGCTTTAAAATGATCTAACTTACATGTAATTCTAACACAGCATGATTTATCCATCTGTTTTTGAGGCATCCGGTAATCTTATAATGAGACATTCAAAATACTGAGCACCTGACATGAATAGTCACTTCTCTAAACAAGACATCCAGATGGCCAACAGGCACATGAAAAGATGCTCAATGTCAGTCCTCATCAGGGAAATACAAATCAAAACCACACTGAGATATCACCTCACACCAGTCAGAGTGGCTAAAATGAACAAATCAGGAGACTATAGATGCTGGAGAGGATGTGGGGAAACGGGAACCCTCTTGCACTGCTGGTGCGATTGCAAACTGGTGCAGCTACTCTGGAAAACAGTGTGGAGGTTCCTCAAAAAATTAAAAGTAGATCTACCCTCTGACCCAGCAATAGCACTGCTAGGAATTTACCCAAGGGATACAGGAGTGCTGATGCACAGGGGCACTTGTACCCCAATGTTTATAGCAGCACTTTCAACAATAGCCAAATTATGGAAAGAGCCTAAATGTCCATCAACTGATGAATGGATAAAGAAGTTGTGGTTTATATACATAATGGAATACTACTTGGCAATGAGAAAGAATGAAATATGGCCTTTTGTAGCAATGTGGATGGAACTGGAGAGTGTTATGCTAAGTGAAATAAGTCAAACAGAGAAAGACAGATACCACATGTTTTCACTCTTATGTGGATCCTGAGAAACTTAACAGAAGACCATGGGGGAGGGGATGGGGAAAAAAAGTTACAGAGAAGGGAAGGAGGCAAACCATAAGAGGCTCTTAAAAACTGAGAATAAACTGAGGGTTGATGGGGGATGGGAGGGAGGGGAAAGTGGGTGATGGGTATTGAGGGCACCTGTTGGGATGAGCACTGGGTGTTGTATGGAAACCAATTTGACAATAAATTTCATATTAAAAATAAACAAACCATTAAAAAAAAGAAAAACAAAATACTGAGCACCTATAACATGGCAGGCACCATGTCATGCAGTGATAAATTAAACAAGTTCACCCTGTATGGAGTCTATACATGAAACAATTATTATGTCTCTCTCTGGTATACTTTAATCCCAAATAGGATCATTCTCTTAAGATAAAAGAGCAACTCGGGGTGCCTGGGTGGCTCAGTCGGTTGAGCGTCCGACTTCGGCTCAGGTCGTGATCTCACGGTTTGTGAGTTCGAGCCCCGCGTTGGGCTCTGTGCTGAAAGGTCAGAGCCTGGAGCCTGCTTCTGCTTCTGTGTCTCCCTCTCTCTCTGCCCCTAACCCACTCGCATTCTGTCTCTGTCAAAAATAAATAAACATTAAAAAAAAATTAAAAAAAAAAAAGATAAAAGAGCAACTCAAAACTGTCACTGCCAAGAGGTACATGATGACTAAATGTAATGTGATGTCTTGGAACAGAAAAAGGACATCAGTTAAAAACTAAGAAAACTGAGGGGCGCCAGGGTGGCTCAGTTGGTTAAATAGCCAACTTTAGCTCAGGTCATGATTTTGCGGTTCATGAGTTCGAGCCCCGTGTCAGGCTCTGTGCTGAAAGCTCAGAGCCTGGAGCCTGCTTTGGATTCTGTGTCTCCCTTTCTCTTTGCCCCTCCCCCACTCACCCTCTGTCTCTCAAAAATAAATAAACATTAAAAAAAATCTAAGAAAATTGAATGAAAAACTAAGGAAATGTGAATGAAATATGGACTTCACCATTATAATAATGTATTAACATTGGTTCATTAGGTAAGACAAAGATACCATAATAATGTAAGATGTTAATAATAGGGAAAACTGGGTGTAAGGTATATGAGAACCCTGTACTATCTTTTCAACTTTTCTGCAAATCTAAAACTATTCTAAAATACAAAGCTTATTAAAAAAAAAGCAACTCAAACATGATAGCCAGTTTGGTTTTAGGACCTTCAGCCCATATATGGCCTACTGCCAATTTCACTGGTCAATCTGACAAGATGCCATGCTCAAAACTTTGGAACTGAAACTGACTTATACCGTGGTCAAGGTGGGACCTTAAAATGGAAGTAATTTTCAGCATTCATCTCTCTGAACTGTTTTTAGCACATAAAGATCACAAATATCTTTCTCTTAAAAAAAAAAAAAAAAAAAAAAAGAGGCCAGAAGACTCTTTCTTTCCAAAACCCAGCAATTCAGGAGCACGTCAAGGTGGTAGACGAGGGTGAGGGCTACCCCAGTGAGGTAAGCCTGCAGCAGCCCCAATCCCCTTTGTCTCGCTGCTGCTCTCACATCGCCCTTTGCCCAATCAACCTCAAAATGATTAGAAAACCCACTTCTGTCTTAAATCTCCGCGAGTGTCCTGATGTACCCCAGCTGTAGCAAAGCTCTGGAGAGAATGTATTTACTTTGGCCAGAAGTGAGCTTTAACTTCAGGTTAAGGATGTGATAAGTCTTTGATGGATGGCCAAGTCTCCTCAGTTGAAATTTCTCTTTTATTTTTTCCTTCTCCTTTTCCTGAACTGTAAATAAGAGTTCCTATTTATTCTTGAAGAGAACTTTAAGGGATTTTCTCCACCCTTTCAAGTTTCAGTTCTTCACAAGATCAACTACTCAGAGCCACTGTTCCAACACAAGGCTGGCTGTGCTGTGATCAAAGAAGTGCCTTTGTGGGCTTCTAACTCCATCCAAACTGTCTATCCACTAGTCTTCTTATGTCTCTTCCACTTTTCTCTGCTTACTCATTTAGTTTCTGGTAATTTTTCACTCCACATTTTTCTTAGTAAATGAGAGTACCTTTAAGTCCTGGGGGAATAACAGTACCACCAATAAAAATAACATCATAAAAAACAATGAGCTAACATTTACTGTGTTAATGCATTTAACTGCACAGAACAGCCTAGCACTGCTGTTATGCGGGCATTGAGCCTCTGACTCTCATACCCACCTTATGAGGTAGGCACTATCCTATTCAATATTGAATACTGAATATTCATATTCAATCCTGGGCTGGCTAAGCCAGAAAGAATCACAGGCTATTTCCCCAAACACAGATATCTATATTTCCACTGAATCTGCATCACTGAAAGTAAGAATTATATCATGAACATTTCTGAGCAACATTTATCCTTATTTTGAGCAGTTAAATGTATTTGTTAATAAGCTGGTTTCACTGAAACTATGGAGCTTTTAGAAAGTAACTAGTTAGTGGGAAGATGGGTCTATGCCATTCTGTTTATTCAGTTTATTCTAAGAATTAGTCCTTCCACTTGGTGGCAAACATCTCATGGAGACAGGCTGCCAGTGATAAAGGAGGAACTTTTGGAAGCAGAGAGGTCAGGAAAGGAAATCGTACTTTAAGAAAAGAGAACTTTGTTAACTGTAGGACATTTTTTCCCATCTGTGTCTTACTCAGACCTTATATAGCAGGCAAAGGTGTCTTTTTTGAGTTCATGGAAAAGTACACCAGAAGTATATGGAGCTCCTTTTTTTTACACCAAATAGGTATCATGTAGAAAATACAGGCTCTTAGCATAACACTCTCTAGTTCCAACCACATCGCTACAAAAGGCCGTATTTCATTCTTTCTCATTGCCAAGTAGTATTCCATTGTGTATATAAACCACAACTTCTTTATCCATTCGTCAGTCGATGGACATTTAGGCTCTTTCCATAATTTGGCTTTTGTTGAAAGTGCTGTTATAAACATTGGGGTACAAGTGCCCCTGTGCATCAGCACTCCTGTTTCCCTTGGGTAAATTCCTAGCAGTGCTATTGCTGGGTCAGAGGGTAGATCTATTTTTAATTTTTTGAGGAACCTCCACACTGTTTTCCACGGTGGCTGCACCAGTTTGCATTCCCACCAACAGTGCAAGAGGGTTCCCGTTTCTCCACATCCTCTCCAGCATCTATAGTCTCCTGATTTGTTCATTGTAGCCACTCTGACTGGTGTGAGAATGTATCTCAGTGTGGTTTTGATTTCTATTTCCCTGATGAGGAGTGATGTTGAGAAAGACAGATACCATGTGTTTTCACTCTTATGTGGATCCTGAGAAACTTAACATAAGACTGTGGGGGAGGGGAAGGAAGAAAAAAAAAAAAAGAGAGGGAGGGAGCCAAATCATAAGAGACTCTTAAAAACTGAGAATAGGGGCGCCTGGGTGGCTCAGTCGGTTAAGCGTCCGACTTCAGCTCAGGTCATGATCTCGCGGTCCGTGAGTTCGAGCCCCGCAGCGGGCTCTGGGCTGATGGCTCAGAGCCTGGAGCCTGCTTCCGATTCTGTGTCTCCCTCTCTCTCTGCCCCTCCCCGTTCATGCTGTGTCTCTCTCTGTCTCAAAAATAAATAAACGTTAAAAAAAAAAATTAAAAAAAAAAAAACTGAGAATAAACTGAGGGTTATTGGGGGTGGGAGGGAGGGGAAAGTGGGTGATGGGCACTGAGGAGGGCACCTGTTGGGATGAGCACTGGTGTTTATATGGAAACCAATTTGACAATAAATTTCATATTAAAAAAAAAAAAGAAATTGCCAGGGTTCATATCCATCCTAACCAATGATGTATTTTCCACACAATCACTCAAAGTATATAAGTCAAATCATCTACCAATTCTAGATGATCTTCTTTGCTGTCAAATTTATTAAAATCTGTGCTTTTGCTTAAAGACCTCTGGTAGACAAAGACAATGTATAAAGATGTATCTATAACTATAAACATATCTCAACATGTATTAAATTATTTGATGGAAAAAAAAAGAAAATACAGGCTCAACAAACACTAAACAATAATGGAAATAAAGATTTTAATTGAGAATTGTTCTTAAATACAATAAAGAAAAATCTATATCCCTGAAATGTACTTAGAGCACCAATGACTTCTGATGAAATAATATAACGTAAGGGCATTTGAAGAAGAAATTTCATCCTGGGAAAAATTACTCATTCCTCTTGAGATACTGTTATCAAGAGGATTTTAAGAGACAGATGAAAGAGATCCCTGCACAAATGGATAATCTGATACTTTAAAATAGTGGCCAGGAAGAAATCCAATCACTGAGCCCAAGGAGTGTAAAAAGTGGAAGACAATGGAATTAGCAAGAAAATGTGAATACCTTACTGTCCCAGTTATAATGGTAGCCTAGGGTCACCCAGCGCAACTTCTCCAGTAAACTTCGGGGTCTCCGTTTATTCACTTCCTTAAGCCTGTGAAGATTAGGGACAAAAGAGGATTGAATTATTCACCTCAATTGGCAGCAAAGGCTCTCTGCCTGGAGTAAATCTGCTTTCCTTGGTATAAGCTGTTGGCCAAGATCTTGATAGGAAAAATGAGAAAAGACAAATGAGTTGACCAAGAATATAATAACACTAAAAAAACATGTTAGCATCTCTCATTTTCAGTCCTTGTTCTAAATCCTCTGCTAAACGGGATCAATTTTAAGTGGCAAGTCTCCGGCATCTCAATAATGACAAAATAAGAATAACAACAGAAATGTTTTTACCCATCCACTGGAAATGGGACCACAGACACTACGGGTAATTGAAAAATTGGCTAACAGAGCATGTTCTATTTGGTTTGCTCAAAGTGGGGTATGATTAATCATAGGTATCACTATGTCTAATGATGGTGGCTTCCCAGAATTATAGGTTGGGGGACAAAGTTTGGCAAAATATAGTATACAACCAAAAATAACCGGTGTAACAAGATTTCTTTAACCCTATAAAACAGCTTAGATAATTGAGGCTTAGCTAACAATTAAGGACCACTGTAATTGATTTGGTTCTGGACATCCATTTCAAAACACAGGGGGTTTCTGTAAAACAGAGACATGCACTTCCTGCAATTACATCCTGTCTCATCAAATCTATGGGATTAACTATGTTTTTCCTTTTCTTTTAATGTTTATTTATTTTTGAGAGAGAGAGACAGAAGTCAAGCAGGGGAGGGGCAGAGAGAGAGAGGGTGACGCAGAATCCGAAGCAGGCTCCAGGCTCTGAGTTGTCAGCACAGAACCTGACGCAGGGCTTGAACTCACAAACTGCAAGATCATGACCTGAGCTGAAGTTGGACACTTAACCTACTTGAGCCACCCAGGCACCTCACCTATTCTTTTTCTAAAGAGGAAGAAGCTTCTTTGATTTACCTCTGAATACCTAAAAATGCAAGAATGCTAGGCCTAGTAATTTTAGTTTTTTTTCCTATGTGATTTATATCATCAATTGATCGAATTTTTTTTTGGTCCCAAAACCACTCGTGTTTAAAAAGAAAAGATTAGGGGCGCCTGGATGGCGCAGTCGGTTGGGCGTCCGACTTCAGCCAGGTCACGATCTCGCAGTCCGTGAGTTCGAGCCCCGCGTCAGGCTCTGGGCTGATGGCTCGGAGCCTGGAGCCTGTTTCCAATTCTGTGTCTCCCTCTCTCTCTGCCCCTCCCCCGTTCATGCTCTGTCTCTCTCTGTCCCAAAAATGAATAAACGTTGAAAAAAAAATTAATAAAAAAAAAAAATAAAAAGAAAAGATTAAACTGCTTTAAGGAGTTTATATTTGACAAGAGATGACAGATAAGAAGAAAAAATGAGGGGAAAATTCAAGGCAGTATAAAATCTGTACCAAACTGAACATCACAAGACTTTGAAGGACAATAGAATTAAGAAAAAAGGAGAGCTCAAAGTTAGCTGTCTAATCAGTTAAGGCTTCATGGCAGAGTTGGGAGTTGAACAAGGCATTGAAGAATGGCCAGCACTTAAACAGGGAGTGGAGCAGTGGGCAATACAGGCATACGACATGAGCAGAAGCAAAGGATTTATTAGAGACTCACACTGTAAGTGGCACTCGTCTTGATGTTTGACAGAGTTTACAGAATAGATGCTATCTGTCCTCACAGAGTTTACATTCTAAGAAAGACACCATGACACAGATATACATCAAGACCAGCAGCTAAAAGGAATGGAACACTGATTTATTTAGGACAGCAGTGCAGAAAAGAAACACAGCAGATCTGACTGCTATCCTTTGAAAGGCCTGGTCATTGGCAAGCATCTGGAACTCGGAATTTGGGGAGGTTCACACCGTTCCCAGAACTGCTGCTCACTGGGCCTAAACTTTTTCTGCAAAATAATAAGGTTTACGTTAAACACCAGCTTCCTTCTGGGAGTCTAGAATTTTGATATATGTCAGACAGAGACTGTCAATGTGACCAGCCCCTAGTCAAAACCTGGGCACTGAGCTTCCCGGGTAGACAACATTTCAAATTTGTCACAACTTGTTATCGGGGGAATTAAGCACACCTTGTGTGACTTCACTGGGAGAAAACCCTGGAAGCTTGAGGCTGATTTTCCCAGGACTCTGCTCAATTCATCTTTTCCCTTCACTGATTGTGCTCTGTATTCTTTGAACTGGAATAAATCCTATCCATGAAGACAACTATATTGTGAGCCCTGCTGGTGAATCACCAAACTCAGGTAAGGTCTCAGGGACACTTGGCATGAGAAAAAATGGATAACTAGTAACAATTTAGGGGAAACAACATGTAAGCTTGGCCAGTTACTGCCACTATCTGGGATGAACAGTTATCATGCAGAATGACCATACATTATTTAAATTTTCTACATGTAAAAACTAAAAACTGAAAGAAAAAAAAAAAAAGGAATGCACAGTTACTAACACAACCTGAATTCTATCTATGTGTCTTCAACTAAAGGTACAGATAAAAGAACTCCCTAATGATCCCCCAGGAGAATACAATCTACCTTACTAGACTTGAGACAGAAAAATAAGAACGACCTCTTATTTCTGGACTCAAGTGAATCTGATGTATCAGTGTGTATGCCACTTAGTTTCTGCCAAGTGGTTTCCAAATTTTAATGCTCATGAGAATCATCTAGAGGCTTGTTAAAATTTGCATGGCTGGGCCCAGGCCTACAAATTCTGATTCAGCAGGTCTAGGGTGGAGCCTAAGAATCTGAATCTCTAAGTTCCCAAAGTGATGCTGATGAATCAGGGGCCATACTTTGGGAAACACTATTTCAGCCAAAATTAAAAAACAAAACAAAATACCTTCCATCTTTCTAGATCAATAAAAGATCATTTTATTCTTGATGAGAAACCCATACTATTATACTAAAACTAGACCAGGGGTGCCTGGGTGGCTTAGTCGGTTAGTCAGACTCTTGATTTCAGCTTAGGTCATGATCTCATGGTTCATGAGATCAAGCCCTGTGTGGGGCTCTGTGCTGTCAGCTTGGGATTCTCTTCCCCACTCTCTCTTTCTTAAAATAAATAAACACTAAAAACAACAACAACTAAAACAAAAACTAGACCAGGGCACCTGGGTGGCTCAGCTGGTTAAGCATTGGACTCTTGATTTCAGCTCAGGTCATGATCCCAGGGTTGTGGGATCGAGCCTTGCACTGGGCTCTGTGCTGTTGGAGCCTGTTTAGTATTCTCTCTCTCCCTCCCTCTGCCCCTCTCCCTGACTCGTGTGCTCCAAAAAAAAAAAAAAAAAAAAAATACAGGGAAATTAATTAAAAACAAACAAAAGCCCCCAAAACTAGGGGCGCCTGGGTGGCTCAGTCTGACTTTGGCTCATGTCATGATCTCATGGTTCATGAGTGCAAGCCCTGCATCGGGTTCTATGCTGATAGCTCAGAGCCTGGAGACTGATTTGGATTCTGTGTCTTCCTCTCTCTCTGCCCTCCCCTGAGCGCACTCTATCCCTCTCAAAAATAAATAAACTTAAAAAAACAAAACAAAATAAAAAACAAAAAAAACCCAACAACCTAAAAAAAAAACCCCAAACCCCAAACTAGACCAATCTGAACAAATAAAGATAACAACAATGCAGCTCTAAAAATAATATAGAGGGTGATGGTATTTCAGACATCTGGTATGGCATCAACAAGCTGCTTTTCCATCAAAAGATTCAAGGTATATGCTATTGTAATTAACAAAGATTTATGGTATTAGTAAAATTATCAAAATTATAGTAATGACCAAACATGACCAGAATCCTCCTGTACCTTTTTAAAAAATTTTTATTTATTTTTGAGAGAGAGAGAGAGAGAGAGAGAGAGAGAGAGAGAGAGAGAGAGACAGGCAGAGTGTGAGCAGGAGAGGGGCAGAAAGAGGTAGAGACAGAATCTGAAGCAGGCCCCAGGCTCAGCTGTCAGCACAGAGCCTGACACAGGGCTTGAACCCACGAACCATGAGATCATGACCTGAGCTGAAGTTGGAGGCTTAACTGAGACACCCAGGCGCCCTGCCCTCTATGATATACCTTTCACAATTTTTTCCTGTTTTAGGAAACCAAAAGAACATCTCTTTTCTACCTTAATTGTATCACTATAAGGATGGCTTTGGGTTTTGCCTTGTATTCTTGGGGGGATTGGTGTAAGCGTATAAGAGCATTAAGCCCAGGCCACATAACAAAAAAGAAAAAAAAAGGCTTAAAGACTTGTGCAGTAAGGGGTGCCTGGGTGGCTCAGTTGGCAAAGCATCCAACTCTTGATTTTGGCTCAGGTCATGATCTTGCAGTTGTGAGACTGAGCCCCACATCAGGTCCCACACTGTTAGTGTGGGGCCTGCTTGGGATTCCCTCTCTCCCTCTCTCAAATAAACAAACTCAAAAACAAAAACAAAAACTTAAACAAACTTAAAAAAAAGCCGACTTGTGCAGTGAAAGTACAGTTGTGATGACTGAGTGTGCCATTGTGAGGATAATTACATACACACACACACATTTTGTGTAATGTGTTAGACCCATGTAGTTAGTATATGATTCCACCCTTGATTTCATATTGTCTTCTGAGAACACAATTTCAATTCTTGTCTTTGAAGGAATTTCTGGAAGGAAAGTCACAACAATTATAAGACCAGCTTTGCAGATGTGAGAGCACTACTGGCTAACACTGGCCACTTCCTATCTCAGCACTACTTAGTGACATTCTGGTCCCTGTGGGCTTTGGGTAACAAAGATTCCAAAATATTCACCCTTAAGCACTGTGAATAGTTTAAAGCCAAAACCAAGTTTAACGCACTCCCAGATCATTTGCAAGCAGGAAATACTGATGGATTAATAAAGGGGGTGGGCTGTTCTCTTTTTAAACCTGACTTGTCCAAAAGGAGGCCAAGAAGGCTTAAGGCTTGGTGCCAACAGAGCTGCCACATCCACTCTAAGGAATGCAAGGGGTATGCTGGCACCTAACTTTAAATCTTCATCCAATTATCTAAAAGAATGTTTTCAACCAAATATGACCTTGATTACTGGTTCTCACTGAAAGCAAACACACTCCGCTCCCTGCCTCTGCTGCAGCTCCAGGCACCCATGATGGATGGGTCAGCTGGCCACCTTCTCCCCTGGTCAATGTGCCCACACAGCAGTCTGCTCATTTCCTGTCATGGCTAAGTGCTTTATGTACGCGCTGGCATTTATGGTGCCGCTTTCAACTGTACCTAACTGGGTGAAAATGGACTGTCCTGCCTGTCCACTCATTGTGCAGTGGGGAGTTTGGGTGTCATAACTAAGCACTGGCATGGTCTTTTCTTCCTTGCTTCAAGGGACATTAGCAAATCGTTGTGAAAGTAAACGTCTGAGGGCAGAAAAGGTCTGAAGGCTGTTTTTGATAAAATACTATTACAGGTATTTATTTTTTTCAATCATTTTTAAAAGCTTGGAAATTGTGTCCTTTCTAACTCTGAATATTTCCCTCCATGAGAACAACTTTCTGTTCTTCCTCTCCTAGTCTCTCACATCCATTAAACCTAAGGTTCCACCTCCTGTTCTCAGAACTCCATTTTCTCAGAATTTGAGTGCTTCCAGTTGTCTCCCTTCTCAACCTAAACCTCACAGTCAAACCCTGAACATGGACATCCAGTTAATTCCATCTGGATTGCCAACACTGTTTTGCTATCTTGCAAATATTTACTCTCAGTTAATCTACCTTCTGTTCTAAACCTTCAGCATCCATCTTAAGTTGTGAGTCCTGCTCTTACTCCCTTTGAGGACAACAAGAGTCCAGAGGCCTGAGCAAAACATCCAGTGAGCAACTTTGAGCTTTCTCTCCCATACCTCTAAACTTTGCATAATCTGTACTCTGTCCTTCCCTCCCTCCTGGTTTCAGCAGGGGTTCTACTTCTTTCCTCGAAGGCCAATTCTACACCTATGTTGCCTCCCATTTCCCTGACACAGCCTCAGAGACATTCCTTCATTCATCACCTTTCTGCTCCTATTTTCCAGTCTTCCTCTGCACTTTGGTCTTTCTCTTGATCTGCAGAAACGTTCAACACTTCCACATACTTAAGAAAAAACAACAAGCATCTTCTTAACTTAACCTCTTAGTCGAGTACCCTGCCTATGTCCCATTTCCTTCTGCCCCACCTCTCTCCTTCCCTTCACAATCGAACCTTCCCAAAAGGACTGCACAGTGGCCACCCTCACTGCAACCTGACTTCTGCTTCCACCACTCCACCAAAAGTAGTTTCTTAATTTCAAGTACACCACTTAATTGTCCTTAGGCCTACTGACATGGTTGGCCCTTCTTTTATTCTGGAAACATTTTCCTGTCTTGACTTCTAATAGCATTCCCCCAACCCAAGCTGATACTTTCTAGAGCTAATGGCTTTCTTTTCTCTGTATGTTTTCCACTAAACAAACAATCACATCCATTCTCATTGCTTCATTAGTCTTTTTTTTTTTTTAAAGTAAACTCTATGCCCAATGTGGGGCTTGGACTCATGACCCCAACATCAAGAGTTGCACACTCTACTGACTGAGCCAGCCACATACCATGCTATACTATGGTCTTTATGTAGAACCCCCACATCTCCCTCTCTGACTTCACTCCTAAACTCAGTTCCATGTTTCCAGAGGGATACTGGACACACTTACCTGGATACTCCACAGGCATTTCAGAAACATGAATCTCTAAACTACACTAAGGATTGTCTCTGCTCCTTCTTCTCTTCCTCTAATCCTATTTCCATTAAAAATCTTAGATTATAATGTTACAATGAATGTGGAGGTGTAGTTATCTTTTCGAGACAATGTTTTCGTCTCCTCTGGAGATATACCCAGCTGTGGAACAGCTGCACCCTCTGGTAGTCCTATTTTTTATTTTTGAGGAACCTCTACAGTTTTACATAAATAACTGCAGTATTATTTGTAACAGCCAAGACAAAGAAACAACCTTAGTGTCCACCGATGAATGAATGGATAAAGAAAATGTGATACACAACCCATACACGAATATTATTCAGCCATAAAAAAGGAAATCCTGCCATGTGTGACAACATGAACCTCGAGGGCACTGTGCTAAGTGAAATGTCAGACGGGGAAAGACAAATACTGTGTGATCTTACTCATACGCAGAATCTAAAAAATCCAAACCTGCAGAAACCGAGAAGACTGAAGGTGCCAAAGGTAGGAACGGGTGCGTGTGGGCGAGATGAGTGAATGTGGTCAAAAAGTGAAAACTTCCAGCTATAGGAAAGTAAGTGCTGGGGATGCAATATACAGCATGGTGACTATAGCTAACAATGCTGTATTGTGTATTTGCCAAGAGAGCAGATCTTAAAGGTCTCATCACAAGAAAAATAAATTATAACTCTGTAAGGTGACTGTTGTTAACTTATTACAGTAATCATTCTGCAATATATACACATATCAAATTGCTATATTGTACACCCTGAACTAATAAAATGTACATCAATTATATCAATAGTACTGGAAAAAAAACTCACAACAAAAACCTCAGTTTTGCCCTATTATCCGTGGATAATCCTTAACTTCTTGTCTCTTGATTCGCATAATCTCTTGGTCAGCAAGCCTTGTTAACAATGTCTTTTCCAGACCTTTATCATCTTGTGCATGGATTATTAAGCTAGATTTTTTTAAATGTTTATTTATTTTTGAGAAAGAGAGAGAGAGAGAGAGAGAGAAGAGAGAGAAAGCATGTACGCGTGTGGAGTAGGAGCAGAGAGGGGGGACAGAGGATCCGAAACAGGATCCATGCTGACAGCACAAAGCCCATTGTGCGGCTTGAACTCACAAACCGAACTGAACCGTGAGATCATGACCTGAGCTGAAGTCAGATGCTTGACCAACTGAGCCACCCAGGTGCCTCTAAGCTAAATTCTTAATTGTGTTTTTTCCAACAACTGTATTTTCAGTCCATTTTCCTCATGGTATAAGAAGTATCTTTCTAAAGTGAAAAATCGGTTACTAATCTTGATGAACTCCCACTGTTTATAGGACCAAGTCCACACTTTGCCATAAGGCATGCAACCCCCCTTATAATGTGGTTCTAACTCACTTTTCTGGTTTCACCTCCAAGCATTCCCCACAGGGAGGGTCCATTTTTCATGGCTGTGCCTTTGGCCATACACTTTTCTCTACTGTCATGTTCTCTCTCCTCTTCTACTCTACTCTTTGTACAGCAGATTGTTCTGACTTGCACACACTTTAACCTCCCTTCTTCTTCAGGGAAACTGTTTTCTAGTTTCAGTCTCTCCCTCTACTGTGCCCCCACAGCAACTTCCTCAACTCACTTACATGGCTTATTCATCTATAAATTCTGTATGTAAGTACTTGAAATCCTTCTTTAATTAGTCCCTTCCTCAAAGGCAGGGAGTGAATTTTAATCTCCGTATCTGTGCTAGCATCAAGTATTTCCAAAAACACAAGTAGATAAGTTAATAAATTAATGAAAATAAAGTGGGAAGATACTATACAATCTTCAATTGATCCTTCTCAAATTCAGAATGTTTTTATCAGGCTAACTGAGAGAATATCAACTTAGTTAAAATAATATTTAAAGAACACCTTCTAAAATATATAAAGAACCGTGGTTGGTATCAAGATTACAAACTTTTCAGAATCTGGGGTGGGGGAAGGGCCACGGTAGTGGAGAGAAGTGCTTGATGACTGGATTCACTCTAATAAATGTTTATAATAAATAGCACCACAAAGTTTTAAAGGAGTAGAAAAGGAGAAGGGATTAATTCTGCTTCCACACTGAGGACATTAATGGAAAAAACTTTCACATATACAAAAACAGGTGCAAATTATTTCAAAAGCTAACTTAAGGAATAAAGCAACGTCGCTTCATTTAAATTAGTACTTCTCCTTGTCTTATTCTTTAAAGTTGTTTTTGAATAGATAATACATTCACAAAATTCAAACGGTGTAAGAAAGGATCCACTAATTCCACAAATACTTATTGGCAATTACATGCACTGAAGAAAACAAACAGAAGGCAAGAAGATAAAGAGTGAGGGAAAATGGGGTACTATTTTTAACTTGATAAGGAAATCATCTCTTATAAGATGATGAGATCCAAAGACCTAAAGGAAGGAAGTCATTGGTTACCTAAGGGAAGAGCTTTCCAGGTAGACGGAACAGCTTACACAATGAATCTGAGCATTTCTCATGTGTTTAAGGGAACAGCATGGACGCCACTACAGCTGGAGGACAATAAATGAAAAGGAATGGTAGGAGAGTAGGTTGGAGAGGTGGCTGGTGGCTGGATCACCAAGGCCTTGTAGACCATGGTAAAGACTTCTGATTTTATTCTAAATATAATGGAGTTGCATTAACAACAAATTTTCACTGGCCTTTGTTCCTGGTTCTTGGGAGAGAGCTTTTATTTTTTTAAAAAAATTTTTTTTTTTCAACGTTTATTTATTTTTGGGACAGAGAGAAACAGAGCATGAACGGGGGAGGGGCAGAGAGAGAGGGAGACACAGAATGGGAAACAGGCTCCAGGCTCTGAGCCATCAGCCCAGAGCCTGACGCGGGGCTCGAACTCACGGACCGCGAGATCGTGACCTGGCTGAAGTCGGACACTTAACCGACTGCGCCACCCAGGCGCCCCGGGAGAGAGCTTTTAAATCACTGGAGTTTCCAGGGGTACCTGGGTGGCTCAGTCAGTTAAGTGTCTGACTCTTGATTTCAGCTTAGGTCATGAGCTCACGGTTCTTGAGTTCAAGCCCTGCACCAGGCTCTGCACTGACAGTTTGGAACCTGCTTGGGATTCCCCCCTCCCCGCCCCCACCTTGCTTGCGTGCTATCTTTGCCAAAATAAATAAACGAAAACTTAAAAAAAAAAATTCCTTGGAATTTCCAGGAGGAAAAGAAGTATCTTTGTTATTCACAGTGGGCCCTAGGACCACAGCTAAGTTAACGCTAAAGTGATGACTCAGGATATGAGCTTATGAGTCTAGGAAAACCAACTATGTGATTAGAGGGGTTGAGGCTTTTAGTCAAGTGGTATTAGCTAAATAAACCCAAGGGGCTGAGTAGGGGGCTAGAGACTGAGTTAAACCATAGGGCTAATAATTCAGTCGTGCCTAAGTAGTGAAACTCCAACAAAAAACTGAATGCTAGGTTTGGGAGAGCTTCCTAGGAGGGTGACACATCCTGAGTCCATGGAAAGAGGACATGGAAGTTCTGCATTCAGAACCCTCCCAGACACTGCCCTACATGTTGATTCACTGGATGATCCTGATTTGTATCCTTTATAATAAACTAAATTCCTAAGTATAATCTTTCTTAAATTCTGTGAGTCATTCTAGTGAGTTATGAACCTGAGAGGGTTATGGGAACTTCCCTGAATTTGTAACCAGTTGGTCAGATGTGTGGGTAGCCTGGGGAATCTCCCAAACTTGTGGCTACAGTCTGAAGTGAGGGTGACTTGCTTGGAGACCATGCCCTCAACCTGTGACATCCTTGTCGACTCTGGATGGTTGTATCAAAGGTGAACTGCAGTACTGTAGATCAGAAACTATAAGAGAAGTGATGTGATTTCTATACTAATTAGAAAACAGATGGAAGGGGCTCCTGGGTGGCTCATTCGGTTAAGTATCTGACCTTTGATTTTAGCTCAGGTCATGATCCCAGGGTCATGGGATTGAGCCCCAGGTCAGGCTCTGCACTGGGCGTGGGGCCTGCTTAAGATCTCTCTCCCTCTCCTGCTGCCCTCCTCCCTTGCTCCCACTCTCTCTAAAAGAAAAAAGAAAACAGACTGAAGAGGCATGAAAACAGACACAGGGCGACAGGTCAGGAGGCTGCTGCAGTAAATGATGGTGGCTCAGACTAAGGTGGCTGTGATGCAGATGCTGAAAAATGATTTTATTTATTATGATTGTAGCCCTACTATATTTACTATAGGGTCAGATTTAAGATCTCTGAGTGGCTGCATAGTGGCTGCGTTGTACTGCTAGGTATGTCATACTTGATTAACCCGATCTCTTGCTGAGAGAAACTTAGGTTATTTCTCATTATTTCCCGTTATGAACAATGCTGCAATGAAGATGCTTATACCTATTATAATCTTGTGCAAGAATCTCTAGCTATTCACTCACAATAAACTCTGAACAAAACACAGAATTGAGGTGCCCTAATTTTGTGAACAGATCTATTTTTCCCTCTAAGTTCAAGTATTTCTTCTTCATTTCCTACTTAAAAAGTTTCTTCTTCCCTGACCACAGAAACCTAGAAGATTAAAATGGAAAGGATCCTTAGAGATCCTCTAGTTCAGTGGTTCTCAATGTGGATGTTATGGTCAAAAATCCAAATCTCTAGGGAAATCTTATATGACAGACCCTCTCCCTTTCTCATATGCTCTGGGAAAGCAGGGGAAGCTGGCATGTACTGTCTAGGTGACTATAATCCAACCACCTGAAATGGCTTCTCCAATCTAATTCCTTTGTTTCCCAGAAGAGGAAGCTGAAACACATATCACACAATGACAGAAGGAGAACTAGCGTCCTAACTGATTTTCAACCACCAGCAATGTCTGAGACTATCAATTTCTTCCAACCCATGACAACAGAAGACAGGACCACCACATTTTAAATTTTTGCTAATTTACTAGAGAATTAATTAGTAGCTAATTAGTAGAAAAAAAATCTCACCATTGTTTACTGGATGATTTATTAAAGAGGTTCATCTAAACTATCTTAAAAGATGACATTGGGATTTCTGCAGTCATTTGTCTGAAGAAAGAAAAATCAATTACTTGAAAACACAGGCTGGTTTAGCAGCAAACTCTAACCATAATCTTCCTTTAGTTTACTCTCAGTTCTAAACAAGATACCATTAAAAGCTTTAAGATGGTTTTTCCCACTGCTCCTGACTTTACCATAGCCTGCAGACCAAGAAGATGTTAAAGGAAAACCAATGAATTTTAAGTTTTCCTTTCCCCTTTCAACTTAAGGAAATCTTATTTCCCCTATTAGAAGTAACATGACAATTCCTGAAAGCTGCACTATTAGTGACCCTAAGTCCAAACAACACACAAAACCAGTGTAATGGTTTTAACGGGCTGTTCTAAACATTTCTCACAATTCTCTTGTTTAATCCTCATGCTATTAAATGAGGAAAGGACTACCATAAGGCATAGAAAGGTTAAGAAACTTGCTCAAGTTTACACACCTAGTTCAAGTCGCAGAGCTGGGATGTGAACCCAGGTGATCAGACTCTAGACCTAGTGCTCTACATCACTGCACCCTTTACAATCTGGCCCTTAATTTTTCTGCTTCACATCTTTTGCCAATTCTATCCATGACTTTCAGGAAGTACCTTTTATAAACTACCTCCAGTCTAGCCACCTGAATGGCTATTTCCATATCTTATAAACTATATCTCTGTACCTGTTTATTTTACGTCTCTGCCATCAGCTAACCTACAAATTCCTTGAAAGCAGGAATTGTGTCTTGTCTTTGAATCTCTAACACCCAAGCACAGTATCTGACACACAGTAGAAATCCAATAGGTATTTGTTGAATCAATACATGAACTGTACTCCCACATCCTGTACTACTATTTCACAGAACTTATTCTACCTTGAATATTCCCTCTTTGCTTAGGCTGCTTTCTCTACCCCAAACAGCTTTTCTGCTCTTCTGACGGGCAAACTCCTAATCATTTTTGAAGACCCAGTTCAAATCAACAGAGAAAAAAGAGGATAAAAGACCCAATTAAAATATAATTTTTTTCAGGGCACCTGGGTGGCTCGTTTAAGTGTCCAACTTTGGCTCAGGTCGCGATCTCATGGTTTGTGGGTTTGAGCCCTGCATTGGACTCTGTGCTGACAGATCAGAGCCTGGGGCCTGCTTCAGATTCTGTGTCTCCCTCTCTCTCTGCCCCTCCCCTGCTCACGCTCTGTCACTCTCAAAAATAAATAAACGTTACAAGAAAAAATTTTAAAAAATAGTAATGATTTTTTCTTCTTTGACATCTCTTTCTTGCCTAGAGGAATTATTTCTCCCTCTGGCCCCCACAGTATTTTTCTAAACACCTATCATAATACTTTCTAAGCTTCCTTATAATTATTCCTGTTGACACTGAGTTGCTGCCATAGACTATGCATTCTTGAGTACAAGGACACTGTCCTATGTGTCTTTGTATCTCCAATGCTTAGCCTTATGTCTGGTATACAACTAACCCTCAATAAGAATTTGTGGTATGATAGGATGTCTGGCTGGCTCAGCCAATAGAGCATGTGACTCTTGATCTCAGGGTCATGAGTTCGAGGCCCATGCTGGGTATAGAGATTACTTTAAAATAAAAAAAATTGTGAATGAATAAATGGTGATACTACATTAAGGTGCAAATGTTAGTTCTCAAGAGGAATAACTAATCCATCATAAAACTGCTAGTAGCAGTGACTTCATCTAGGAGAGTGGAAACCAATAGCTTTTAGTGTTAATTTTTTCAGAATATCACAAATCTTCAAAGGAACTCACTTTATTTTTTTAAAAAAGATTTTATTTTTTTAAGTAATCTCTACACCCAATGCTGGGCTCAAACTTACAATCCTGAGATTAAGAGTCACATGCTCTATGAAATGAAGCGGCAAGGTGACCCTGGAACTCACTTTAAGCAGAAAAAGGGCTGAAGCTGAATGAAAATGGACCAGCTGATGAGTAAGGAGGATGAACTTGAGATCCAAGTTATAAGCAAATCTTTTTTTTTATGTTTATTTTTGAGAGAGAAAAATAAATGATGAACCTAAAACAGATCTCAGTTTAATATAACTGTCAAAGTGTCTGTCCAAATGTTCCCAGGGGAAAGAAAATAATTGTGCCATATTTGCATGGGAACGAGGGGAAAACACGTCAGTCACATTCACTGAATTGTTCTGGAGTAGTTCCTATAAAGATGTGCAGTGACCTGAGCTGAATACGAACACTTACCTCAGAAACTCTTTGCTCTGTTCCCAGAGGTCTTGGGTCTCTTCTTTAGTCATGTGTTTGTCCAGGTTACACACATTAGGTTTCTGGGAATATAACTTAAGACACTGCTTCACCCAGTGCCACTGGTAACCTGGGAGGAAGGGGTTTGGGATAAAAATAAATCCTACACAAAAGATGGGTGGGGAAAGAAGGAGAGGAGAAAATTCTCCATCAGTTATATTTAGATAATTTATTTTTGTTGACATCCTTATACCCATTACTGTATTATTTATGCCCCATACCCTTTGCTCATGCTTCGTGGCTTCCACATGTATAAGCAAATGTTCTCCTTTCTATCCTCCAATTTTAGGAAAAGGGGGGAGAGAAACAAATATTCCACAACTATCAACCATGTTACCCCTAAGCAAACCTTAGAATTGAAAATGCCAAAAGTCACTCCTCAAATGCACCAGGCATTTATCACTTACAGAGGTGGTAATCCCTTTCTGCAACAGCAGTCTTTGTGGTATCTCAGTGTTCCACCTTGGCCTTTTTTGTTTTCTAATATCTGGCTAACAACAGTTATGTTAAATTCTCTCAGTTAAAATAATTGGTGTGATTTCTGCCTCCCAATTGAAATCTGATAGAACAGCGAAGAAAGATGATATATACATCTGCTCACATGGCAGGATGCAAATACCTCCAGCACCTGTGCTGAAAGGATCTTCTGTGACCTTGAAAGTAATCTAATGTCGTTTTTCTCCTGGATGAATGAGGAATAACAATAATGAACAGGAATCCAATGCACGGTAAGGATCCATTCATTGAACATTCAACAAACACATACTATGTACTTTCTGAAACCCCTGGAGACAGGACAGCAGAGACAGTGATGCAGACAATGAATGCCCTGCAGAAGCCTGGCTATGAAGGGAACAAAGGCTGAGGAGCAGTCACAGAGGAATGAAGAATTTAAGGGGAAAATTTATGGTTTTTAGGGTTTGGAAAGACCTAAGCATGCTTACAGATTATGAGGAAAGAACCAGCAAAGAGGAACTGGTTGAACACAAAAAGAGGAAAAGAGCAGAGCAAGGTTTTGAAAGCTGGAAGAGGTAAAAGAAAGTGGGATCTTTTGATAAGCAACCCCCCCAAAAAAAAAGAAAAAGAAAGAGAGGTGAAGGGACTGGCTTTGAATGGGAGGAGCTTTTCCTCCTCTAAAATTGGAGGACAGGAGTGAGAACATTTGTTTCTGAACGTGGAAACCACTTTTGCATTTCACATACAGGCAAAATTCTCCAAATAATTTCACAGGTGACAGGGGATTGTCAGTATTTTGAGAGAGGAAAAAAAATATGAAAAATACCCCAACAACCTACCATCTATCAGCATTGATTATAACATTCCCCAAAATATCAAATGAAGAATACCTCTGACTTAGTGTCAGGAAAATAAAGACCTCTTTAGGCAGTCCACTCTAGACAACTGTTGATTTCCTTTAATGAATTAAACTTTGCCTTTTAATTTTCACATATTGATCTTAGGTTCGGACTCACAGAGCAACCCCAAATTAGTTTCTTATTCTTCTTCAAAAATACCTCTAGCTTTAAGGCTAACATTTAATGCTCATTTCCTGTGTGCCAGGCATGGATCAAAGTACTTTACATGTACTCACATTTAATCTTCATAATAACCTTACAAAGCTGGTATGTTTTTTCATACATTTTGCATACCAGGCAACTGAGGCCAAGAGAGATTAAGAAACTTGCCCAAGGTCATATTGGATGGTTAGAGCCACAACATGAAGCCAGGTAGCCTCATGTCAGAACCTAGGCCTTAACCAGCCCTTTGTGTGTATGGCAACCTTTCAAATGTTGGATGCTGTCAGGTTCCCTCTCAGGTTTACTCTTCCCCAGACTCAATCTTCAAACTCATGACCCTCCCGCTCATTCTTGTAAGGACAGGTTGTGGTTGCTCAGGTTCCTTTATAACAAGCAGAATCCAGAAGTAAACACAATCCTTCTGATCAAGCCTGAATAAGAAGACATTGTCATCTCCCATGTTCTGGACATTACACTTCTATTAAATGCAGCTTACAATGGCAGGGAAGATAAAGTCTCTAAGGACATAATGAGGTACCAACTCACAAAATGTGGCTTAAATGTGAAATCCTAGAAAACCTCAAAATCAAGTATACCATTGGACAACAGAAAATGAGAGTGGGGTTGGTAACTTTGTAGTCTGAACAAACTTTTTGTTCCCGTTTTGTTAAGGGAAAAAGGCATAGCAACAGAGAAACACAGCCTTGAAAACAGGAGGTAAGCTTGAAAGGTAAAAGGCAGCCTTGAAGAAAAGTACATAAAAGACTGCTGGTGATGCATGCTCTCATTTACTCAAACTCATGGAGAGCCGTGCTTCTGTACATAAAGCCATCATTTGACATTCATTCATTCATTCATTTATTATTATTCTTTTATTTTTGAGAGAGAGAGAGAAAGAGAGAGAGAGCACACGAGCATGCACACACAAGCAGGGGAGGGACAGAGGGAGAAAAACAATCTTAAGCAGGATCCACGTTCAGCACAGAGCCTGACATGGAGCTCGATCCCATGACCTGAGCTGAAATCAAGAGTTGGATGCTCAACTGAGCCACCCAGGAGCCCCTTGTTTCTTCTTTTACACATAACTAAAGTGCATGAGGTCTTTTAAAGGAAGTATTGAAGCTGTTAATACTGTCCTATGTTATTAACCAATACATCAGTGATCACAATGTAGTAAGAGCTGTAACACAGATCTGGCCCGTGGTACAATGAAAATTAGTATTTCTTTTTAGGATTTTTTCTTGCTGTTAATCCATATTCGAAATCACAAATACAATGTTAACTTTATGTCCTCTCCAAGAAAAAGGATGCCAGGTAAAATATATTTGGCCAAATAAGGCATTTCTGTAATTTCTAAATAGTTCATAATCATTCAACTGCTATATCCCCATGATCCTTAACAAAAAGATTAAAGGTGTCTGGCTGGCTCAAGCAGTAGAGCATGTGACTCTTGAGCTTGCAGTCGTGAGTTCAAGCCCCATGTTGGGAATAGTTTACTCAAAAAATAACAATGAAAACATTACCCATTCTTCGTTATCATCTTAATTTCATTACCTGTAAAGTGAGCTACCCAACATTACTGAAGTTCAAATGCTAGATTATTTAGTCTGTTAGGGCTTTTGATCTCATTAACTGTAACACTTTTTTCAAAAGCTCAGCCTTAAGGACAGCAATAAATTTTAAGTTTTTTGTTTTGTTTTTTTTTTGGCCATATGAGAACATAGTCACTTTGTGACTAGAGTGACCACTATGAATTAATCTATCATTCAAAGCAGTTCTTCTCCCAGAGTAGGTGCTTGGAGTTGTGGCAGGGAGCCTAGAGTAAACATCCTTATTTTTGATTTGTACCTGGTGTCATTTCCTGCATTGTAAGGTAGACACTACTGAATCCTGTTCTATCCTGCAGGAATGTTAAATAAATGGAAATTTTAGATGAGACAGAATTTAAAAGGGGTTTGACAGTGAAATATTTCCGTGTTTATTTTCACTCTTTGTCTGCATACTTGCTTACAACTCTTCCCCACTCTCTTCACAGCTCTGAAATTAGACAAATGATTACATGATCTTATCTCTTGGGGTCTGCTGCACTCACCAGGATAGCCTTGGAGTCCATAGGCTTGCCACTTGCTTACTGGCTGAAGTCCTGCTCTATGTGCATCATGGTCACTGACTGAAGACACACTCAGCTGAGATCTGATCACCTGACAGGAAGGAAACAGAAGTTGGAGGGCTAAAGTTACTTTGCAGGTCAGCTCTGAGAATCTCAAATTTCTAAAGTTATTTCCAGTATGAGACAAAATTCAGAGTCTTAAGTCTGGGCTCCTAAACTTAGTTCTACCACTTACTTGATGCAAGACTTCGATAAGTCACTTCTTAGAGCCTTAGTTTTCTCATCTATACACTAACAAACACTAGAAAGTAATATAAAATTAAGCAGAAATGAGAAGCAGGCTGATTTTGGCCTTCAAGACTACCTTTTTGTATGACACCACACTTTTGTGATTTCTTCCAAGACTCTAAATCATGAAAGGTGTTTGGTGTACTAAAATACCCTTAGTCAAAATGCTGCCCATCTCAGTTCAGGCTATCAATGCTTTTGAGGCACTTATATACAGCTGGTGCTTAAACAGACCAATGAGGAACATCAGGCAGGAGAGGGTAAGAGAATGGAGAGAGTGCTCTCACCAGACAGAATAAACGTTTCAGTGAAACACTGGAAACCCTGTTTGCTGAAAGTATGATATTTATTCTTTTTTAGATGAAACTTCAAAATGAAACTCAGAGCTTTTGCCTTTGTGAATTACTTTGAAATTAAGTTTTTCAGGGGCTCATGAAGTTTTCTTTGCATATAAGAGTATCTTAGAGATGCCTTATTAAATTGGTTAAGGGATCCAACATGCAGTCACTAAAGGACATTTACAAAACAAAAACCTTTATTCTTCCACTAATAATAAACTTAGGATCTTGCTTGCCTTAGAATACATCAAATGTTCTCTTCCAAAAAGACAGGATCTATGGGGCGCCTGGGTGGCGCAGTTGGTTAAGCGTCCGACTTCAGCCAGGTCACGATCTCGCAGTCCGTGAGTTCGAACCCCGCGTCAGGCTCTGGGCTGATGGCTCAGAGCCTGGAGCCTATTTCCGATTCTGTGTCTCCCTCTCTCTCTGCTCCTCCCCGGTTCATGCTCTGTTCTCTCTCTGTCCCAAAAATAAATAAACGTTGAAAAAAAAAAAAAAAAGCTATTAAAAAAAAAAAAACAAACCAAAAAGACAGGATCTCTCATCCTATTAACTTCACCAAGTGTAGAGATTTCCAGAAAAAAATACCAACAAGTGGCTGGTGTATTACCAGTTTCTGTAATAAAATGGCTACCTGGAACTCTGAGAGTCTTAACCAGCTAATTTTTCCAGGTACTGATGTTTTTATTTTAAACATTTTGTAATGATTTCTTAAACAGACCATATTTAGTAATGTAGTGTAATTCAGCCAACACTCTCATAGTTGAAGTAAGTTTGTGGACCTATTCTCCATGCTAAGCTAAACCAAACCTCGAAGTTTAAAAAAAAGTTCTGCTTTTTCCCTTGCCTATTAGCTGTCACTTTCTCCACTGCTCATCAGTTGCTCTCAGAGCAACTTTCTTTTCCAATTTGCGACTTTCAATCTGTTTTGAACTGGGAAACTAAATACTGAAGTTTTCATGTATTCAATGGATAGTGTATTTATTGAATGCTTACTGTTTCAGATAGTGTGCTAGACACAATGTCCTCTTCTCAGGTGGCTTATATTCTAAAAGTATTTAAATACTGCAGCAAAATACAGGCAAAAGGAGATGAATGAGGGTCTGTCCCATGTACATTATTCTTAGAGTTCAGACTTTCTGTATGTTATTTCGACAACTCTAAGACCATTTTTGCTAGCAAATGAAGTTCCTAAAAAGTTCTAGATAAGTATGGTGTTACTACAGCATCCCAATTTTACTGAGAACTATTATTAAGCTTAGAGGGAATGCTCCATCCAGCCATCTGTGGACAACACCAAGGGCAAATTAAGGGATCAGGGATCCTCAGTGTTTTTTTTTTTTCAACGTTTATTTATTTTTGGGACAGAGAGAGACAGAGCATGAACGGGGGAGGGGCAGAGAGAGAGGGAGACACAGAATCGGAAACAGGCTCCAGGCTCTGAGCCCTCAGCCCAGAGCCCAACGCGGGGCTCGAACTCACGGACCGCGAGATCGTGACCTGGCTGAAGTCGGACGCTTTAACCGACTGCGCCACCCAGGCGCCCCAAGGGATCCTCAGTGTTAACAGCGATTATAAAGAAATTATGCATACTATATACTATAACTGTGATTTTCCCTGTGTCCCCCTTTATGTTACTTTTCCTACTTAACATGGGGAAAGGTAGAAATAATGCATAGTGCTTGAATTCATTTTCCCTTTCCTTTCAAACGTGGAGAGATGATCTCAATCTTTCAATGCCCTTTTTCTGAGAGGTCCGGAGATAACAGGGATCTATTTTATGGACGACGGCTTAACTAACAAAATCGATCCTTCCCAGTGGTGGGGATACTCGGTGGTTGTTTTTTTCAAGCTGCAAAGCGCTTCCCTACCGTGTAAGAACATGGTTTATGGGCTTTTACACAAACTGAAGTAGAGACGTAAACGAACAGTTAATGTTAGGAATGAACACCAATTCCCAGGCATTCTCTGAGGCCGCAGCCAGGAAAGGCCGCGTGGAGTAACTCGGCAGCACAGCTCTTCACCGCCAAAGTGTCACTCTTCATGGACAATTCAACTCCGCGCCCACCGAGGCCGGGGATTACTCAATAACACTCAGAGAAAAGAGATGAGGTGAGCTGTGAAGACCCTCAAAAAAGCGAGGTGAGGCGACCGGTGATGCGCGCCGCTCCTCTGTCCGTACCTTGCGGGCATCAGGCCCCGTGCCGCGGGCTTCTCGGGCCGCCGAGAAGTCAATGACCGCTCCCAGGTCTGAGGAATCGGGGCGGCTCTGCCGGTAGAAGCGGAAAAGCTTCCGAAAGGCGTCCTCCCCTGGCTCGGCCGCCAACGTCACTACAGAGCCCACGGCCGCCGCCATCTTCCCCATCTCGTTGCCCGGCCTCTTCTGACCCGGAAGCAGAGTGCCGTGCTCCGGATCCGGCAGGTTCTTCCGGGGTCGTGACCACTGGTCACAGAGGTCCTTAATCTAAAGATGGCGGCTTCAGCGGTGAGGGGCGCTATGGCGCTGCGTACTAGTGCTAGCCGGCCGGTGGCTTTCGTCAGAAAAATTCCCTGGACCGCAGCCTCGAGTGAGTGATGGAGACGTATTAGGGGCGGAAGTTTGAGGCTCAAGCGATCCTCAAAAGCACTGCTTTTGGCGGAGCGCTGTAATCAGCGTGGTAGCTGGATTAAGAGCTGTTGCTCCTGAGCAAACCAGTGAGCAGAATTTTTTTTTTTTTTTTTTTTTTGCAATTAATTGGGGATGCGTCTTGAGCTTTTGCGGCACGTATTAAGGGTCTCCTGCCTGCGGGAGTGATTTGGTGGAACAGTTCGTTACTTGCAAACGTTAAGATGTACGATTTAGAAGGGACTGTTTTGATTGCGGTATGGAGGATGGATTCAAACTGGTAAGGTTGAAGGCGGGGAGACGAACTAAAAGGCAGTTTCAGTAATTTAGTCCTAAGAAGAGGACCTGAAATAGTGTAGTGGTAGAAAAGCGGGTCAAATCCACCCATGTTAACAGAACAAAATCAACGGCTTTTCGCGATGGTTTGAATGGGAAAGAGTACGGAATGACGGAAAAGGAAGAACAACTTCCAGGTTTTTAGCGTTGGTGAATATCGTGGTTAGGATGTGGAAGCAGCAGGTTTAAAGAAGAGGAGTTAAAGGTTAAATGTGTTGAGTTTGAGAAAAACCTGTGAGGTCTCCGTCAGCAAGTGGGCAGAGAAGATTGTGTAGAGATTGAGAAGTGCCCTTTTAAACATACTGCGCAGGTTAGAATTCCACCTCGGCCATTTAATAGTTGTGCAACCCAAAGGGAGGGAATTTGGGAAAAGGGCTCACTACTGTAATTCAGTTTCATCTGTGAAATGGAGTCAGTAATAACTTTCCTCATAGGATTTTTGATTGGGTTAAAATGAGTTTATATGTAAACCGCTTAGACCTGTGCTAGATACATAAGTGCTCAATGAATGATAATCATTTTCATGATTACTGTAATTGAAGCTCAAGGGGAGAGACCTCGGCTGGAGATAGAGGGTTGGGAGTAATCAGTATGGAAATCTCTCACCAACATTGATTTTTGTCAGTTGCAGTTTTGAGAAAATGTTTTTATATTTGCCTACCAAAAATTAAAAATCCACGGTCAGTTTTATAGGTTTTCATGTATCAGGTCATCTCCCTTAAAGAAAAGAATGGAACTGGGATTACTCATCTCTTAGTTTTTGTGGTCCAGGTGTGGGTAGTGGAATGGAAAATAGATCAGTTTGTGCCTCACTTTCTCAATATGTGGCAGGTGAAGATCAAGCCAGTACAATGTCTTGCTTAGGCTCCATGAAACTGTGTAAAGGCCCAGGGATTTCATCAGCATCTTGCAGTTGCAGGTGTACAGACCATAATGGGTTGGTTTAAAACTCTTACAAAGGGTCTATGTAACATACAACTTTGAAACATTCGCTCTCAGTTTATTCATTCATTCAGCAAATATTTAAGGAGTGTTTGTGGTGGGCATTGTTCTTGGTGCTTGCAGCTGTTTTCCCTTAACAGTTATAGGTAATTTGGGAAGAGGGTTACCTTCCAGAACTAGTTTGTTTTGGAAGTGAATGTTTTCTAGAACTTTCAATACCTGGTTTAAAACGTGTATATTTAACACTATTTTGTTTATTCTCCAGTAACATGGTCTCTGAGGTCCTGATCTTGACAACTGATTTGACCAACTGGGAGAGCTCTTCAGAAATTTAGTCCCTATGGGTTGCTGAAGCATTACTAGGCATTTATTCATTCATCAAATATTGCCCTACTGTGTATCAATTACTATTGACATAGTGGACTCAACACTCGGGAAAGTTACGGTGTTGTGGTGAGGGTGAGGAGACTTACAACAGATACAGGCAATTGTTGAAGCAGTGAGGTTTAGACGCACTAGGGGAAATAACCAGGTAATATGAAATATCAATCAGGGAAAGTACAAGCACTGTAGTTCAGAAGAGATCATGTATTTTTGATTTTTAAGATTACTATGCATCTTTGAGGACTCGGGTCAGGATAATAACATTGTTTTGTATTGGAGTAGATCCCCGATAAATTAATATTCAGTGGATATATTTGGCTTGGATCTTGAAGGATAATTACAATTTAGGCAGGAAGAGATAGGATTACCAACATAACAAGGGGAAATAACGATAGACAAAGATGGAAATCCATGGGACACACAGAATTTCATTTGCTATACTAGAGAGTAACTATGGGCCAGCAATGGGAAATAAAGCAGGAAGGGTAAGCAGGGTCATCTCAACAAATTTTAAAGTATCAGCTTTTTAACCGAGTGTAAACTTTATGGAAGGCAAGGGCTTAAACAACACACTACGGTTAAATTGTCTTTTGTGTGACTTTCTCACAAGGATTGTTATCCATGCACCTAACACTATGATGAAGATACTCCTCTGCAGGGGATGAAGACTACAGTCAACTCAGCAACTTATCTGTGTGTGTCCCTACACACACTTTCCCCAAATCTGGTACATTGCAGCTTTATAGAAATGGTTCTTGACTTACAGTGGTTTCATTTACAATTTTTTGACTTTACAATGGTGCAATAGTGATACACATTCTGAAGAAACTCTGCTTTAAATTTTGATTTTTTTCCCTGTGCTAGTGATATGCAGTATGATACTCTTTTGTGATACTAGGCAGCAGCAGCAGCAGCAAGATGCAGCTCCCAGTGAGCCATGTGATTACGAGGGTAAACAACTCATAGACTTACTCTGTGCCCTTAACCACCATTCTGGTTTTCATTTTCAGTAGTCAATAAATTACATAAGAAATTCAACACTTTATTATAAAATAGGTTTTGCATTAGATGGTTTTGCCTAACTATAGGCTAATGTAAGTATTCTTAGCATGTTTAAGCTGGCTAGTCTAGGGGTGCCTGGGTGGCTCAGTCAGTTAAGTGTCCGACTTTGGCTCAGGTCATGGGTTCAAGCCCCGTGCCAGGCTCTGTGCTGACAGCTCAGAGCCTGGAGCCTGCTTCAGATTCTGTGTCTCCCTCTCTCTGTTCTTCCCCTGCTCATGCTCTGTCTCTCAAAAATAAAAAAATAAACATAAAAAAACTTTTTTATGATGTAGGCTAGGCTAAGCTATGCTGTTCAGTAGGTTAGGTGTAGTAAATGCATTTTCAACTTAGGATATTTTCAACTTACAATAGGTTTATCAGCTGTAACCCCATCATAACTTGAAGATCTGTAGTCAGTACCATAGCTGCTTCCTAAATCTTAAGGCTTCAAGGAAATGCAAAGTAGCTCCTGTTCACAAAATGTTTGGGAACTCTAGGCCCACTTTTGGTTTCTACCTACAATCTAGGATGAAAGATACAAAATATATTAACTCCTTTTTTTGTTGTTTGTTTTTAAGTAATCTCTGTGCCCAACGTGGGGCTTGAACTCACAACTCCCATTTCAAGAGTCACATGCTTTACCGACTAAGCCAGCCAGGTACCCCAAAATACATGAACTACTTTTAACATGTTTTCTCTTCCTATACAGGTGAGCTGAGAGAACACTTTGCCCAGTTTGGCCATATACGAAAGTGCATCATACCTTTTGTGAGTATTCTCTTTGAAAAAAAAAAAAAAGTTATCCTTTCATTATTGATCCTCAAATTTTATCCTCGAATTCTTGAGTTTTTGTCAAAACATATCAACTTGTATGACTTTCTAATGAAGTAAAGCTGTTCATCAGAGTCTTTATGGATAAAATTATGGGTGATACTGATTAAAAAGTAAAAAAAAAAAACTTATCCTGCACATAACAAATTACCACAAACATAAGGACTCAAAACGACAAACATATGTTATCCACAGTTTCAGCAGATCAGGAACCTGGGCATAGCCTTACTGGGCCCTCTGCTCAGGGTCTCATATAGCTGCAGGCCAGGTGTCAGCTGGGGCTTTGGTCTCATCAGAGGCTCAACTGGGAAAGACTGATGTCCAAGATCCCTCAGGTTGTTGGCAGAATTCATTTTTGAACTGTAGGACTGAGGTATCTACCTTTTTGCTGGCTTTCAGCTTGTAGGGACTACCTGCAGTTCCTTGTTACCTGGGAGGTCTGTAGGCTCCCCCAACATGGCAGCTTACTTCTTCAAAGTCAGCAGAGGAGTTTCTCTGTCTAGTCTGTTAAGTTTGTCTTAGAACATAGTCATGGGAGTGGCATCCCATCATTTTTGCCATATTCTTTTGGTTAGAAGCATGTCACAGGTCCCACACACCCTCAAGGGGAAGGGGTTATACAGAGGGTAACTTGGTGGGACATGTGTAGATCACAGGGCCATCTTTGAATTCTGCCCACTCCAGTATTATAGTAAGGACTTGATACTAAAGGATGATTTTATCTGAAAATTAATTGGTGGAGGGGCACCTGGGTGGCTCAGTCGGTTAAAGTGTCTGACTTTGGCCCAGGTCATGATCTCATGGTTCACAGGTTTGAGCCTTATGTCGGGCTCTCTGCTGACAGCTGAGTCTGGAGCCTGCTTCCAATTCTGTGTCATCCTCTCTCTCTGCCCCTCTCCTGCTCATGCTGTCTCTCAAAAATAAATAAACATTTAAAAAAAATTTTTTTTCAACTGGTAGAGAATATCTGTTTTAATCTTTATCCTTATTAAGTTGAATGCCTTTTTTCTTTTAGTATTTTTATATTTGTTATATTTCCTTTAAAAATTTTAATGTTTATTTTTTTTTTTATAAATTTTTTTTTCCAACGTTTTTTATTTATTTTTGGGACAGAGAGAGACAGAGCATGAACGGGGGAGGGGCAGAGAGAGAGGGAGACATAGAATCGGAAACAGGCTCCAGGCTCCGAGCCATCAGCCCAGAGCCCGACGCGGGGCTCGAACTCACGGACCGCGAGATCGTGACCTGGCTGAAGTCGGACGCTTAACCGACTGCGCCACCCAGGCGCCCCTTAATGTTTATTTTTGAAAGAGAGAGAGACAGAGCACACGCAGAGGAGGGACAGAGAGGTAGACACAGAATCTGAAGCGGGCTCCAGGCTCTGAGCTGTTAGCACAGAGCCTGATGTGGAGCTTGAACTCACGAACTATGAGATCATGACCTGAGCCGAAGTCAGATGCTCCCCGAACTGAGCCACCCAGGCACCCCTCCTTTGCTTTCTAAAGAAGGTTTAGAAATCAGTTTATCAATTTGTTTTGCTTTATTCTGGGCTGTATTTTTCTGTGGGCTTTCTAGAATTACTGGATTTTTGATGGTGTAATGTGAGTACACACAAAGTTTACAGGTGCTTCACTAAAACTGCCCCTTTTTTCCTGACACTGAGAAGACTATGGTAAAATACCAACTTAAAGAAATTTAAATTCTTAACTCTTTTTTTTCAACTTTTTTTTTTTTTTTTTTTTTTGGGACAGAGAGAGACAGAGCATGAATGGGGGAGGGGCAGAGAGAGAGGGAGACACAGAATTGGAAACAGGCTCCAGGCTCTGAGCCATCAGCCCAGAGCCCGATGCGGGGCTCGAACTCACGGACCGCGAGATCGTGACCTGGCTGAAGTCGGACGCTTAACCGACTGCGCCACCCAGGCGCCCCTAAATTCTTAACTCTTAATGTTTGTTGCTTTCCAAGGATCTAATAGATTACTCCTATCTAGTGCTAGTGAGGGTGTAGGGAAGCTGGCACTGAAATTGCTCAGAAGTTTACTTCATTTCTGAAGGGTAGTTTGGTAAAATCAAAATCCAGAATTTGTATTTGCTTTGATCTAGCAATTCCATTTTTAGGCATTTATTCTGCAGAAATGGTGTGGTTAAGAATGCTCAAAGCAACATTGTTCACTAATATAACTGGAAAGGGGCGCCTGGGTACTCAGTTGGTTAAGCGTCTGACTCCTGATTTCGGCTCAGGTCATGATCCCAGAGTTCTGAGATCGAGTATTGCATTGGGCTACGCGATGAGCATGGAGCCTGCTTAAGATTCTCTGTCTCTCCCTCTGCCCTTCTCGCCTGCTCCCACTTTCTCTCTTTAAACTAAATTAAAAAAAATAGTAATATTACCAGAAAGAACCTAAATGTTTATCAATGGGATTAAATAGTCACTGATACAATGGAGTTTTTTATACAGTTGATTAAAAGAATGAGGTACATGTATTACTGACATGAAAATGTTTCTATAAGCTTAAAAACTGCAATTTTACAAAGAGTATGAAACTTGTGTTTTTTGAGGAGCATTAAAAAATTTTATCCAAAAATAGTAACACATATTTCTTGGTTCCCATTTCCCTCTTAGAAGTATAAATAAGGGGCGCCTGGGTGGCGCAGTCGGTTAAGCGTCCGACTTCAGCCAGGTCACAATCTCGCGGTCCGTGAGTTCGAGCCCCGCGTCAGGCTCTGGGCTGATGGCTCAGAGCCTGGAGCCTGTTTCCGATTCTATGTCTCCCTCTCTCTCTGCCCCTCCCCCGTTCATGCTCTGTCTCTCTCTGTCCCAAAAATAAATAAAAAAAAGTTGAAAAAAAAAAAAAAAGAAGTATAAATAAAATAATTTAGGACCTGGAGTTAACAGGTTTAAATTTAAACAAAAGAAAATTTTGATTCTTGGTAAAACTAAATAAAATGTAACAGGAAAAAAGTTTCTGGTAAACAATTCATGTACTCAAGTTAGAAATCCAGGTTCCTATCTTAGATACACAGTACTTAAGTTTTACACAAACACAAAACATTTTTTTCAAATGTTTATTTATTTAGAGAGAGAGAGAGAGAGAGAGAGTGTGAGGAGGGGAAGGGCAGAGAGAGGTGAGAGAGAATCCCAAGCAGGCTCCACGTTCAGCGTGCAGTCTCACGACCGGGAGATCATGACCTGAGCTGAAATCAAGAGCTGGACACTTAACTGACTAAACCACCCAGGCTTCCCCCACACACAAAATTTGTAAAGCTTTTACAGCAATGGTCATAAGGAGGTAGAGGAGAAATTGTATTTTTCTGAGGTAAGGAGTGAATCACTGGGACATTACCAGAAACTTCCTGCAGTCTAGGTTTATACTTAAAAAGTTACCTTTTAGGAGTGTCCGGGTGGTTCAGTCAGTTGAGCCTCAGATTCTTGATTTTAGCTCAGGTCACGATCCTAGGGTCGTGGGACTGAGCCCTATGCTTTGTGCTGAGCATGGAACCTGCTTAAGATTCTGTCTCTCCCTCCATCTGCCCCCCTCTCCCACTATTTCTCTCTCTCAAAAAAAAGTCACCTTTTAAATATGGGGGCAATTTCTAAGAATTTGGTTTGGGGGTGGTGTGGAGCACAACATAACTTTGTAACATGATTGATGATGATGATGATGTACAGAGTGAATAGACATCTTTGTATCTGTTCTTTTTATTTGGGTGGGGAGGGGCAGAGGGAGAGAGAGAGAATCTTAAGCGGGCTCCATGACCACCACAGAGCCCAAAGGCAGGCTTGATCTCACAACCTCGAGGTGATACTTGAGCCAAAATCAAGAGTTGGATGCTTAACCGACTGAGCCACCCAGGCACCCCTCGTCTTTAAATAGCAGGGTGCTTCGAAGCACACCAGAATCTTTTCCACACGTGCTGATGTATAGGTTGGATGATAAGCACTCTTGTCCTATGCACAAAGGGAAGCACCTTGAAGTCTGGAGCTAGGTAAATAAGGGTAATACTGTATATATTTTTTCTTTTTTCCTATTTTTCATTAGGAATAGGGAGTATGTGATTATAATGGTAGTAGTGGTGATGAGAGTAATTGGTCTCCAAAATTACCAGAAATGCACCTAGATTTTGAGGCTTAATTTTTTAGTTTCTAGAAATGAGGAAGTTAGAGTACTCTATTTATGTGATTAAAATTTCCCTTATTTTATTTAGTGTGGTTTGTATCTTGAATGACAAAGAAACTTTACTACCTATATGTTACTTCTCTAGTGGCATCAGAAAAGCAGAATGTTAAGATTAACACGGCGGTTAAGCCTTTGGTAACTAAGTTTTTCAACATCTTTAATAATGTCTGTTATGCCGTTTTGGCAGATGAACAGTTGGTAGTTTGTTTTGGAGCTCATGGAAACGTTTTTCAAGTTCATGATTAATCTCTTCCTAAATTTTGAATTTTTAGGACAAAGAGACTGGGTTTCACAGAGGTATGGGTTGGATTCAGTTTTCTTCAGAAGAAGAACTTCAGAATGCACTACAGCAAGAAAATCATATTATTGATGGAGTAAAGGTAAATATTTTTCGGTATAATGTTGTGAGCTTTCTATATATCAGTCAGTAGGTCAAAAGTATGGAATGACAAGGTCTTTGGGAGATTTGTAACTAAGATTTCCTTAATATTGGTTAAAGAATGGTGGTGGTGGGAGAGTGCCAGTTCTAAAATGTCTGGGGAGGGTAGTACAGGAAGACCCTTTAATGGTTAGCAAGGTGTATCTAACATAGAGCAGTGGGAACTTACTTACAAGGTAGGGAGACTTGTTGAAATCCTGGCTTTTCCACTTACCATGCAACCTTGGGTCAAACCGATTTAGTTTTAAGAGCAGGGAACAAATAACATCCTCTTGACTTCTAGCTGCTGACTCCATAATAAAAAGGCAGTCTTAAAGTGGCAGTTTTCAGTCAGTTGTAATGTTTTTGCAGATAGTGTCTTTCCTTACAATGCTTATTTGATTTTTCTCAGCTCCACATTCAAGCTCAAAGACCAAAAATTTTACAAGGGGATCAAACATCTGATGAAGAAAAAGATTTTTGAGACTGTTACTACCTATTAAATAAAGTAAACAAAATTGAAAATTTTGCCTAAATGTTTTTATTTGAAACAAGTAGTTGCACCAAGCAAGAGCTTGCTTTCCCCACTCCAAATGAAAACCGAGCTCAGGAGGGGCAGGCGTCATTTGGCAGGACAGTTCTAGTATGTGAACATCCTTCTACTCACTGTGATTGGGGCAACTGTATTCATCAGCAGTCCTTCTTACACAAAATATTATCCCCAAAGTACTAACGTCACACAAAAGGAAGTGGTCTTAATTTCATGTGTGGAGCAGTATGTTCTATAAATGCCAAAAGGTAGGAGAAACACAAACACAACCCACTCTTTAAAAAAAACTAGTTCAAAGAATTTTCCACCCCCCCCCCTTACTCCCGTAATAAAAAGTAGTGCTGGGGTCTGACACCCAGATTTGGTTTTTATCCTGGCCATTTACAAAGTGTTTCCCCATCTGACTTGCATCATTAGGGTTATGGACAAAAGTTCATTCACTTTGGAGAACGGTGTATCTACTCCTTCCTCCTCTTCTTGCCTTCATGCTCATGTTCCTTGGGGCGGCTGCTGTCTGAGGGTCTTTTAGAGCCACCGTGCTGTTTGGCTTCTTCCAAAAACTTGTCTAAACCAAAAGGATCTTCCTCAAACTGAACTGGTCCTTCTCGGCCTCTCTGCCTACGGTCTGAACCAGAAAACTCCTTATCGGGAACAAATCTAGGGAAAAAGAAAAAGGACTATGAACCACTTTGTTTTCACTAGTGCAAACAGTGAGACTGAGCTGTCTGCCTTGGTACCTGTTGGTCTTTATTCTGGCTTCTAGGTCATCACCATACATGTCCTTGTCCAGGTTTTTACTGGGCCTGTAAATATTCTGGGCCATATCTTTACCACCTCTCCAGGCTTGATCATAAACATTGTAAATTTCATCTTCTCCACCTGCAAAACCACTGTCCATACCCTGTGGAACAAGGACATTAAAAGTTCACATTTTCAGCAATCTGAACTGCAAATTAAAATGATCTTCATTAAAAAAAGTCCGTAAATTTTCATTCTTACCACCTTTGGTCCTTAGGTTAAATACAGTGCTAATTAACAAGTCTGACTACTTTAGTGAAGTAGTCCTTAAAATTGGGGGATAGTAGTATAAACAGGTACTTGACAATTTCAATTTTACAGACAATGGCAAAAAGATGAAAGAATTGTCAAGTACCATTTACCTGATGTCACTCACTGATTTATTTATCATGTAACTTCTATGCCCAACATGGGGCTTAAACTCACATCCCTGACGTCAAGAGTTGCATGCTGTATAGGCAGGCATCCCTGTATGATTTCATTTAGAATAGGGGCACCTGGATGGCTCAGTTGCTTAAGTGTCCAACTTTGGCTCAGGTCATGATCTTGCGGTTTGTGGGTTCAAGCCCCACATTGGGCTCTGTGCTGACAGCTTGGAGCCTGGAGCCTGCTTTGGATTCTGTGTCTCCCTGTCTCTCTGCCCCTCTCCCATTTTCACTCTGTCTCTCTCTCAAAAATAAATAAACGTAAAAAAAATTGTTTAGAATAAATGTCACACCCCTTAACTCCCTGAGAACATCACTGTCTGCCTGCCTGCCTGCCTACCTCTATCTATCTATCTATCTATCTATCTATCTATCTATCTATCTATCTCTATATCTATCTAAGAGAGAGAACATGTGCTGGGGAGGGGGCAGAGGGTGAGAGCAAGAATCTTAAGCAGGCTCCCATGACCCTAGGATCGTAACCTGAGCTGAAATCAAGATGCTCAACTGAGTCACCCAGGCACTCCAAGAACAATCACTATTATAGCAAGAGACAATAAGGCTCTTAATGAAAATCCTAAGACAACAAGGAACTTGCTTCATATATTTGAATGGTTCCTTAATACGGGATGTCCTTTGTTAGGAAAATTTTTATTACAACTTTGAAATAATTTAAGCTTAAGCTTGTAAGAGGTGACAGTCATAAATATTTACTTACATGAAATTTTCATTCCTAACCCCTTTGCTCAGCCTGGTAAATTACCACAGCATAGTGTTTAAGAACATAAACTTTGAAATCAAGACAGCCCATGTTTTAATCTTCTATCAGTTTCTAGCTAAACCTGTATGTGTCTCAAACATACAGAGGTTGTAACAAATAGTATGAAGTCATAGGGTTTTTTAAAGGATTGAAATAATACAAGTAAAAGAACAATGCCAGGAATGTAAAAAAGTACCTAATAAATTATTAAACTGAAAGAACTTACTCAAATGCTACCTTCAAATCTCCCTGAAGCCTCGGAGTCAATAAACTTTTCTGTTCCATATCCCAGTAGAACTTTATTTCTATGTCTATATTTTTATTACAGCCTGCCTTGTCCTTATTTATATACATATATGTCTTTTCCAGTAGACTTGAAGGTTCCTTGAGGGCAAAGCACATCTATCTTTGATCTAAAGGTCTTATGCCTGTAAATAATCAATGTTGGGTAGATTAAAACATAAAGATACTTCTTCGGTCCTAATGTGTCCTAGCTAGTTAATAACAATAGCTTCTAGGAATCAGATTTCCTGATAGCTAGTTTAGCACTTAAATTTAGTTTTTTAGCTTCATCTTTTATATCAGTTTTTTTTAATGTTTATTTATTTTTGAGACAGAGACAGAGCATGAACGGGGGAGGGGCAGAGAGAGAGGGAGACACAGAATCGGAAGCAGGCTCCAGGCTCTGAGCCATCAGCACAGAGCCCGACGCGGGGCTTGAACTCACGGACCGCGAGATCATGACCTGAGCTGAAGTCGGACGCTTAACCGACTGAGCCACCCAGGCGCCCCTAGCTTCATCTTTTAAAGATCTCAAGTTTATGTGATTCTACAGCATTAAAAAGTTGTTTTTTTTTTTTCCAAAGATCAACAAAAAACCAAAAGAGATAGTTTTGTAGGACACTGGGTCTATTTTAGAAATAAAAGACCAATATATTAGGTTTTTTTTAAATCACCTAATTTCTTTCATTTTCTACTAGTGTCTTACATCTTAGCCAACTGTAAGAGGGCAAAATCAGAGTTGTTTCATCTTACTTGCATCAAAGATCAAATAGGATAAAGCAGCTAAGTTATAACACATAACTTGTAATATTTTTCTCTCATTATGCCAGCATACCTTACTTAGATTGATCCAAATCTATGATACGTTAATTTTCTTTTCCCTGAGGACTATATTCATATCAACACTTAAGACATGCTATTTCTAAATTCCTTGTACCTTGGACTGGTTGAAGAGCCTTTGGTCATACTGAACTTCATTGGACGTCCGAGGATTGGGTACACCAAGAGCAATGACTTCGCTGATATCTCGATTTTCATTTCTCTGCAGTTTTGACCTGTTTTGAAATATAATGTTGCTAACTGAAAACTCTTCACAGACAAGCTGAATTTCAATTTCAGCCTAACCAATCTCAGAAGCAAAGTTAATGAATATATCCTGTTCAGATCTTGTGAACATACATTCCCTGATAATGCATAATTGGGCTGGCAGTCCTTACAGCACTTCAGAGATGTGATTATTAGAAGAGGTGGGGTTTTACAATCAGGCCTTTCTGTTCAATGAAAAGAACTGTCAAGAGACTCACTCTAGACATGAAGTGTTTAATACAAGAAATCACCTTACAAAAAAAAAAAAAAAAGGAAGAAAAAAAAGAAAAGAAATCACCTAACAGAGCATGCTGAGATAGAAAATTGCTAGTCTATATTTGCTATTATGCGAGGGTTGGGGGGGGGGACTGGATGCAAATTAGATGTATCATATGAATCACTGTCAGTAAGCCAGAATCAGTTCTTTACCTGAACCACATTTAGTAATTTTATCCTAGAAGAATTTTGAGAAAAACATATCAATGACTGGATTACTCAGTATGATTTTCAATATTCAGATTATCTTAATTCCCCTGCTGTTTCAGTATGTATGCAATCTATATCATAATGAAACCATGGTAACTGTCATCACTTATTTTACCAGAAATTCAGGTCTGTCAATCTATTTTTTTTGAGAGACTACTGTTTTTGAGAGAGAGAGAGACAGTGGAAGCCGGGGAAGGGCAGAGAGAGGGAGACACAGAATTCAAAGCAGGCTCTAGGCTCTGAGCTATCAGCACAGAGACTGAAGCTGGGCTTGAACTCATGAACCATGAGATCATGACCTGAGCCGAAGCTGGATGCTTAACCAACTGAGCCACCCAGGTGGCCTGAAACTCAAGTCTTAAAATGATTTCTATAGACAACCTAATTTTCACCCAGTCATAAGTTTACAGTCTTTCTACATTATCAATTCTCATAACCACTTTACTGTTTTTAAGGGCCCAATTTATCTACAGAGCCATTTTAATTTTTTACAGCTTAGGAATTTCAGAGCAAGAGTATCATTAATTGTGCACTTTCACATTTCATTCCACTCTCTTCTACACCGCTATTATCCACAAGTTGAAATTCAGATTTTCTGCTTCTCCAGGGCTCCACTTACCCAGGGAGATGAGCTATGCCATTAAATAACAAAGACCACCACCAGCAGGAATCTTTTTCATGTTTAGTACATGACTTGAAAAAAAAATGGATTTTATCAATAGCTCACAAAATGATGAGAGTGTGGAAAACTGCTCATATGGAAAGACAATGTTTCATAGTTGTATTTAACCCTCACTCAGAATTCAGGCTTCAGCCTTTGGTGAACCATAAACTTTACCAATCCCTACTTTAGCCCAAGTCCCCATGCAAGTATTTTGTTTGTTTCACGCAGGTCTGTACTTATTAACAGTGCTCTGGTCCATTTTCCCAAGTAATTTTACATGGTAGCTCTGTCTTTGAATTTTAATAGAACTGCTCATGACAAGAGGCTGATTTTCACTTCTCACAAAATCTGCTCTTATCTGCCACCGTACTCCGGACGGTCCTCTGCATGTAGGAGTATCTCAATGAAAGCACAGAAGCTTTGGGGAGCCTGGGTGCCTCAGTTCGTTGAGCATCCGACTCTGACTTAGGCTTCAGTCATGATCTCACGGTTCATGAGACAGCCTCACATCAAGCTCTGTGCCGACAGCAAGGAGCCTGGTTGGGATTCTCTCTCTTCCCCCCCCCCCCCCCCCCCCCCCCCCAACTCATGCATGTGTGCGCTCTCTCTCTCAAAATAAATATTAAAAAAATAATAATTTTTTAAAAAGTACAGAAGCTTATTCTCTGCCTGGAGGAATAGGCACATAATGTTGGTCTCACCATTTAAAATAGGAAAAGAACAGACCAGAACAGTCCTATCTACTACCTTCACAAAGATGATCTGAACTCCCTTTTCTATATCCCTCTGTCATTCGCAATTCTAGCTTATTCTATACATCTACAGGGTGATAAGAAAGGATTACTTCCAGGGACAGTCAATTCTTCTTCTAAGAAAAAGTAAATAGTTTGGTGTGAGAAAATAGTGCTGATCTAGTAAGTTATCAAACTAAAAAGGAAAGGCAGAGAAGCAAAACTGGGCCCAGTGGACTAAACCTTCTCTCTAAAAGGTTCAGAAAAGCCACTCCTCATAATTCGTATTTATCTCAAAGAGCACCTACCTCTTATCAGGAGCTGCCCTGGAAAGATTCCGGTCATGCTGTCTTTCTTTTCGCCTGTCATGCCGGATTTCATCCCTCTCACGTGCCTCCCCATCCTCTGTGTGAACAGAGTTGAAAATTACTTCACCACTATGTTACCCATTAATATCTGGAACCAGAGAATATTCTTTAACCTACGACAGAAAATTCCATGAATTTCTTTATAGTCACATTCAACCCTTTTAACTTACTTGCAATTAATTTAAATCCAACAGTATTGATCTAATTTTTTAAAGTTTATTTACTTATTTGTGGGGGGGGGGGGCAGAGAGAGAGGGTGAGAGACAATCTCAGGCAGGCTCCATGCTCAGTGCAGAGCCTGACTTGGGGCTCGATTCCCGAATGTGAGATCATGACCTGAGCTGAAATGAAGAGTCGGCTGCCTAATTGATTGAGCCACCCAGGCGCCCCAGTTTAATTTTTGAATGTGAATTCCATAATTATGCATGCAGCTGCAGTGTTTACAGGTAAAGTATACTGATGATGTCTTTAACTTAACTTGAAATGCATCAAAGTTGTAAGGTGAACTGACGGTGGATACAGATGGGTAGACAGGTAATAAAGCAAATTTAGCAATGTTAATTGTGAAAAAAAAAAAAGGTTAACTGTAGAATCTAGGTGGTGGAGATGTGGTTGTTCATTGTATAATTCTTTCAACTTTTCTGTGTGTGTGTTTTTTTTTAAGTTTATGTACTTATTTTGAGGGAGAGAGAGAGCACGTGTGCGCACATGATCACGTGAAAGGGGCAGAGACAGAATCCCAGGCAGGCTCCACATTGCCAGCACAGAGCCTGATGTGGGGCTTGAACCCACAAAATTTGAGATCATGACCTGAGCTGAAACCAAGAGTTGAATGCTTTACCGACTGACCCTTGATTTCAGCTCAGGTCATGACCCGAGGGTCATGGGTCTGAGCCCCACGTTGGGCTCCCCTTGAGCACGGAGACTGCTTAAGATTCTCTCTCTACCCTGCCTCTGTACCTCTCCCCTGCTCGCTCTCTAAAAAAATAAAAAATAAAAAAATAAAAAAAAATTAAAATTGTCATATTAAAATTTCAGGAAAAAAAATTATGTGTAAATGTACCCTTGTATTTTCAAAGACTGGCTGAATAAAGAATCTTTTGCTTGTGGTCCACCACAGCTGGCTGCGTCTTGATCTCTACCTATGGTGTTTATGTCTATCTTCACCTTCTCTTCTCTCTCCAGTCTGAAGGGACACAGTGTGAGCATGTGCTTTGGTGGAGCCAGCCTGTCTGGATTCACATCCTGTTCCTATGACAGGTTAGCAATATGACCCTGTGCAGGTTACTCTACCACTCTGAGCTTTAGTCTCCTCTGTAAAACAGTGACAGTCCTACAACCACTGCATGGGGTCACTGGAGGGAGTATATAAGGCAGTACATGTAAAGTGCTCAGAGTAGTGTCTGCCATAATAAGCACTCAATAAATGTTAGTTATTAGTATCTGGCAACACATTGGTCAAAATTTTAACTAATTCTTCAAAAATCATTCTGTGCCTTCTTATCCTCACCAGTGTAGAGAACTTAGATACAGGGAAAATCTTCTAATTACCTTCCGTGGCTAAGTATATGTACAACAAGCAGGTTTTTATAACTTGCCTTATTAAGTCATTCATATATGATTCAAGGGTATGGATCACTACTTATAATCCTGGTTCTTTCTCTACAGCTGAACTCTGGACTCCTATATCCAACTGCCTGCCTGACACCTCTATCTTAAACTTAACGTGTCTACAACTAAACTCCTAATCTTTCCCTCCCAAACCTCTTCCCCTGCAGTCTTCCCAATATTAGTAAATGGAAACTCAATCCCTCCCAACTGCTCATGAAGTTCTGGAAATAATCCCTGACTCTTCTTCTCTCATACCTCTACGTAACACATAAGCAAATTTTGACGGCTCTCCCTTCAAAACACATCTGTATCCGACCACGTTTTCCCTACCTCTCGTTATCTCTCATCTGGATTACTGCAACAGCCCTCCAAATGGTTTCCCTGCTCCTCCACATGCCCATTCCACAGCCTGCTCACATATGGCATATTGTGCTGCTTTGCTCAAACCCTTCAAATGCTTCCCTTGTTATTTGAAGTAAAAGCCATGTCCTTAAAATGGCTAAAAGGCCACCCAAGATCTGGCCATTAGTCTTCGTATTTACATTAACTACTCTGACACCTCATCTACTACTCAGCGTGCTCCAGTCCAGCTACACTGGCCTCCCTGGTTTTCTTTAACACACCCAGTATACTCCCAAATCAGGGCCTTTGCACTTGCTGTTCCTTCTGTCTGGGATGCTTTTCCGCAGAGTAAGACTCACTTCCTCACTTCCTTCAAGTTTTTGTGCTAATGTTATCATCTAAGAAGTCAGGTCCATTCTGACTATCCTTTCCTTCTGGTACTTTTATCCTCCTTGCCTGTTTTATTTTTCTCCATAGAGATTATTATTATGCTATTGTTATTAATTATCTAGTAATGATAATTAACTTTTTTGGTCTGTTTACATTCACTGCTATACTCTCAATTTAACTGAAAACCTTGTGTCTAGAAGAGAACCCTGCATATAGTAGATGCTCAATATGCATTGAAGGAATGAATAATTGTACTAGTCTAGGATTGATTATTTGAAAAAAAATTTTTTTTAATATTTATTCACCTTTGAGAGACAGAGCACAAGTGGTGAAGGGGCAAAGAGAGAGGGAGACATAGAACCTGAAGCAGTCTCCAGGCTCTGAGCTGTCAGTGCAGAGCCTAATGTGATGCTCAAACCCACAAACTGTGAGATCGTGACCTGAGCCGATGTCTGACACTTAACTGACTGAGCTACCCCCTCATTATTTCATTTTTTTCAAAAATTTTTAATGTTTATTTTTGAGAGAGACAGAGCACAAATGGGGAAGGAGCAAAGAGAGAGGGAGACACAGAATCTGAAGCAGGCTCCAGGCTCTGAGCTGTCAGCACAGAGCCCGATGTGGGGCTCGAACTCATGAATCATGAGATCATGACCTGAGTTGAAGAGCTGAAGTCAGACATTTAACTGAGCCACCAAGGTGCCCTTAGAAACTTTCTTTTTTAAAATGTTTACTTATTTAGAGAGAGAGAGAAAAAGCACGGATGTGTGAACTGGGGGAGGAGCAGAGAGAAGGAGAGAGAGAATCCCAAGCAGGCTCCATGCTGTCATTATGGTGCCCAATGTAGGGCTCGATCTCATGAACCGTGAAATCATGACCTGAGCAGAAATCAAGAATCAGAGGCTCAACCAACTGAACTACCCAGGTGCCCTGAAAGAAGAAATCTTAAGCAGGCTCCACATTCAGCACAGGGCCTGACATGGGGCTCAATCCCATCACCCTGGGATCATGACCTGACCACTCCATAATATGCAATTTTAAATGATTTTTAATTTAATTTAAAAATGTCCTGTGTAGGAGCACCTGGGTGGCTCAGTTGGCTAAGTGTCCAACTTCAGCTCAGGTCATGATCTCACGGTTTGTGGGTTCCAGCCCCGCATCAAGTTCTGCAGAGCCTGCTTGGGGTTGTCTCCCTGTCTTGCTCTCTGCCCCTCCTCCACTTATGTGCACGTGCACGCTCTGTCTCAAAATAAATAAACTTAAAAAAAAAGTCCAAGCGTGCCTGGGTGGCTCAGCTGGTTAAGCATCCAACTTCAGCTCAGATCATGATCTCACAGTTCGTGAGTTTGAGCCCTGCGTCGGGCTCTGTGCCGACAGCTCAGGGCCTGGAGCCTGTTTTGGATTCTGTGTCTACCTCCCTCTGCCCTCCCCAGCTTGTGCTCTTTCTCTCTCAAAGATAAAACATTAAAAAAAAAAAATTCCAATGTAGTCTCATACTACATTGAAGGCCCATCTTCAAATATATATTCTTTATTTTCTACTGCTACAGCTCAGTAAAGCAGAAGTTATTGTTTCATTTCTATATTATTTCTGAAACGTCTACATTTTTATAGGTGTGTACTAGTTTTCTATGCAGTAAAAACAATGGCGAGTCTCTAAATGTTCACAATGTAAATTCAACTCAGTAAAGAGAATGTCATACCTTTTTCCACATGGGTTTTGATCCCAGCTCTTCTCTCCCTGGCTTTCTGGGCCATTTCTCTAAGTTTCTCTTCATGTTTCTCCTTTTCTTTCTGAGCCATCTTTCTCTCTACTTGCGCACGCATTTCTACAGCTTCACGAGCCTGTTAGTAAAGTCAGATGTTAAATAATACACAATTGGAGGGTAAGTCACAGCTATCATCCAAAACCCTGACTGAAGTCTGGCTTCAAAGAGCAGTTATAAGAATTTAGATTTGTTATTACTGATTAAAACAAAGATTCTTGTCCACTAAAACAAAGCTTGCCTAAAAGACACTGCGAACTTAGATTTTTCACTCTGGAAAATGTTTTAGTGGTTCAAATGATAACGACCCCAATAAATCTTGTAAGTCGCTGTTTCACTAATGCTTTCTCAGAAACAACCCCAAAACTACGTTAAACCAGGTTCCAATTAAGCAATTTTCAGTATCAGTAACATAGCAGAAACTGGTAATGTGTTCAAAATCAATCAAGACAATTCAAGATAAAGCCTTAGCAGGAGATGATTTTTTAGAAAGGTGCTTGCTGTGATGTAGGATGTATACTTATCTATGTTTTAAACATGTGCCATGAGGTATGTGAACTTCCAGGTCACATATTAATAATATTAATGCCATAATATTAATAGACAATTGCTATTATGACTACCATTTTCTACAGCATTTAATTCATCAGGATGTTTATTTGCCCTTCCTTGCTGACCTTTTGGGAGACATCTATATTTAAAACAGAAAAAATTATTAAAAGAAAAAAAGAAAGAAAAACATTGTAAAACCTAAAAATAGCAGTCGACAATGTCTTTAAAAATGAGATGAGCCTAGTGAACCACCATTCTGGAGTGTTCTGAGGAGGCTGGCTGGCCAGCAATGGAGTCTATGTACAAGTCTACAAAGGCTGAGACCAGGCGCAGAGCTGCAAATAGCACCTGCCATGTCTGGCGTCCATGCTACAGGTGACTGTCTCTCTAGGTACCCAGTACTGTGCCTAAAACAGCAGTATCTTGTGTTAATCAAACCATCATGTTGTAGGACTTAAAATTTACAGTGATGAGTCAGTTATTTCTCAATAAAACTGGAACAAACAGTATTTTAGGTAACCAAAAATGGATTTACAAATGATCAAGAGCATTACAGCCGTTAATTATGACAGACCAACCTTCCGATCAGCAATATAGAGGGCTTCAGCCAGCTTGGCAAAGTTCTCATTGATGTGAACTGTCTGCAGGCCTCTTCCATCAGCAGCCAGACGCTTGTCTAATGGAATTGTATAACCCTGTGCGAAAGCAGGCAGGAATCACCAGTCATAAAAAAGTAGTAACAGATTCTTTAAAGTTAGATTTAAATATGTCCATTTTGACAACCACTGAGCTGAAGTTCTTGTTCTTACATCTTTCTTCCCAATTGTGAAACAGCAGCAGAGGCTCACACTGAGAGCTTCGTGTAAAGTCTTAACTGAAAGCACTTCATGTCTGCGGTCTTATTTAACCTTCACAGTGACTCTGTAAGGCTGGTAACGCTGTTGTTTCCATTTCACAGCTGATGATGCTGAGGTAGGGAGCTTAGGTAATGTCCCCAAGGTCACACAGTTAATAAACAGATGAGCTAAAATTTAAACTTGGACAGTAGGATACCAGAGCCCAAGGTCAGGGCAAAAAGATTCTCATGTTAATAATTATGAGTTAGGGTAAAAGGAAATCACTATCAAATAGCTAAACAGTTGTTCCTCAAGTAATAGACCAATCATACAAAAGTGGAACAAATCACTAACATCAGAGTATACATAGGTAGTTTAACGTGTTGTACTGTTTTAATGACTTGTCAGATTCTTGGAATACTGTAAGTTTTAGTAAATGGAAAAAAGATATTTTGACAAATTAAGATTCTGTGCTCTGAAATTTTGCATCCTATTTTCAGTAACTCAAGGAGTATACTTGAACACCATGGACATTTCAGGCTTAGCTTTATTCTTCCAGATTTATGATTAGATTCCTAAATGTTGACTCTTGTCCATGGTCTTTACTCCTAATACACCAAAGTATACCCTTTTGTTTTAGGATGAGTACATAACTTCCTTTAAGAAATAATTTAGGAGCACCTGGGTGGCTCAGTCTGTTAAGCGTCCTACTTTGGCTCAGGTCATGATCTCATAGTCTGTGAGTTTAAGCCCCATGTCAGGCTCTGTGCTGACAGCTCAGAGCCTGGAGCCTGCTTCAGATTCTGTGTCTCCCACTTTCTCTGCCCCTCCCCCACTCACTCGCTCACGCTCTCTCAAAATAGAGACACACAAAAAATTTAATAAAAAAATAAAAAATAAATTTAAAAAAGTAGTTCTATTTAATCTACAAATTAAAGTGGCCTTCATCACCCATCAAAAATAGAATTATAAAGCGTGATTTGGGGGAAAAGGGGAAATAGTGATCAGAGAATTTATTTCACATTATTGTACAGATTCTTCATGACTCCTGCAAGCTTTGGTGCTTAGAGATGTACAGGATTTAAAAAGCTTATGCATATATTCTTATAAACAGAAAAAAAATGTTTGAAACTTAAAGCACTGCATATATCCAAACAATTACTCTTTTTTGTCATATTATTAAACTGATTTCTTTCAGAAATAATTTTAGATATCAATTCCAGTTTTCTAAAGAAGACTATCATTCATTGATATGTCACTTTAATTTACCTATTTCTTTTCTATAAGCTTCTGATACCTACAATTCACTAAAAGAATCTACATAGTATTCATGTGACTGGCATACTATATTTCTATTACATTACAAAAAAAAAAAAAGTCACATAAGTTGGGTGTTCCTTTTTGAAAACATTCAGCTAAGTGAGATGGTGAGGATTTAATGAAAGTTTTTCAGGCTGAACATCTTTCCTGAGTGTTTTCCAGTAGGTTCTAAAAGTAGGAGACTGATTTTATGACAACTTCATTACCTTTGCATTTTTCCAGTTTGAAATACAAGGAGGAATCTTCCACTCTTGTTGTTCCTTCACAGTCATCTGAGTTGACAAAAGAACAGAAAAAGAGACATTTTTAGATTTATAGTCTAGCTAAAAACCCAAGCGCAATGTTTCCCTTCAAAGATAGTTCAATATACACTGACATATGAATGAATGTAGTCCAAGGCCAAAGTTCCATTTGTTTGGTAGCACTATATACTATGTTCCTTCACCATGGATTCTAGTAGTAACTTTAATATAAAAAAATGGAAAATAATCTATACATTATTTTTGACTATTATAAATGGTTAGTATTTTTCCATATTTAAAGTGACATGGCTTCTTTGAGATGAAAACTTGTTCTTTTAGTTGGATAATAAATCATATCTAAAAAATGCCACTCAGATTATCAGGGGCCTATTAATCCCAGGCACTTACTTCTTATAACTATGACAATATTCTGCTTGTCAAATAGCAGACCCTGTTCATTCCATTAATAGCAGGGGTTAGGCTAACAACAAGAAAACTAATAGCTAACATTTCACATACGTTCTCTTACACACTCTGGAACTACCTACAAATTATAGCCCTGAGTGGCTCCCCATTTGATCTTGAAAGATAACTTAAAAAAGTAGTAAGTGTGGCAAAATGTACCTGTATAGGCACCTAGATTTTGTTCTATGGAAGGTTATTTATAAAATTAATAATCATGAATACAAAAAAAGATGTTAGACTACAGCAAAGATTACCTTCCGGCTAGGGGAATGCATGACAGGTGCAGGAGGAGAAGGTGGTCCTCGGGGAATTTTCTTATTAATCCTGAAGGATAAAATCAAAGCAAAACCAGAGAGTGTTACACAGTTTTCCATTTTAGCTAATATGTCTCAAGTCTCCCCCTCCCATTTTTATAAAGCTTCAAATATATAAAAAAAGAGAGTGTATAATATATGCCCATCTATCATGTATCAGTCACTGAGCTTCGACAACTGTTAAACACAGCCAACCTTGTCATCATCATTACCCACCTTCATCTCCACAGTATCATTATCATTTCATAGAGTAATATACTTTTAGTAGGCTCCACATCCAACATGGGGCTCGAATTCACAACACCAAGATCAAGTCACGTGCTCTACCAACTGAGCCAGCCAGGCACCCCCACTTTTTTTCTTCTTTTTAAATAACAGTTTTCTTAAATAACAGGTACACCTGACATACAATTAACTATAAATATTTAAATGAACAGTTTAAGTTTGACACAAGTATACACCTGTGAAACCATCATCACAATCAAGATGGCAAACACACTCATCACCTCCAAGTTTCTGCATGCTCCTTGCCTATCCTTCTTATTCCTCCCCTCACCTCTGTACTCCCCTCCTTCAGCATAGGCACTGATCTACCTCCTGTCACCTCAGATTAGTTTGCATTTTCTAGAGTTTTATAAAAATGGAATCATACAGAATGTATTTGTTTTTGTCTGGCTTCTTTCACTCAGCATAATTATTTTGAGATTCATTCATGTTATTTCATGTATTAAGTTTATTCTTTTTTATTTATTCCATTTTAATATTAATAGTATTCCATGTATAGATGTCCCACAATTTATTTATCCACTCACTTACTGATGGACATTTGGGACATTTTTCTCCTCTGATATCTTTTTTAAGAATAGAGGTTTATTCTTTTTTTTTTAATTTTTTAAAATCTTTATTTATTTTTGAGAGAGAGAGAGAGAGAGAGAGAGAGTGAATGAGCAGGGGAGGGGCAGAAAGAGGGAGACACAGAATCCGAAGCAGGCTCCAGGCTCCTAGCTGGTAGCACAGAGCCCAATGCGGGGCTCAAACCCACGAACCGTGAGATCATGACCTGAGCCGAAGTCGGACGTTTAACTGACTGAGCCACCCAGGTACCCCGAATAGAGGTTTATTCTTACAGGCCATCTACTTACTTGAACCGTGGAGGCTCCATTGGATCTTTCTGCATTTCCACCATCCGAATAACTCTCTGTTTAGCTCCAGAGTTGAAAGCCACTCCTTGTTGAGATGGTGTGTATCTGAAGAATGCAGATGAAACTAAAGGTGTAACTAGTTCAAGCTCAATGGGTTATTTCCTTCTGTTATAATCCTAGGTTAGACTATATTGTCAATTCCTTTCACAAAGTATTAATAGAAAATTACAAAATATTTAGGTAGAGTAGATAGCAATGGAGGTAAGAGAACAGCAATTATGAGTTATAAGCAAAATGTGAACTAGAGTCATATTGGTTTGCAAATAATCCATCCTTGTCCATTTTCCACCACAGAAGGCATGGTGTTCAATTTCACAGGTAAGAGGTCTAGAAAATGGTACCTATTTTGTAAGTCTGCGTTTGAGGAAGAAACACCCCATAATATTTCAGCAGGCAACTTAGAATTAGTAGTTCCTGACTAATCATGGGTTGTAAAACAGAGAAGAATAATAGTAGCAGCCCTATAAGCTCTGAATTTTCCTATACATGTGAATCATCTCTCTACACAAAGATTTAGTTGAATGAAATCCCTCACAATTTATAAGTATTATAAATATGCCTATCATTATATAAATATTAGTACATTACTATTATTCTATTATTACATGTTACATAACTATTATATAATGAATTATGACATTACCAATATACTAATATTATATCATTATGAAAATATTATATAAATATATGATGCTTATTATATATAAATGGGAAACTAAAATAGTATTTGTGGTTTGGGTCACATGCTGTAAGTAACTGTTAATTTCTAAAAACAAAAAAATATATTTTGAGAACGACATAATAGTTAATATCTTCAAAAATATCTTAAAAAATTCTGCTTTCAAGAGTCTGCAGAGTCAACAGACTTTAAGTCATTATTCAAAAAATTGCTTGTCTAATTGTGACTAAGTAGGATAGTGAAGGAATACCAGGACCCCCAAACCCAATCTAGTCCAACATGAAAGTAAGACTTCCAGGCAAGATCATACCGGATATACTGAGCAGGAGCCAGTTTATCAGCTGCTCGGACTGGCATGGCTGCAGCAACCTTCTGTGATACAGATTTTTCTAAGGCTACCCTTGTCTTTTCTGTTATCTGAAATAAGAAACACAGCAATGAGTTGTCTGAAAGCTAATAAAGACGTCAAAAGCCATCTAAAATAATTATATATGTATCAATGCCCAGTTACCTCTTTAATGGCTTCCTCATCAGGTCTTTGCAGGTCTGGGTCATCTGCATTCATGACTTCCTTGGGAACCAGGTCAGTGTACTTGCTATAAATGACCTAAAATGTTCAAACACAAGCAGGATCAAGAAAAGCAGAGAATGAGAAGAAGCAACCTCATTAAGTCATTTCAGAAGTCAGCACACTTATAAATTTAGGACACAGATTTTGTCTTTTAGATTTTAAAACCAAGGAAGCTTAAAATATATACACAAATTACTGCCCCAGCTATATAAGTTAATAATTTTCCTTTGACCTCATGCATTTAAATTATTTGAGATCTTCTAATCAAGTCAGTATCCAAATACATTGTGCCAACAAAATCTTATGCATCAGTGATCCCTATTTTTGAGACTAAGACTTGAAATTAATGATGATATAAATTGCCTATTGCACCATTATCTTGGATTACAAACTCATCAGAATTTAAGTCAGGTTACCAAATAATTTCCAAATTCACTGGGCCTAGAAAATTTCATTGACCTCACCCTACTTAATAATGTTTGTCTTTTCTGACAGCAATTCTATTCACAGACTAAGTAATGAACACGTGTCATGGTCAAAAAACCCAGAACACTTCTTCTGGGGCGGGGGGGGGGAGTAAAAATATATTCTACATACACCATTTATATTCATTATCCAAATTTACAAAGGCCAGAATTTTTACTGGGCTCCCCAAGTCTCTATGAAGCTGACACTGATGTAGTAGGCCCCTGACAAGTAGAGTATCACTTACTTTTGTGTCCACCTATACTTTTCAAATACTTTCATAAAAACTTACATGGCAGACTTTATTGAAAAAAAGAAGTACTGAGAATTTAGCAAATAAACAGCATTCTAGATTTTACTGCTTTAGTAGGGAATTTTTGATACACATATAAAGAACAACTAATGATTATAAAAGAAAACCCAATTCTCAGGTACTTGAGACCTTCAAAAATTGCTACTATAAGCCAAAGTCTTCTATCAATAACTGCATTCTACCAGGACATTCCTTAAAAATAGCTTAAAGGAAATGCTGGCTATTCTTAATTTCTTATTCCAAATGGCAGAACAAAAAACACTTCATAGCCTATAAGACCTGACCTGGCTTTGCCTACACCTTTAATCTCCCCCATACCTCTTGCTTCCTCATTTATTTTGCTTCAATCACATCAGCTCTTTGTTTTTTTGTTTGTTTTAAACACAACATGCCATTCCCAAATTCCGGGCCTTAAATAGTGTTGTTCTTAGTTCTTCACATGAGTTCTCAACCTCTGAGTCTCTGTTCAAAGGTCATGACTGCACTTATGAGTCCTCCTCTGACTACCCTGCTAAGCAGCAACCCCTCCTCATCCCATCACTTAGTGTCACAGCACTGTTTACTGTCTTCAAAGCATTGCTCACAGTATGAAATTATTTTCCATTTTGTCATGTATTCTATTAAAGTAATAATAATAGCTAAAATTTATTAAGCACTTATTTTGTGCCACTATTCTTTAGCTTTATATATATAATTGAATTTGTGTATCAACCTTGAGGTATGCATATGCACAATGATTACACCTATATTATTGATGAGGAATGTTTTATATAAGCTGTGGATTTCCCAGAAAAAACTATCTCATGACTACAGGCTAATCCTTTAGCTTGTTTTTCTCAGGAATGAGACAAAGGATCAGGCAAGAAAAGTATAGATTGTTTACCACAAAACATAACCACTGATATGTGAGCTGTAGTGTCACCATCCTCTCAGTGTTCATTTGGAAGGGACCTAAAGCTCACTCTGGGGAGAAGAGTAAGGCTCCATACATTAACATCACACAGCTAGTAATGACCTTAAAAATCTTATTTCTTTTCAAGATGGAAACATCTATGCCACTTGAGTTTAAAATTACATATCAATACTCTAGAAAATAGTATCTAGACTATGAAGAGTTAATTACTTTTACACAGCAATCATTACAGGAAAGGATTCTAAGTAAATGGCTCCCTGGTAGTCATATATGCTCAACATAAAGTCTCAATACTAATTTAGCATACAAGAGCCATTTGCTGCTTCTTATTTGGGTATTCCAAAGTTAATAACCCTTTAAATGAGCATCAATAAGATTCTAGCATCTCACAAAGCTGAGTGAAGGACATCTGAAGAGCAAGATTCCTCCATGGTAATTAACTATAAAACCTCAAATTTTTATTGCCTAAGAACCAAATGTGCTGAAGAAACTCAGAATATCCCAGGAGGCAAAGGGGCTGGGGAGGGTTATCTGAAAAATACAATATACTCCAGAAGGTAAGAAGAGCACAAATGGGCTCTGGGAACAAGATAAAGCAATAAATCATCTGTGAAACTTTTTTTTTTATTACTGAAAACTGGCAAAGGACCAGATTGACCTGACTGGATAAATCTGTCAACATACTCACCATTTTGAAGGCAGAAAGAAAACACTATCTTTAGGCTTAGCTAGTTTGTGAAATCATGAACAAGGTAATATATGATTTATCTCGGGGTCAGTTTAAAGTTGCTGGGAGTTATTTGTTTGGGGGGAAAATGTTGAAGGCATTCTTTTAGGTAATATCATATATGTAACATTTGCTATGCAAATATTTCAGAAGGAAAAATGTAAACACCAAGGCTTTTTATTGATGTATCACTCAAATCACAATTGGAAAAAAAAGAACATTTTAGTTCCATCAAAATTTAATTCAAGAAAATTTTTTTCCCTCCAATTTTGTATTACTGTAAGTCTTGTCAATACGGTATTTATTTTACATGTACAGAGATCTAGGGCCTAGACTTATCCCTTGAAATCTTGCCTTTTTCTTAATCTCTTATACCTAGAGCTAGCATTTACCATTCTTGACCTTTCACTATTAATATTTCAGTGATAACTTTCTGGTTTCTGAAGAAAACCAGATCCCTCTGATATAAATCAGAAATCTTTACACTATAATGCAAATTCAATAATCCAATAAACTATTTTCATCCTATGTCAAAGACTCTGAAAAATCAAGCCTCCTGAATGATAATGAATTTTTAAAGACCCATTTTGTACATTTAGCAGCCAATTCCTACTTCTAAAACTGGAAAATCAGTGGTTTTAAAACAGGGCACTGCTGCCACCCCCAAGGCTCTACAGGTATTTAATAGGTAGTGGCAGTTACATTAAACATTATACAACGCGCAAGACGGTCCCGAACAATCAAGTGTCCCCTCTTCCAAATGCATTTGCCAACGTGTACTCAGTTAATGTTGAATTAAATGCATTCAAAAACTTCGTGCATTAATCCATCCACTTTTTAAAAAATTAAAATACTTATTTATTAAATTTGTGTAAGAAATTCAAGTGTATATTCCAGGGCATAATGTCCAGCAAGGAAATACATTCACCAGAAACGGTATCAGAACAGTCCAAGTACTCACTCTGTTCACTATCTTTCTTCTCAATTCATTTGGTACCCTGCTCATTTTTTAAAAAATCTTCATTCTGTGTATGCATGTACACACGCGTATGTGTATGTGTTCAAAGACATTAGGTTTTTAGAGTAGTTTCAGGTTCACAGCAAAATTAAGAGTAAGACACAGAGATTTCCTATATACATCCTGCCCCTACACATGCATAGCTTCCTCCATTAGGGTCAGGGTTAGTATGAACCTCTGAGTGGTGCCTCCATAAACTACTAGTTTTGGATTCATTCCTAGTGGTCGCATTATAGACAAACATGTAATGCTTTCAGTGTATAAAGAAACATTACTTTAGACCTTATTTGGCCAGAATACTGAAATCTAAAAATAAATAGTTATAACATTTCTACTCTACTTTCTTTTTCTTTTTTTAATGTTTTATTTATTTTGGGGGGGGGAGGGGCAGAGAGAGAGGAGGAGACACAGAATCCGAAGCAGGCTCCAGGCTCAGAACTGTCAGCACAGAGCCTGATGCGGGGCTCAAACCCATAAACCGTGAGAACATGACCTGAGCAGAAGTCAGACACTTAACTGACTGAGCCACCCAGGCACTCCCTCCACTCTACTTTCAAAACAAAATAACCACCAGTATATATGGTTCTTAGAGAAAGAAAAAACTTTCAGACACTTCCTAGACGTGAGAGAAAATTGCTGGTTTCCAGTCTTGACATTTAATGCAAAATGGGCTACAACTGTGTGTCATTCAAAATTAGTCAACCTGCCAATGCCAAACTGTTGTCCTAAAGTGTTCTTTTTCCTAACCAATGAGAGAGGAAAGGCAGCATGTACCAATAAAGAATAATGACTATTCCAAAGAAGGAGAGATGTACCAAAACAAAGGCAAGTGAAGCCTAGAGAAGGCCTCCACAGCACAGGGCATATTTCCAGTATATGTCCTGCTGTATAGGGACCTGTTTTTCCTTTTGCAGGAGTGGACTATGCTTCCCTACTGGCTCAGGAGAAGTGGTTTTCTGTTATTCAATGAAAACTGCTATCACTCCTCAAACAAATCACTGATGAAAGTCTGTGCGTCAAGCTGTCAGGCACTAAATTAGGTGCCAAGGAGGAAATCTAAAGATATAATCTCTGTCCTCAAAGAGCTTATAGTCAAATGACATAGATAGTAGTGAACTGATAAATAGAACAAAATGTGATGACTGCTAAGATAAACAGGGAAGAGGAAGGAAGGATACCCCATCTGGCCAGGGAAGATTAGGAAGAGTTTTCCGAAACAATGAAGAGTGAGCTGTGATTTGAAAGCAGCAGAACTTAGGGACAGCTGGGTGGCTCAGTCGGTTAAGCATCCAAGTTCAGCTCACGTCATGATCTCACAGTTCGTGAGTTTGAGGCCCACAACAGGCTCTCTGCTCTCAGCACAGAGCCCGCTTTAAATCCTGTGTCCCTCTCTCTCTGCCTCTCCCCTGCTTGTGCTCTCTTTCTCTCTCAAAAATAAATAAACATTAAGAAAAAAAAAAAAGCAACAAAATTTAGTCAAAGAATAGGGGGAGAGCTTTCCCACACACAGGAGGACATCCATGGGAAGTTCCCAGGGTAAGAGAGAATGTGCCATATTAGGGGAGCTGCAAGAATTCCTTGTGGCAGATCTTTACAGAAAATGTCTGCAAGTTTCTTCTTTTTTCCTTTTTTAAAGACTTTTTTTTATTTTTAAGTCATCTCTACACCCAACGTGGGGGCTCAAACTCACAACCCTGAGATCATGAGTCGCATGCTCCACTGAGCCAGCTGGGTGCCCTGAAAATTTTTTCTTAACAACCACATAACAGTGGCGATTACTTTGTACTGAAAATAAAAAGAATGGCTAAAACTGGACTGTTTATTTTTGGATTTAACTTTTCTGGTCATGAAAGTTGAGGCTAGGCTAGAAAGATAAGGAAGGGACCAAGTATACCATAAGGAGCTTGGCTGGTTCTTACCCTAAAGGCTATGGAAACATTTTAAGTGTGCACACTTGTGTGTGTATACGTGGGGGAGAGAGAGAAAGCTAAACATATAAACAAGGATGAGTTTGTTTTTCTTTTTTAAAAAATTTTTTTTTTCAACGTTTATTTATTTTTGGGACAGAGAGAGACAGAGCATGAACGGGGGAGGGGCAGAGAGAGAGGGAGACATAGAATCGGAAACAGGCTCCAGGCTCCGAGCCATCAGCCCAGAGCCCGACGCGGGGCTCGAACTCACGGACCGCGAGATCGTGACCTGGCTGAAGTCGGATGCCCAACCGACTGCGCCACCCAGGCGCCCCTGAGTTTGTTTTTCTAAGCAGGCAAAACAAATGCAAAGGAGGTGGTTTCAGACTCTGCTGTGGTAAATAAAGCAAGAAGTGATAAGGGCCTGAACTAAGTAGCAGAGAAGGGCATATACTTGAGAAGTGTTAAGGAAGAAGATAAATCACAATGACTAACAGTTGGAAGGCCTGAAGGAAACACAAAAGAATGGAATGACCGCTCAGCAAAGGCTTTTTAGAGAACCATAGCATTATGTGTCACATCTCACATTTGAATAATCTTTGACTCAGTAAGTTCACATAAGTATTTATTTTACGCAAATATTCATCTGCAAAAAGGTATTTGTATATGGACCTTGAATAAAGTACTGTCTGAAAACTAAAAAATTGAAATCTGAAAACTAAAAAATGCTTAAAAAAAACTTAGGGCACAAACACACCTGGAATTCTATATAGATTTTTAAAAAATAAAGCAGACCTATATACACTGATAAAAACCTTCCAAACATACTAAATTTAAAAAAGCTATGAAAGTTATGAATATTAAAATCTCATTCATGTAAAAAAAGATATGTGTGTGTGTGTGTGTGTGTGTGTGTGTGTGTGTATTAAAGTGGGAATATATATATACATCAATATCTAAATCCATAACAAAGGTCTGGAAAGATATGTATTATAGTAGTGGTACTTACCTATGGGAAGTAAAGTGGGAGAAGTAGACACTACATACATACTTATGTACTGTTGATATCTTCTACCATAAGAATTTATTATTAGTGTATCTTTTTTAAATCAACAAAATAGTGGGGGGAAAAATAACTCCCAGGCTTTTAGCATAGTCAGTCAGGAAGATACCACTGCCAATCACTGAGTTAGAGAATAGAGAAGGTAGATTAAGTGGAAAATTATGAATTTAGGTTTGGATTTGATGAGTGATGTTTTGAGGAAATCTAATAGAGCTGTCCTTGCGGATAGTAAGATATAAGGACCTACAGCTCAGGGGAGAAAACTCGGCTGGAGACATAGATCTAACAGTCATCAACATGAGTGGCAATTTTAGCCAAGGAAATAAATTAGATTAGTCAAAGAGATGGTGTTGTGAGAAAAGCCTTAGAGACCTTTGCTTAGAGACTGGTTGAGGTGAGGTTGTATTACAGTGAAATGAAGAATGAAAGGGAAGTGAAGAAGTAGAACAGATAACAACAAGCAAAAAGCTTGAAGGAAAATAAAGAAAACTAGGTGAAAATTTGGTGGTAGCTAGAGGGAGCCTTGAGGGTAGTCAGGGAAAAACTTTTCTTTCAAAAGATGATAAAAGCAAGCATATTTAAAAGCTAACAGAAAGGAGCCAGTAGAAGAAGGGGAGGTGGAAGTCATGGTTGAGAAGAATAAAGAAAAAGCGAGGCTGTAAAGGAGAGGGGGAGGAATGAAATCCAGGATACGCTACAGCACACCTGGCAAGATTAGGTTTAGAGCGAAGACATTTCTCATAGAGACAAAAGGAAAAGTCAAGACAGAAAGCCAAGTGCAGGATAAAGAAAGCAGACAATTTTCTTCCACTAGTCGTTATGTGCAAACAGATGTCACCTGTAAGCTGACAGGGGACGGAGAGGAGTAGGAGTTAAAGCTTGGAGGAACACCAAGGGAGCGCAGCCTAAACCTGAGACATAGATTTGCATGACTGGGTAACTGTTTTCCCCAAGAACCCAGCACCCATGATGCAGGAGTAGAGGATGGGGTCATTACTGCAATTTTAGAGGGTAAAATGAAAACATTTAGGGAAGAGAAAGAGCCAAAGGACAAGTACTGAAGGCCCTCAACTATTTTTCGCAACATCTTCAATTCTAAAGAGATCTTTACCTATGCGTGGAGTACTTATTTACGAGGGAAAAAACTAGATCTTCTCTTAAAAACAGTTCCTTGGCTCTGAGCATAGCTGCTCTGTGAGGAGATTATTTTAAGTAAATTTTATTTTTGGTCTTTGGATTACCTGTAAGCAGGCCATCAAAAATATGGACAGCAAGTGCCAATTTTATACTTAGGGGAGAAAAAAGTTTAATTCATTACATTCAAGTGAATTATTAAAATAATTAAATATCTATGTAAGTACTTTGTAAGTATATGAGACAGAATTAGAAGACTATAAACAAATCTAAATTTTGATTTTTTGTGTTTTAGGGTGCTAGAATTATAGATTTTTAGCAATTTTCTAGCATTTGAAAAATGTTAGTACTATAAAAGAACTTAAAACAAAATTTAACAATTTCAAATTGCTTTTATTTATTTTTTAATGTTTATTTTTTGAGAGAGAGAGGGAGAGAGTGAGCGAGCGAGTGAGAGAGGGAGGGCATGAGCAGGGGAGAGGGAGACACAGAATCTAAAGCAGGGTCCAGTCTCTGTCAGCACAGAGCCAGACATGGGGCTTGAACCCATGAACTATGAGAGCATGACCTGAGCCAAAGTTGGAGGCTTAACCGACTAAGCCACCCAGGCACCCTCAAATTGTTTTTATTTTTTTTTTAATTTTTTTTTTTTTTTCAACGTTTATTTTTGGGACAGAGAGAGACAGAGCATGAATGGGGGAGGGGCAGAGAGAGAGGGAGACACAGAATCGGAAACAGGCTCCAGGCTCTGAGCCGTCAGCCCAGAGCCCGACGCGGGGCTCGAACTCACGGACCGCGAGATCGTGACCTGGCTGAAGTCGGACGCTTAACCGACTGCGCCACCCAGGCGCCCCTCAAATTGTTTTTAAAATGCTAAACAAATAAGTGAAAACCCTAAGTATATATAAGCTATCATCAATTTGGGAGATTTGAAATGAAAAAGTCATTGCTGTTATGAAGTCATAATACATTGTTCATATAATCATGAAGTCATATTTTCAGTTAGCCTAAGTACTAACTGCTACTCATTGCTACTTTTAACAAAGCTAAATGGCCAGATACGTATTTATCAATAGAGGGAAAAATCAACGAGAGGATTACCTTGTCTTTTGACTGTCCCTGCCGGGCAATTGCATCATATTTAATTTTTCCTTCAGCATCCACCTGAATGGCCAGCGCATTTGACATTTTTTTCTTTCGTCCCATATCCAGTGGATACTGGGCCACATGGATCTCTGGAAAAGCACCGCCATCTCCAAAATCCTACATATTAAAAAGGAAAGAAATAAAAAGAATACTTAATAATTTGAGGTTCAAGATATATTCATTCATTCACCAAATAATTATTGAGCCCTTGTTATAGTAGATGCTAAGAGATACAGCAGTAAAGAAACAGAGGTCGCTGGTCTTGTACAGTGTACATTCCAGTGGGCAAAGATGTAAAAAGCCTAATCTTTGGCTTGTAATAAATGCCTTGAAAATATAATGGGACTGCAAAGAAAATCTACTTTCCTTTTTTTTTATTAAGCTTATTGATTTATTTTTGAGAGAGGAGAGAGAATCCCAAGCAGGCTCTGCCCTGTCAACACAGAGCACTACTATGCAGGGCTCGAATCATGAACTGTGAGATCATGATCTGAGCTGAAATCAAGAGTCAGACACTTAACTGACCAACCCACCAGGTGCCCTAGAAAGTCTACTTTTGATACTGCGGCTAGGACAGCCTTTGTGAAGAGGTAATGTGAGTTAAAGCTAAATAATGAGAAATCAGGTATGAGAAGATCTGAGGGAAGCATTTTTTAGGTAAAGCAAGTAGCATGAAGGTACTGCTATAAGAACAAGCTTGGGATGTCCTTGGAAACAAGTGTCCAGTGAGGCTGGAGCTTACTGGGACAGAGGAGCAGACACATAGGTGATAACCTTGCACGGGCAGACAAACACCAGATCATGAAAGGGCTTCTAGACCATGGCAAAGATTTTTATATACATGACAGGATGAAATTAAGTAGAACGTTTAGGACAAAGAAAAGATTTTTAGTTTTAGCATACATAATGTTCTTAGTGAGGCAAAGGTCAAGGTACAACAGGGCAGAAATGTAAAGAATTTTTTCTTGGAACCAGATTTTAATAACATATTTATTCATGTTCCAGGAGAAGCAAATAAATAGAAAGGAAGGCTCTAGAAATGAGTTCACCACATTTCTAATGGTGATGATATACAATTACTTAGAAGAGAAGACTAAGACTTCTCAAGTAGCACAAGCTAAGTAACATCTGTTGATGAAGTTTAACATTACAAAAAAGGTAGATGGTCAAATAAACATATGAATGTTAAATACAATTTTTAAATAGCTTTGTTAAACTTAGTAATATTTGCTTAGGAATTATATTGTACACTCAACAATCCACACTCATTTAATTCCTGTATTTCAACAATCATACTTTCATATGGAAAAAATTCAAGTTTAGCAACATTAAGTGATTTTCCCAAGATGTCCTGCATAGGCAGGACTTGAACTCAGATCTTTTGACTCCAAAAAACTGTATTTTCTACTGAACTAAAATTCTTTCCTTTTTAGCTCTAAAAAGGGCAAATCAATACAACTAAAAAATGATAGGAAAAAACATTAAAATTAATCATTTACAGGGGGTTTGATGAAAAATTTTATGTAAATAACTACTTTTATAAGACCTCCTCCTTCAAGAAATATTCCATTAGATCCTGGATATGTGATTTCCTAGAGACAATATACTGACTTGCTAAAGAAAATTTTGACATTTCTAAAAACAAACAATAAAGCTGAGGGAGACATTTCTTATGAATTCGGCAGAAAATAGTTAAAATATTCCCAAGAAAGGTGCTACCTGTAGCCAGGACATCAATCTGACATATGCTCAGATCTGCTGGGGTTCTTCAACTATAATAAGTACTTCTGACTGTGGATGTGGCATTATGCGGTCATTAAGCTTGCCAGAAAATCATAGCTTTTACTCTGAACACTAGAACAAAATGCTTTCTCCACAGAACGTTCACTCCCCTCAAGAAGCATTCACAGTCTTTCCCGATTGGCTGGCCATTTTGGTTTGATTTTCAAATAAACTGTTCTGTTCTACCAAGATGTATGAAACCTTTAGTCAAGTAAGATTTTACAAAGTACCTGAAAGTCATAATGCTAAAATGGAAGCCTAATCTTTGGATGAGGTTTCTGTTGTATGTAAAATGATGTCTGCTACCCCCACTCTGTAATCTATTGAGAGGCAAACGAAGAATATCTATAATCCCTCAAGGGACACATTATCCTTCTATCAGATAATGTCAATCACTACCTTTTTGCCCCAGATAAGAGGGCATTCCAGCCCCCTTGATAATCTTCTTTTGCCCCACACCTCACAAATTACACTATCAGTGAAAACAAAAGTAACAACAACAAAAAACCCTTAGTAATTTTAGTAAGACTGGCTTTCACACATTAGAATTAATAAGGACTAGAGGAGAGCTAAGGGAAAAAAACAAGGAAATTTTTTAAAAGACATGATCTAGTTGGGAGTTTGTCTTTTAGGCTCTATAGAGTGTTATGGTAGGCAGGGGGAAATGCCAAGCATGGGAGAGGCTGAGAATAGAGACAACAACAAATTTCAGTCCAATGAATACTTAGTTCACCATGATCTGCACTTGGAGGCATACGAAAAAAAGTTGAGGGCACAATTCCCTCACATTTGTAAGGCAAAAATCACAACCATAAAAGGACAGAATGTAACAGAGTGATAAAATGAAAATAATTGTGTACAAACATGAATGGTATAGGCACAAAGATTTTTTAATAGGGCAGGCACATTCCTTGGGAAGTGGAAGAGCGAAATTTGCAGGAGTCAGAATGAATACTGAGAGACAGAGAAGAAAAAGGCTTGATCAAAGAGGAAGTAGTCTTGGGGAGGCAAAATAGTTGTCTCAAATGTTTGCTTTTCTCCCTAGATGAAAAAGGTGGTCAAGCATGGGAAGACTGCCCTGGAATTAGGGAAAAGAATATGTATTGATCTGCTCTAAAGGATACAGAGTAATTAGGAAGATAGGTACTACCAAAGAAGTTTGTTTTTTGGAAATAAGCTAGAAATATAAAAAGATCATTTCAGAGTCTTCTTTCTCCCTCACTGCCTCCAAATCAACCATCAAATTCTTTTATACCTTCTAAAATATTTATCTAATATGTATATTAGACATATATTAATATTCTCAAATTGAAGACAAGAAAACTGATAAAGAGGGGTCAGGATCTGCCCAGTGTCACAAGAATAGTAAGCAGCATAGCTATGATGCAAAAACACTTACTTTTACTTATTCTTTTAAACTTCTCGTCTATGCTCTTTCCAATATACTCGACAAGAAGGAAATCAGAAATAGAAATGCTGCTGGAGTTTTCCCTGAAGGAAGGCTGTCTCTTCAGGGTTACGTGGCATTGTGTATGTGGGGAGAAGGGAGGGAAAGGCACCCGAACATGAACTCTTCTTTTCATTTTCTCCTTACTTTCCCATTATTTTCCATATGCAGTAATCCCTGGATTTATAGAGAGTATGCTAGTTTCTTTTGTACATGTTTAATAGTTGGACATAAGAAGAGACATAAACAGGTAGAATTCTCTTATGATCACAAAGAAGTGGTAATAAGCCAGAAGAAAAAGATCAATCCTCTAAAAGGAATATATGTCTTAGGAACTCACGACCAGAATTTCTAGCATATTGGCATTCATGTGCAGAGGTTCTAGGGTATTTTACAAGGGTATTATAATAAACGTTAACACAATTATTTACCTCTAATAACCGAGGTATCCAGCCTTTCCGGTACCCGTATGGAGGAGGTTCTCTTCGGGAGGAGACCAGTGAGGTCTGTCGTGATCTCTGAGATCTTGCCTTTTCTTCAGCCTCAAGCTGGTCCTGAGATAGCTGAGTAGGTGCAGGTAAAAAGCTATAAGCAAAGATAATAAAAGTCAGATTTAAAAAAAACTCCTACATTTGATCCTTGCAATTTGGCCATCAGAGACTATTTTACCATAATACTTTTTCCCTTAAGCAAAAAAGCAAACATTTCAATGATTCATGGCAGTATTTAATATCAGCCATTTTACTTTGCCTGGAAAGAAATAAACGCTCAGAGACATACAGTAAAAACATCTAAGATGCAGGCAAATGATGCCCATAATAAAAAACTAACAGATATTTCATATAATAGATAAACTACTCAGTGGTTATGCTTCCACATTTCTTTTCTTGTAACAAGCAAGAAAACATTCTCAATTACCCAGGGGCCAACTGTCCAGTATATGGTGTCTTAGTGCCTTTACTACTTTTACACTCCTTATTTTTAACTACTTTACTCTTATTCTTCTTACTTTTAACTATTTTAATGTCAACAACAACAACAAAAAATAATAAGGATTAGCACTGAATGTAACAAAGAGGTGCATAAAAGAAAGAAAACACAGGTTGCATATATGAGTGTGTTTTCCCAAAGGTATCTAATTTAGAATGCAATTTAAAACTTGAGAGGTCAAAGATTCAAAGGAGAAATTCTAAAGATGTAGTTTGTCATTCTTGGGGCGCCTGGGTGGCGCAGTCGGTTAAGCGTCCGACTTCAGCCAGGTCACGATCTCGCAGTCCGTGAGTTCGAGCCCCACGTCGGGCTCTGGGCTGATGGCTCAGAGCCTGGAGCCTGTTTCCGATTCTGTGTCTCCCTCTCCCTCTGCCCCTCCCCCGTTCATGCTCTGTCTCTCTCTGTCCCAAAAATAAACGTTGAAAAAAAAAATTAAAAAAAAAAAAAAAAAAAAAGATGTAGTTTGTCATTCTTTAATCACAGCAGCCTTTTTACCAAGCTATTCTTAACAACTTTCAAGTATGATAAATGTTATTATAGAGATACCCCAAAGTATCACAGAAAGATTCCAGTAAATTGATATGTTTAATGGAAAAGTTAGGGTTCCTTTGTGATTCTTGGCGACTAAGCATATTTGGATAAGCAGAACTTATTTATTCAAAATATTTATTGATCACTTGGGTGCAGGTACTGTGCTATGTAAGCAATGAGACTATAAGAGAGAGGTTACAGCCTTGCAGAGGAGAGACAATCAAATGCTTACACAATTCCCTAATTACAAATTGTATCAAACGATGAAGGAAAAGTATACAGTGCTATGACGGTATACATCAGAGGGATCTAATCCAGTCCAGAATGTCAGGAATGTGACAGCTAAGAGCTCAGAGTTCAAATCCAACCTATGCCAGGTAGTAACCCAGATAAGTTACTTATCTCTCTGAACCTCTGTTTTCTCATCTAATGACAGATCAAAAGACCACCTATGTCACAGAATTGCTCTAAGTAGTAAATGTGAAAATCTATGACCCCCTTGGCACAGTGTCTAAATACTCATCAACGCATATTGTTCCATACATATTTGATTATGCGGAGCCACTCCGTGATTCCACCAATTTGGATCAGTTGCACCCCACCCATGCTCCCACAAGACATTCTATGTGCCACTACTATAACATTTATCTTACTGTATCACAATCATCTACTCATTTACCTCTTTCTCTCACCAGACTGAGCAACTTGCAGGAATCATGGCTTCTGCTTCGTTTCATCCCTAACTCTAGGCACTGTCCAGCTCACAGCGAGGGCTACTTATATGTTTGCAGGAGAACTAAATTCACTCTGCCCTTTGCTCTCACCATCTTTATGTCACTACAATCTTATTGCCTTTCCTTTTGCCATCTCAAGATCTTTACATTTGCTACTCCATCTACCATAAAATGCTCCATTTATTAAGAACATTCTTTCCTGTAGTGCTTTTATGGAAAACTCTTTCCCAGATCATTCATTCATTCATTCATTTTAAAAGATTTTGTTAAAAAAATTTTTTTTAATGTTTTTATTTATTTTTGAAGGAGAGAGAGACAGAGCATGAGCGGGGGAGGAGCAGAGAGAGAGGGAGACATAGAATTTGAAGCAGGCTCCAGGCTCTAAGCTGTCAGCACAGAGCCCGATGTGGGGCTCGAACTCACGAACTGTGAGATCATGACCTGAGCCGAAGTCGGACGCTTAACCGACTGAGCCACCCAGGTGCCCCTAAAGATTTTATTTTTAAGTAATCTCCACACCCAATGTGGGGCTTGAACCTACAACCCTGAGACCAAGAGTCTCAAGCTGTACCAAGTGGGCCAGCCACACACCCCTCCTAGATCTTTTAGTCCTTGCTTCTTAACATTCTTGTCTCTGCTCATTTATACCTCTCCACAGCTGTTTTCTGACCACCTTGTCCAAAACAGGACCCCACTCCACATTTTGAGTCATTCTTTGTCCTTTCATTTTTATTTCTAGTAATTCCTATCTGAAATTGCATTATTGATTTGTTTACTCATATATAGTCTATCTCTCCTAGAATGTAAGCTCTTTGAAAACAAGGAGTTTGCAACACTGATTTAATACTGTAAAACCAGCACTAGAATAGTGCCTGGCACATGGTAGATCCTCAACAAATATGTACTAACTGAAGGATGGATGAATGGATGAATGGAGCCAAAAGTTTTGGGTTTCTACCATAGTTATTTTCAGTATACCATGTATATCCAGTACATAGAAGGCATACAAAGACAGTTCCAAAGAAGCTACAATATTTACTTATTTTACTCTTCTTTTTACCTTCTGCTGGAGGAACTGGTCACTAAAATGATCAAAAGGCAGGCAGCCTGTCAAAGTGGAGAATTCAGACAATCCAATAAACAGGTTACCTGGCCTGGATTAGGGTCTGAACATACTCTAGCCTTTCAGAGGGTCTTAAATTTGCAGTTCCTTGTAAAGGATGACATTCCCACAAAGAGGCACACTCCTGCAGTAGCAGGGTAGGGGGAAGGGGTACAGAGTGGGCTGCATATGCAGGCCGAAAGGCTACTTCAGTGGTTCTCAACTGGGGGGCAAAATATTTACAATGCAGGTGTATGATAATACCTAGATACATACAATTCATTAAGATTGTCAAGACTTGGGGGTAGAGAATGGGGGCAGTATCACTGGCATCTAGTGGGAGGAAGCCAAAGATATTGCTAAACATCTTACTATACACAGGACAGCCCCATACCAGAATGAATTATCCAGCCCAAAATATCAACAGTGCTAGTGTTGAGACAACTTAGTCTACTCTCCCCCTTTACTAAATAAAGCATACTAAATGCAAGTGATGTTATTAGACACATAACCTTAAATATACTTCAATTTAGAAAACTTAATCAGGAGGACTTTCAGTCTTTAGTAACAATAACTGGTGACACCAAAACTATAACATATCAGTTCCGTCAAGTCTCTGCTGTTAAGAATCCTTGGTAGATCTTGGAGATAAATAACACTTCACCTGGAAACTTGAGACCACCTCTAAAAATCAAATTAGTCAGAACTCAACAAAATCAGAACACTATGTAGTCCCCAAAACTAGTCATTTGAAGACTGCACTCTGTCACTGCAATTTTAAGCACACAATACCCACGACATGTTATTTTTCCTGTGTGTCCTTTTCAAATTCCAGCTTTTCCACAAAACCTTTACTCATAACTCTAGTAATCGTTGCCACTGTGCCTCCCACCTGGAGGTGCACTCAAAAGTCTGCTGTTTGTAACTTTTACTAAAGAAAACTCCCAGTCCATTCAACTCATTTCATCTAATTCTTTTTGCACTTAAGGTTAGTACTACACAAGCGAGCATTTGTGTGCCCTTACTTCTTTCATATCTGTATGCCTTGTACCCCCATCTTCCCTGCAAAGACTGTTAGGTTTCCTTTTGTATATACACAACCCCCAGGGTAAAGCAAGGAACCCAAACCTAATTCCCCCAAGAATTTTCTGCTTAAAACATTTTCAGGATTCATCAGCCAGGAAGATTAAATATAAGGAGAATCAAATGTGTTTAGAGAACTCAAGCTTATGTCCTAAAATGATTACTTTCTTTACGACGAACTTAGACAACTCAACTTTTCCTGCTTGCATTCGCATGGAAAGTTTTTCCACTCAGATGGGGCAGCAAGGTCGCACACCAGTAGTAGTTACGTAACTCCTCGGAATCTCCCACTTAAACATATTTTTCTCAAAGGCGGGGACCACTTTATATGCGGTTACCAAGGCAACCGGGAACAGCAAAAATCTGAAGCGGTTCTACCTATGGAAGAAATTCTAAGGTCCAAAGTTATAGTGCAGAGCAGCGACGCCTTATTAGCACGCAGCGGCCACTACAGTAGCTAATTTAAAATCTCTGTCCAGCACCGGGCCCGCTTTTTTCAAGAATCCTTGTTTCGGGACAGAGACGAGACTTCGGCAGACCCACCGCTGTTAAGCCGGGCAGTCACCTCCCGCCGCTTCACTCCGCCCAAATAAGCTACTGCTCTCCACATTCCCACCGTGCCCGCGCAAGCCGCGGACCGGACGGAGAGCTCGCCACATCCCCAAGATGTTCAAGCGAAAAACACGTGCGACTCCTTGCCATCTGAGACTGAAAAACTATTCACCACGCCGAAGCTTTCGGCTCTAATGGGGGGGGGGGTGTACTCAACCCGGGAAACCGCTCAGGAAAGACCCCAGCTTCGCTGAGGCCTAGTCGCCCCGGAGGCCGGCAAGAGGGCCTAGCCGTGGTCGCGGCCCACGTCGCTCTGTGCCCTGAGCCAGGTCACCGCCCGGAGACAGTGGGCAGAGAAATGAAAAAGGTGGGTACTCCCAGACCCTTCCGTATCGAGGACCCCAATCAACAACCCACCTGGTGAGCGCCATCTTCTTCCGCTTCTTCCAGCGCGAGCGACAGCACCGCGGGGCGGGTCTTTCCCCTTGACGAGAAGTGGAGAGGAAGAAGCACGCGATACGCAGGCGCCTCAGCCGAAGGGCCTTCTGGGATTTGTAGTTCTTTGGACAAGAGTACGCTTTGGTTCTGTCCTAACCAGACCGACTGGTTATTAACGGGATGAGGGCTTCATTTAAGAAAGGCAGATGTACACTGTGACATGATGCAGCGTTCCCTAGGCAAAATAACGAAGGTGAGAGATGCCCTTTAAACTGCTTTATTTTATTCCCCACTCAGTCTCATTCCCCATGTAGGGAGGGATCCCAAATACAAGAGTATCCCGGGAACAGCAACGTTAAATAAAAGGGTGACAGGGCTTTAAAACAATAGGAAATTGTGGGACCGTCGAATGGAGAGTTTTAGGACGCTCTGAAAACATTCACACCCGAAACTTTTCTTTCCACACCCCGCCCCCAAAATACTCTACTGGGAAGATAGTGTGACCCTTGGTTAAGTTACCTTTACAACACTTCCTTTGTATACTATGTATGTTTGTGTTTTAGGTAGTTTATGTGTTTCACTTAGATTATGGATTAAATATAATCTTTGATGAACTGATAGGATAAATGAAATCTGCTTACAAATATTGGAGAAAGGGAAGTGGGTAGAGTACAGATGAAATGAGAATAGCCATTTTTGATCACTGTTCAAGCTGGATAATGGGGAAATGGATGTTCGTTATACTCATATATTGGACATTTTCCATGATAAAAAGTAGATACAATCTTTTAGGTGCAGTATAGCACACATACAGAGAGGTGCATACACTGTAAATGTGCAGCTTTTTGAATTTTCCTGAACCAAACACACTACTTTGAACAGAAGCAGCAACATCCCCTACCCAGGATGAATCAATTTCTGGTGTGACAAGATGTTATAGGCTAATCTAGTACTTTTTTCTGCCCCAGACTTGGAATCAGTCATTTCTCCAAGGAGCCCTCCTTTAAGTAGGAAAGTGATATTTAGAGAAGACAATCTAGATGCTACAAATATTCATGTTTACTGGGTTGATTATTGTTTGTAAGCCTTTTTAATTGGCAAAACTAAAACATTTAGATACACACACATTTTTCGAGAAAATACATCATGCATTTATATTAATATTTCTGGGGCAAACTTAGGATTCCACAGATTTTGCTTAACTTTGATTTTATATGCATATCTCTTCTGAAAATCTTGGTACCTATTGGCATTAACATAATTACATTTGGCAATAATGGCAATGACATAATCAATTAACATAATTGCTTCATCCTACTGTATATATGAAATAGTTTCAGAATAACAGTACTAATATGATTACTTATTGAAACTTAATAGTTTCTGATTTTTTTTCCAATTCTTTTTGCCCTTAGAGTATATCTCTCTAGGCATGTATAGTCAAATTGCACGGCTTTAAAGTGACTTGGGGCAGGGTGTGCCTGGTTGGCTCAATTGGTAGAGCATGTGGCTCTTGATCTCAGGATTGTAAATCTTAGTCACACGTTGGGTGTAGAGGTTTCTTAAAAAAAGAAAGGAAGAAAGTAAGAGACTTGGAATAGTTCCTCTCTGTGGGACTATGCCACTAACTTGATAGTTTTATTTCTTTTTGCTTTGGATTCTTAGGAGTCGCTTAAAAAAAAAAGTTTTGTGAAACAGTTACATCGTTCCAAAGCCAAAATTTACCAAGGTGGTACATTTAGAGAAGTCTAGGTTCTTTCCCTGACTCTTCTGTCATTTTCCCTTCCTCACCTTATAGATAACCTTTAAAAATTTTTTATTGTTTATCTTTACATTTAAAAAAATACACAAATACATATATATTTGTATGCTCCTTTTCCTTTCCTAGACATATGGTAGATACCATGCACACTTTTTTCTACCTTGCCTTTATTCCATTTACTGTATCGTGGAGATCACTCCTTTGCAGTTTATGGAAATCACATTGGAAATTTTGAGCAGAGAAAATTTGATTTATGTTTTAAGAAGATCATTATGACTGCTGTGTTGAAAATGGACTCCAAGAAGCAAGAAAGGAAACAGGGAGACCAGTTGGGTGGCTTTTGTGATAATTCAGGAATAGATGCTGATGGTTTAGGGAGGGAGGTAGTGGTAGAGATGGCAAGAAGAGATTGGAATCTGGATCTATTTTGAAGGTAGAACGAACAAATTTTAATACTAGAATTGATGTGAAATATGAAAGAATAATCACGGATGGCTCTGAGGGTTTATGTTTGAGAAATTAGAGGCATGGAGTTGCTATTTACTATGATGGCAAACTGCAAGAGAGTCATGTTTGTGGGAGATCAGGAGTTTGGTTTTGAACATCTTACATTTGAAATGGCTGTTAGATATAGATAGCCAAGTAAAACTGTCAAGTAAGTAGTTGTATATACAAGTTTGAAGTGTAGGGGAAAAGGTCTATACTTTGTGAGTATAGATGGTATGTAAATTTATGATACCAGATGAGATTATCTAGAAAGTGTAGCTACAGAAGAGAAATTTTTCAAGGACAGCCTTCTGGAGTGAATTCCCATATTTAGAGATTGGAGAGATGAGAAACCAGTAAAAGAGACTGAAAAAGAATGGGCAGAAGTTTGATCAATAGAATCAGTGGAGAGGAAGCATCCCTCTATCTTTTGGATCAGAAGCTATAAGATTGAGTTGCCAGTATTTATCTATCCTGGCATATAGCAAGACCCTGTGACAGGAAAGAATGAGGCCACCATGCAAAAACAAGGAGACCAGAAGGGTAAAGAGACGGGAAGAGAGATGTTGAGACCTCTGACAACATCATGGAAGTTCCTGGATTCAGCAGTGCCTGAAGACCACACCATCCTGAACTTAAAAAAAAAAAAATTATTTAAGTAATCTCTACACCCAACATGAGGCTCAGACTCACACCCCCAAGATCAAGAGTCACACGCTTCTCTGACTGAGCCAGCCAGGTGTCCCACTGTCCTGAATTTTTTAAATTAAGTGAGCCAATAAATTATTTTGTTGGCTTAAGCTAGTTTGAATTGATTCTCTATCATTAGCAATGAAAAGGACTTTATACAATGTTTGTTTTCTGTGCTCCGGTAATACTTGTTCTTCCCCCAGTCTTAACATTTATCACACTTGATAGATTTTGATGGTTTACTTTACTACAAAGAAGATTGAATCTCTCTCCTCATCTGTGCCTGAACAATGTTGGGCAAGTCCTCAACCCCTCAATGGATATAGACTCTTTATCTGTAAAAGCATAGAGTGGGCCCAGATAATATCAATGATCTCTTTTAGTGTCAATATCCTTTTATTCTTGGTACTTTATTCTGTTTTTTTTTTTTTAATAGTAAACTCTGTGCAGTATGGGGCTTGAACTTACGACCCTGAGATTAAGAGTTGCATATTATATTGACTGAGGCAGGTACCTACTTTTTTCCAGTTTTTAAACTTCTAGATAAAGAGTTTTAGGGGTGCCTGGGTGGCTCAGTTGGTTAAGCATCCAACTTGAGCTCAGGTCATAATCTCACAGTTCATGAGTTCGAACCCCATGTTGGGCTCTGTGCTGATATCTCAGAGCCTGGAGCCTGCTTCGGATTCTGTGTCTCCCTCTCTTTCTGCCCCTCCCTTTCTCATGCGCTCTCTCTCTCTCTCTCTCTCTCTCTCTTAAAAATAAACATTAAACAAAATTTTTTTTAGGGGCACCTGGGTGGCTCAGTCGGTTGAGCATCCGATTTTGGCTCAGGGCATGATCTCACGGTTTGTGAGTTCAAGCCACACATCGGGCTCACTATTGTCAGCCTATCAGCACAGAGCCCACTTCAGATCCTCTGTCTCCCTCTCTCTGCCCCTCCCCAGCTTGCACTCTCCTCCCAAAATAAATAAATACTAAAAAAAAAGTCTGACTTCGGCTTAGGTCATTATCTCATTGTTGGTGGGTTCCAGCCCGGCGTCAGGCTCTGTGCTGACAGCTCAGAGCCTGGAGCCAGCATCGGATTCTATGTCTCCCTCTCTCTCTGCCCCTCCCCCTGCTCGCATTCTCTCTCTCTCTCTCTTAAAAATTAAACATTTTTGTGTTAATTTGCCATTCTATGAACTGTTAATACACATAACTTTGATGAATCTGAAAGGCATCATGCTAAGTGAAAGAAGCCAGTCTTAAAAACTTATATATTAAAGTTGGCCCTTGAACAATGCAAGGATTAATTAGAGACATCAACCCTCCATGCAGTCAAAAATCCTTATCTAAATTTGAATCCCTGAAAACCTAACTACTATTACTTAACATAAGATAAAATAACTTAAGGGGCTCCTGGGTTACTCAGCCGGTTAAGCATTCAACTTTTGATTTCAGCTCAGGTCATGATTGCACGGTTTGTGGGTCTGAGCTGCACATCAGGGCTTGGGATTCTGCTTGGGATTCTTTCTCCCTTCTCTCTCTCTGCTCCTCCCCTGCTCTCTCTCTCTCTCTCTCTCTCAAAATAAATAAAAATAAACCTTAAAAAAGATTAAAAAAAGATAAGGTAACTTAAAACTTACAATATGGTGAACTAGAAAAAAGAAAATGTTATTAAGAAAATCATAAGAGAAGATACACTTACAGTACTGTATTGTATTTTCAAAAGTCCACGTATAAGTGGACCTTGTGATTTAAACCCATGTTGTTCAAGGGTTAACTGTATAGAATTCCATGCAGTTATTCTTGAAAAGATAAAACTTAAGTGACAGAGAGTGGTTGCCAGGAATTAAGGGTGGGGGACAGATGTGACCCCCACAAGGAAGTTTTTTTGGGTGATGGAATTGTTTTGTATCCTGATTGTGATGGTGGTTACATGCATCTATACATGTGTTAAAATTCATAGGACTGTATACCAAAAAAGTCAGTTTTACTGAATGAGAACTAAAAAAAAAAAAAAAAAAAAAAAAAGCCTGGTCTAGCTCTAATGACCCTGTTAGAAAAGAAATGGAAAATGCATTAATTTTCTTCTTTTTTTTTTAATGTTTATTCACTTTTGAGGGAGAGAGTGAGCAGGGGAGGAGCAGAGAGAGAGGGTGATAGAGAATCTGAAGGGGGCTGTACACTTATAGCAGTGAGCCCAATGCGGGGCTTGAACTCATGAACCGTGAGACCATGACCTGAGCTGAAGTCAGACGCTCAACCTACTGAGCCACCCAGGCTCCCCTGTGTTCATTTTCTATTGTTATGTAACAAATTATCACAAACTTAGTGACTTAAAACAACACCCTCCGTTAGCTCACATTTCTGTAGTTCAGAAGGCTGGCACAGCATGATTGGGTTCTCTGCCCTGGGTATCATAGGCTGAAATCACAATATTGGCCAGGCTGGATTCTCATCAGGCTGAGGTTCTGTAGGAAAGCCCATTCACAAGTGCATTCTTGTTGTTGGCAAAATTTCGTTTCTTGCGGTTGTAAGATTGAGGTTCCTGTTTTGTTGTGTGCTGTCAGTGGGGCTGACTCTCACTTCCTGCTGGCCACTCTCAGGTCCTTCCCACCATGGACATTTGCTTTCTTTCAGGCCAGCTGGGGCACATCTCTCCAACGTTCTCTTCTGCCGCCAGGTGGAGGAAACTGTCTGCTTTTAAAGGGCTCATTGATTAGGTCAGGCCGATCCAGATAATCTCTTTATTATAAAGTCAACCTAGGGGCACCTGGATGGCTTTAGCTGGTTAAACATCCAACTCTTAATTTCGGCTCAGGTCGTGATCTCACTGTTGTGTGTTCCCCTTTAGGCTCTGCATGGACAGTGCGGAGCCTCCTTGGGATTCTCTCTCTCCCTCTCTCTCTCTGCCCCTCTCCCACTGGTTCTCTCTCTCTCTTTTTATCAAAATAAATAAAGCTTTTTTTTTTTTTAAAAGTCAGCATTAGAAAAAAAAGTCAACTTTGCCATATAACCACATAATCAGGGGACAGTTGTCTCATATTAACAGCCCCAGAGATTATGCTGGGCATGTACCTAAGGGGTGGGCAGGGAGGAGATCTTGGGATAGATCTTAGAATCTTGTCTGTCACAGCATATAAGCCAAAAGGAAAAAAAAAAAAAAACCAAAACAATTATTTTGGTAAATGCAGGATTATCGATCACATTGTGTAATGTAACAAGCACAGTAGGAGTCTGAAGATATAAATTCAGGCTATAGCTTCACCAATAAACTGTGTTATCATGGTCTATGTGACATGGACTAGGAGTGAACAGTGTAGAAACAATTCTTGAGGCTTTACGGTGCAAAAGGCATTTTTATTAAAGCATGGAGACAGGACCCGAGGGCAGGAAGAACTGCACTGGGATTGTGAGGAATGATTGATTGTATACTTTTAAGTTGGGGGGGGGGGCGAGGGTGAGTAGAGATAAAGGAAATTTCTGATGAGATTTTTATATGTTAAAGAAGACTTACGGGATCCTGGAGGTCTGGCTATAGTCACTGAGCTTGCTTTCTGCCTCTAGCAAAACATTAACATTAAGGCAGTTGTGAGTTCCTTGAGGAATGTCATACTCTGCCTGTCTCAAGAATTTATCAATGGGCTACAAGTAGTAAGGAAATTTAATTTTACCTACATTTCTTTTGCCATTGTTCTCCTTATCAGTCGAGATGCTTCTCTGGGCCCCGATTTTATCAAACTTAATATGCTGATCGTGTTACATGCTGTACATCTATCATGGAGTGTTTAATTGAGGTAGTGCAGGTGAATATGTTTTACTCAACTCTAAAGCACTATGTAAATATATTGGTTATTACTGTTAATATTTTGGTTGACATTGATCTGCTTTAACCTCTGCTCCAGGAATGTATTATTTCTAGAAAGAGTATAAAAGAGCAGCAAATTAGACAAGGTCCCAGAAGCCGAGATCAAGGAGCTTAGATTTAATTCAGCAGGTGATGTGGAGCTGAAGGAGGGCTAAAATAGAGGGCTGGGTCACAGAAACTGGCAGTAAAGACAGTTCTTAAGTCCGAGTGGGTTTCTATGGTGATGAGAGACAAAGGAGGCCACTGAGGACAAGGTTAAAGTAATTAACATGGGAAGTCCGTAAGATACCGACCAAGACCAGGGATGCTGGATTGAAAGAAAGGGGCCGAGAAGTGTTTCTACCATCCACTCTCGTTTCTCACAGAAGCACCTGCGTGTGAAGCATTTCTACCAGTCATGGTCCCTCACTGTCCTTGGGGTATATGCAGAAGAGCAACTGACTTTAATAACAATCTTGGCAAAACATAATTAAGAAGGCAAATCTACTGCACAAATAATATGATATTATACCCTGAGGCCAAGCCCTTTATTCAATTGTGTGGGTGAGGGGGTTTGTGTTCCTCTGTGCTGGGTCTTCCTGCCACACAGCCCTCCTTACCCAGGTATTAGCAGCTCAAAATGGAGGGCCCCACGTGGGTCAGAATTGGTGCTGCTCCAGTTGGCCAGGACCCATCTGCTCACTCCACTCTTGGTATTGCAGGTAGAGGGGAAAATTCATTCTCAGAGAAGCGAGGACCTAACCTGATTCCTAACTAGCTGTGACTCTAGCCGCAAGTGAGGTGACAGGGTGGAGTGGTTAAACACACAGATTGTGAAGTCAGTGTCCGAAGTGGTTAAACAGACAGATTCCAAAGCTCCTCTCCCGACTCGCTTATTTACTAGCTGTGCATCCTGGGCATGCCACCTTGATGAGGGAGCATGAGGCAGGCTAAGGGACAAAGAACAAGCTAGCACAACTCCCCCCCCCCCCCCCCCCCGACCCCCAGGTGGAATATGTGTGATATTCCTCAGACACTCCTGGCTACCCGAGAACAAAGGAAAGGGGTTTAAGTGCTTGCCATGGTGAAGTGGGAAACTAAGGCAAATGAAAAATTAAATTCCCTTACTGACTAGAGCCCATTGACAAGTCCTTGAGACCGGCAGAGTGACCTCTCTCTAGGACCTTAGCTGCCTCAAGGATGACATTTTGCTGGGGGCAAAAGAGAACCTTAGCTTAACATTATCCCAAACTCCAGGATCCTGCAAGTCAATTTCTTTTATCTCAACTTCTCAAGATATATGCTGGCAATCATGCTCCAAGCTTATGGCCCCCCATATACACCGGAAGGGTCTCATGACTGAGGTTTTATTAAACGGTAATAAATGGCGTTTTCCTAGCAACGGCTAGCCCCTCAAGGTCCTAGAAACCTTGCTTCCAAAATACCTTAGAGACTTGCTCTATCCCTGATCCCCTCCTAACCTGAAGGTATATAATGAGTTACCTGTCAGGACCCCAGTGCAGCTCTTCCTGCCCATGGGTCCGGTCCCCATGCTTTAATAAAATCACCTTTTTACACCAAAGATATCTTTAGAATTCTTTCCTGGCTATTGGCTCCAGACCCCAAGAACCCCCCCCCCATCACCCCAAAACTTCATCAACCTAACTTCTCTCTCAGTTTGCTTACTTATAACTGTTTGCATTTCTGTGATGTTGGTTGTTATTTTTCCTCTCTCATTTGTGATTTTATTTATTTGGGTCCTTTCTCTTTTCTTTTTCATGAGTCCAGCTAGAGGTTTCTCAGTTTTAGTACTTTTTTCAAAATACAGCTCCTGGTTTCATTGATCTGTTCTATTGTTTTTTTTTTAGTTTCTATATCATTGATTTCTGCTCTAATCTTTATGATTTCCTTCTTTCTGCTGGCTTTAGGTTTACTACCAGCATTTTTCACAGAGCGAGAACAAGCAGTCCTAAAATTTGTATGGAACCACAAAAGACCCCAGATAGCCAAGGCAACCTTGAAGAAGAAAAGCAAAGCTGGAGGCATCACAATTCCAGACTTCACGTTATATTACAAAGCTGAAGTAATCAAAACAGTATGGAACTGGCACAAAAATAGACACATAGGTCAATGGAACAGAATCGAAAATCCAGAAATGAACCCTCAGTTACATGGTCAATTAATCTTTGACAAAACAGGAAAGAATATCCAATGGGTAAAAGACAGTCTCTTCAACAAATGGTATTGGGAACACTAGACAGCAACATGAAAAAGAATGAAACTGGACCACTTTCTTACACCATGCACAAAAATAAATTTAAAATATATTAAAGATCTAAACATGAGACTTGAAACTATAAATATCCTAGAAGACAACACAGACAGTAACCTCTTTGACATAGGACCTAGCAATTTCTTTCCAGATATGTCTCTGTAGGCAAAGGAAACAAAAGCAAGAATGGGGCAGGGCACCTGGGTGGCTCAGCTGGTTAAGCCTCTGACTCTTGGTTTTGGCTCAGTTCATGATCTCCACAGTTCTGTCAGTGCAGAGCTCGACGCAGGGCTCAGTCTCATGAACTGTGAGGTCATGTCCTGAGCTGAAATCAAGAGTCGGGACACTTAACCAACTGAGCTACCCTGGCACCTGCCTCTTAGTTTTGATAATTCATTAGAGGGACACACAGAACTCACTGAAAGATGTTATCCTCATGGCTTATTACAGGAAAAGGATCTAGATTCAGATCAGCTAAGAGAAGAAAGAAATGCATAGGGCAGAATCCAGGAGGATTCCAAATATGAAGCAACCAGCTGTCCTCTCCCCGTGTAGCCAGGACAGCATTGCTCTCCTGGCAGTGATACATGACAGTCTTCAGGGATTATTGCCAACCAGGCAAGCTCACCTGAGCCCTGACATCCAAAGTTTTTACTGGGCCTCCATCATGTAGGTGTGACTGATTGCTTATGTGGCTGATCTCAGTCTATAGCCCCTCCAGACATCTACTGATACTGGGTAACCTAGACCCCTACACTAAAGCACATTGCTGGACTTTCTGGCCATCCCCTACCCTGACTATTTGATGTGCCCAGTACCCACCCTAAATTATATTTTTAGACAATCTGGTGACCCAAGACTCCCAGGCAAACAACCATGCTCCTCTTAAGCATGACATTTCAAGAGCTTAGAAATTATTCCCCAGAAGCTGAGGACAAAGGTCAGATCTCTGTGCAAGGTTAAATTCTTGACTATAGAAACCTTGGAAACATTATGTTAAGTGAAAGAAGTCAATCACAAAAGGCCAGATATAATTCCATTCATATAAAATTTCCAGAATAGACAGATGGTAGGGACAGAATGATTAATATTTACTGGGGGGGGGGGGGGGGGGCTCTGGGTGGCTCAGTTGGTAAAGCATGCGACTCTTGATCTTGGGGTCATGAGTGCAAGCCCCAATTTGGGTGTAGAACTTACTTAAAAAAAAATTTACCTGGGGCTGGGTTGGGTAGGGGTTGGAGGATGGGAAAGGTGAGTGACTACTAGTGGGTACAAGGGTTTATTTTTGGAGTGTTGAAAAATTATATAGTGCTGATGGTGGCACAGCTTTGTGAATATACTAAAACCCACCAATCTGTGCACTTTAGAAGGTGAATTTTATGGGATGTGAAATATATTGCAATAAAGCTGTAAAAGCAAAGTCAAGTAAAATGCAAAATTAATAAAATGAATAAATAACTGAATAAGAAGTATGACATAGTATCCCTTCATTAATTTTTTCCAAATTAAATTTAGAATTATTTTGACAAGTATTAAAAAAATTTTTTTAATGTTTATTTTTGAGAGAGAGAGAAAGAGAGAACGAGTGGGGGAGGGGCAGAGAGAGAGGGAGACACAGAATCTGAAGCAGGCTCCCAGCTCCCAGCTGTCAGCACAGAGCCTGAGCAGGGCTCGAACCCATGAGCCAAGAGATCATGACCTGAGCTGAAGTCAGATGCTCAACCGACTGAGCCACCCAGGTGCCCCGAGTATTTTTTTTTTAATGTTTATTGCTTTTTAGAGAGAGAGAGAGAGAGCATGCGCACGCGAGCGCGAGCATGAGTGGGGGAGGGGCAGAGAGAGGGGGACGGAGAGGATCCTAAGCTGGCTCTGCGCTGACAGCAGAGAGCCCAATGCAGGGCTGGAACTCACAAATCATGAGATCATGACCCTACCCGAAATCAGACACTCAACCGACTGAACCACCCAGGCGCCCCTATTGAGTACTTTTTGAAAAGCTTTTAGGAACATTGTTATTGAGTTGACCATGAATTAACGTAGATTAGCTGGTTATCTATCTTTACATTTTTATGTTTTAGGAACACTGTTTGGGTTCTGACTTATTAAAATCTTCTTTCATCGTTTTCAATAATATTTTGGAGTTTTCTTTATATAGATTGTACCCGTCTGTCAGGATATTAGTTCCCAGGTATTTCATTTCTTTGTTATCATGAGTGCAATCTCTGTTTTTATATTGTTACTAAAGATAACAGTAATTTTTATTAGACAAACTGAAGTTGTTCTGGAATGCAGCAATTTTTGAGTAGAATCGATTATTCGACTCTAGATGACTTAAAGTTAAGGTGAACTTGTATGTGGTGGGACGGGCTCCTGCATTTCCTTCCTGGGACCGAGCCGAGCTGTTCTTCGTTTTGAGGTACAGGAAAGCAGCTTTGCTGTCAGCTGCTTCCCTCCCTGAGCTCTGAGACTTCCTGTTTAAAAGCACTGCAAGACCTGCTGACCCCATTTCTTTTCAGATTTAATTATTCTTTTTGAAAGCTGGCTCTAACCTGAAAGGGATTTGAAACGTAAGGCTCCAGTGGGGATGAAGCTTTAGACCCAAGATAACTATTCCTTTTTCTGTTGAATAGCCTGGCAGGGGAACAATTTGCCCCCTGCCCTGAGCGCTGTCATTTGTTTTGATCATTTTCATTCCTATCGAGTGTGCTGCCGGCTCAGAAGGCAGCCATCTGATATCTGAAGTGACTCCTTACATTACTTCCTTGTCTCTTCTCTAGTAGCAAGATATTCCACCTGAATATCCCCGATTGTGGATGAAGAAGCTTCAGTGTGTGTGCTTGGCTATGGATTTAATAACCCTAAAGGGGAAAATACTGGCACAATAAGAATAGTTATTTGCTGATGAGCTCCTCTGTGTCTGTTTAACTCATTTGCCCCTTAAAACCTTATGAATAGTTAAAACTCTTTTTTTTTTTTTTTTATGAGAGAGAGAGAGAAAGGGAAAGAGTGTGCAAGCTGGGGAGAGTGACAGATGAAGAGAGAGAATCTTAAGCAGGCTCCATGCTCAGCATGGTGCGTGACATGGGGCTTGATCCCACGACCCTGGGAATTTGACTTGAGCTGAAATCATGATTCAGACACTTAACCAACTGAGTCACCCAGGCAGCCCAGTAGTTAATTCTTATTATCTCCATTTTACAGACCAAGTAATGGAGGCTTAGAGATGTTATGTAAATTGCCTGATGACAAATAGAAAGTGACCAATCTGGACCTTAGTTCCAGAGAATATGATCTTAACTACTATTCTATACTGGGCCTGGAATGGAAGAGTCTACTTTTCTTTATTTTTTTAATATTTATATATTGGGGCGCCTGGGTGGCGCAGTCGGTTAAGCGTCCGACTTCAGCCAGGTCATGATCTCGCGGTCCGGGAGTTCGAGCCCTGCGTCAGGCTCTGGGCTGATGGCTCAGAGCCTGGAGCCTGTTTCCGATTCTGTGTCTCCCTCTCTCTCTGCCCCTCCCCCGTTCATGCTCTGTCTCTCTCTGTCCCAAAAATAAATAAACGTTGAAAAAAAAATTAAAAAAAAAATTTTATATATTTATTTTTGAGAGAGTGAGAGAGAGTGAGTGGGAAGGGGCAGAGAGAGAGAGAGAGAGAGAGGAGAGAGAGAATCCCAAACAGGCTCCATGCTGTTAGCACAAAGCCCGAGGTGGGGCTCGATCCCATGAACCATGAAATCATGACCTGAGCCAAAATCAAGAGTTGGGTGCTTAACCAACAGAGCCACCCAGGCACTCCTGATTCTACTTTTCTAAGAAATCTGGAGTCAGACTTGAGTTTGAGTCCTGCCCCCTTTGCTTCCTAGCTCTGTATCCTTCAGCAAGTCTACTTACCTCATAAGGCTGTGAAGATGATGTGAGATAATGAATGGAAAGTTCTTACATGCTTGGATCACAGTGAGTGCTAAATGGTTATCTGCTGTTATTCTTCAAAAATTTATCAGAAATTTTTTTCTTAAAAAAAATTTTTTTTTTAATGTTTATTTTTGACAGAGAGAGAGAGAGACAGACAGACAGAGCATGAGTGGGGGAGTGGCAGAGAGAGAGGGAGACACAGAATCCGAAGCAGGCTCCAGGCTCTGAGCTGTCAGCACAGAGGCTGACTCGGGGCTCGAGCTCAGGGACTGTGAGATCATGACCTGAGCCGAAGTTGGAAGCTCAACTGAGTGAGCCACCCAGATGCCCCTGAAAAAATTTTTTTTCTGTACCAGCAAAAAAGACAAAAAAATTTTGTTTTTTCTGTACTAGACCCTGAGCTAATTTGGGGGACTCAGTGAAATACTGATGGCCCAAGTCCTAACAACCAGCGGATTGGTCCATCTGGGGCTTGTGGATTAAACCTGGTCTTCAGAAGTATTCTGTTTGTCCCCCACACATACACTTTAAACTTTTTGAATTAGTTGCAGATAATTCAAAATGGGGAGATTTCAATAAAATCTGGAATTACCACTGCTTTTGGAAAACAGCAGAGCTGGGCCTGCATTCTCCCATGGTAGCAGTCCTCTAGAATGCATTTGGTCACGTGGCAATGTGGGCCACAGACCCCGCCACCCCCTGTTGCATCCAAAGCTGAGGGAGTCACTGGCTGTTCATTGTTGCAGCTGTACTGCTTTTCTTATGATAGAAGTAAAACCTTTCATTTACCTAGGCTGCTCTCAAAAGAGATCAAAAGATGGGTCGAAGTAGCTGCATGATTTCAGAAAAATGAATGATCTTTTTGTTTAAAAGCCAGGATTATTCTCATGTCGGACCGGCTTCACTTATTTTGATAATTTGCTTGGCCTCTGTAGGCATATGCATTTGCAGCCCCTGGTGTAAAAAGGTAACCTCACAATGTGAGGAGTGCCATGCTGGAGGTAAGCCCAAAATGCTTTGGAAGTACCAACAAGAGTCCCTTCACCAGGTCTGGGAGTTCGGAGGATGCTTCCTGTAATATCTATCACCTGACCAGGGTCATATACTATTGGTGGGTGAGGCCTAGAAGGACAGTGGCAGAGGTTTAGGCAGTGGGTGGGGTTGAGAGGTTGTTTAAGCAGATGGAACAGCTTGAGAAAGGTCTCAGAGGTAGCAGCAGCTGACTTTGGATCTTCTTTGCCTATTAACCTGCCTTTGACCTTCTACCCTGACCCCTTCTCAGAAGGGGCCATGTCCCTAGCTGTCACATCACTAACAGACAAAAGATGACTGAAGCTGGTCAATGGCCAAGTCCTCCTGGTTCCATATACCAGCTGCACTCACATCTTCACATTTCCCTGACTTACCAGAAGGACACACGTGTACCCTGGGGGACCACCTCTCAAAATTCCATCAACACAAGTTCCTAACAGAAGGAGTTTTCACATCCATCACTCAATTACACATCAACAATAATATAAAGCTATTCCTTTAGATGACAGTTTGAGAATATTTTAGTGTTTAAATAACAGAAATCAGAATCTGTGTAGCTGGTGGAATTTACACCCCTCCATAAAATAAACTATCTACATGCTTGTTCCTGACAAAGGCAAATCAAAATTTTCCCAGGGCAATAAAGAGAAGCTTCCAGAGGTGAGAGTATTTCTCTTTGAGCAGTCCAGAGGAGAGAGAAAGAATCTAGGATCTCTCAACTTGACAATGGAAGACTGAATGGTCAAGGCCAGGCTCAACCCATAGGAAAAGTAATGATAGTGGGTAGACCCTGTGAACTTTTTTTTTTTTTTTTTTTGAGGGCATGCATCCAGCAAGGGAACTAGCAGGTCTAGCTGTGACTGGTGGGAAGGTCAACTGAAAGTGAAGGACCAGAGCCTATCCTTGCTCACAGACATGAGTCCACTCCTACCAGGCGTCTGAGAGACGTGGCAGAGGTTTTGTGAAGGCTTGAGGATGGAAGAGACTTCCCTTGCAGAGATCAAGGTCAAGTTCAACCTACAGTCAAGAACTCTGCTCCAAACCATAATAAGATACCATTCCACACTCACTAGGTTGGCCATAATAAAATAGATAGACAGGGGCGCCTGGGTGGCGCAGTCGGTTAAGCGTCCGACTTCAGCCAGGTCACGATCTCGCGGTCCATGAGTTCGAGCCCCACATCGGGCTCTGGGCTGATGGCTCGGAGCCTGGAGCCTGTTTCCGATTCTGTGTCTCCCTCTCTCTCTGCCCCTCCCCTGTTCATGCTCTGTCTCTCTCTGTCCCAAAAATAAATAAACATTGAAAAAAAATTAAAAAAAAATAGACAATAAAAAGTATTAATCGGGATATAGAGAAATTGGAACCCTCATACATTGCTGGTGGAAATAAAGGGTGTAGCCACTTTGGAAAACAGTTTGGCAGTTCCTCAAAATGTTAAACATAGAGTTATTATATGACCTAGAAACCCCACTCTTAGGTATACACCCCCCCAAAATGAAAACACGTTTACACAGAAACCTGTACAAAATACTCATAGCCCAGCATTGTTCATAATAGCCAAAAGGTGGAAACAACCCAAATGTCCATCAACTAATGAATGGATAAACAAAATGAATCTCCATGGGATAGAATATCATTCAGTAGTAAGAATGAAGTAGCAGCACATGATATGACATGTTTGAACCCTGAAAACATTATACCAAGTGAAAGAAGCCAGTCACAAAAGACCAGATATTATGATTCCATCCATATTAAATATTCAGAACAGACATGACCATGACAGAGCACGGGTTAGTGGTTGCCTGGGGCTAGGGCCAGGGTTGGGGGATCGGAAGGGGGGACCAGGAAAGACCAGTGACTGCTAATGGGTGCAGGTTTCATTTTACAGTATTGGAAAGGTTCCTAAAATTAGATACTGGTGAAGGTTGTACAACTCTGTGAATATAATAAAAACCACTGAATTGTACACTTTGAAAGAGTGAATTTTATGGTATGTGAATTATATCTCAATAAAGATGTTATTAATAAAAAGATCTCTGCTCCAAGTTTCCTGAGACCCCCTGTGAGATAACTGGAAGCCACAATGGACTTTCTCCTTTTTTTTTTTTTTTTTTTAATTCTTGAGCCTCTATTTATTAACTCTGTATCTGCTGGTTTTTCTTAAGGTTCTGCCTTAGAGTATGCTCCATGAAGACAGACTCCTGGCTTTTACCACTAGTTGTGTGATACTGAGCAAGTTAGTGAACCTCTTGACTTCAGTTTCCTCATTTGAAAATGGAGATAGGGGTGTCTTGGTGGCTCGATCCATTAGGTGTCCAACTCTTGATTTCGGCTTAGGTCATGATCTCACAGCTTGTGAGATCGAGCCCCAAGTCGGGCTCTGTGCTGACAGTGTAGAGCCTGCTTGGGATTCTCCGTCTCCCTCTTTCTCCGGTGCGTGCTCTCTCTTCTCTCTCTCTCTCACTTTCTCTCTCTCAAATAAATAAACTTAAAAAAAAAAAAGCCAATGGAGATAATAATTGTACCTTCTTCATGGGTTAAGTGTGAAATATATGATAAATATATGAGTAAATACACGGAGCCTATTTAGAAGAGTACCTGGCACATAGTTAAGTTCTGCATGTATTTGTAATGATTAGTATCAGCATTTAGCACCTAGTAAGTGCCCTTTGAGTATTAGTTATTGTTATTATTAGAGAGGGTATTGGCTAACTTGTCTAAGACTTTCTGTTCTACTACTGATGAGCACTTGGGCGCTTACAATTTGGAGTTAGTAAAGAACAATGCTGTTGTGAATATTGGTGTGTCAGTTTCTCTAGGGTACATATACCCAGGAATGGTTGCTGAGTCATGGGGTATGCAGATCTTCCTGCTTGTGGATAATGTCAAACCAGTGTCAAAGTGGTTGATTCGGTTTATGTTCTCACCTCCACCACTTGATATGCTCACCTTGTAAAATTTTTATCTGGTATGTAGTGATGGCATCAATTTTAATTTGCATTTCCTTAATTAGTAATGAGGAGAGTGCCTTTGGTTTCCTCTTTTTTAAAAATTTTTAATATTTATTTATTTTTGAGAGAGAGAGACAGACAGACAGAGGGCAAGCAGGGGAGGGGCAGAGAGAGAGGGAGACACAGAATCTGAAACAGGCTCCAGGCTCTGAGCTGTCAGCACAGAGCCCGATGGGGGGCTCAAACCCACAAACCATGAGATCATGACCTGAGCTGAAGTCGGACTCTGAACCGATTGAGCCACCCAGGTGCGCCTGATTTCCCCTATTGTGAAGTTCCTGTTCTAATGTCTTGTCCCTTTCTTACAGGTTATATGTCTTTTTCTTGTTGATTTGTGGGAATTCTTCATGTGGTTTGGAAACTAGTCCTTTGTCTACCACATGTATTTCTATTCCAACATGGTATCTTTTGATGAGCAGAAAATTGTGATTATTAAGCAAATTTATGAATCTTTTCTATTCTGGTTACTGCTCTTTGTGTCTTGTCTAAGAAATTCTTCTCTGTGCCAAGGTCTTGAACATGGTTCCTGTATTATCTTATGAAAGCTTTCTAGTTTTTCCTTTTACATGTAGGTCAATTCCACCTGGAACTGATTACCGTGCATGAGGTGAGATAGGAATGTAATTTCAATTTTTTCTACATAGATGCTCAATTTTATCAGTGCTGTGTATTAAAAAGTCTGCTCCTTCCTTACCGATCTGCAGGCCACCTCTGTCATGTAGCAAGTGTCCATAAGTGTAGAACTGTTTGGGGTTTCTTTTATTCTGTTACAACTGGTCCTCTCACATTGGTCTCCTTATTCAGTAGCCTCAGATTTCAGTATTTCCTCTTGGATCTTTACCTTGAGAATCAGCCTGTCAAGTTCCACCCCCCCCCCCCAAAAAAAAATTAAAAGTCAAAAAATAAATAAAGCCATGTCCCCAATCAGTGTACACCTCAAGATCTGACTGGAGGGTAGTGGGCAGGAAGTCTTTCTGGAAGTGAATGAAGAAACATGGAGATTTAGTTGCATCTCTTTTATTGGAGAGCTGCCTTATCCCAGGGACATTGGCATGGGGTTGAAAACAACAGACAGAGAAGGGCAGAGCTGCCAAAGTCACTAAAAACAGAGTCAGACCATGTCTTCTAAATCCTTCTTACCTTTGGGTGCTGCAGCTTTATCATTTTGACTTGAGGTTTCTTTGAGATCCAACCAGAAGCATCCTAACTTATCTTAAATACAGCTGGAATGCAGAGGTAAGTAAAAAAGCCTTTTCATGAAAAGGAAAGCAGCTGTCACAAAAGCTAAGAATTTTTTTCTGTAGGAAGGTAATATATAATAATAATAATGATAATGATGGTAGTTATAACTAACATTTACCAAGCCTGGCACCATGCTAAGAAATGTCCAGGTAATATATCATTACATTTCTGATCTTACTCAATGGCCATGATGTCCCAGTGTTATTCTTTTCCCAGATCCAGAGAGGTCAAGTAACACTCACAATGTCACAGAGCTAATAGGATTCAAGGATAGGTCTGTCTGGCTTCAACACACTTATCAATTGCTCTTTGGACTCAGAATTCCTTATGAAATAGGGAAAATTAAAAACTCCCAGAAGGGTAAGGTTTGGTAAAAGGGGAATTCTACCTTACTCCTGGCAGGAATATAAATGGTTATAACCTTAGGGAACAGTTTGATAGTATGTATTAAATACCTGAAAATATTTATCTTCTTTTAACTACTAGCTCTACTTTTAAAAAAAGAGTGGGGCCTCCAAATAAACATTTTCAAGGATGTTCAGAGCAGCAAAAATTTTTAGTAGCAAAAATAGAGTTTTGACTAAATGTTATGAACTAAAATACTATTGCAACTATTAAGAATAGCGTTTTAGAATTTTTAAAAACATTTATTTATTTTTGGGAGAATGAAAGCAGGGAAGGGACAGAGAGAGGAGGACAGAGGGTCTGAAGCAGGGTCTGCACTGCCAGGCTGACAGCAGTGAGCCTGATGTGGGACTTGAACTCACAAACCACGAGATTATGACCTTAGCTGAAGTTGGATGCTTGACTGACTGAGCCACCCAGATGCCCCTAGAATTTTTAATGACAAGGAAAAATATACTATCTTAAGTGAAAGAAGCGAATTATAAAACAATATTCACAGCAGTATTTCTGTTATATTTAAAAAGCAGAAGGGTATACAGCAAAATGTTAGTAGTGATTATCTCTGTGGGGTGGGATTATGGATAATTTAAATTTTCTTCTTTTACTTTTCTGAAAATTTCAAGTTTCAACCATGAATATGCTGAACATTTTATTAAAAATCTCAAACATAGGGGCACCTGGGCGGCTCAGTCAGTTAAGCCTCTGACTTCGGCTCAGGTAATGATCTTGCACTCTGTGAGTTCGAGCCCCACGTCAGGCTCTGTGCTGACAGCTCAGAGCCTGGAGCCTGCTTTGGATTCTGTGTCTCCTTCTCTCTCTGCACCTCCACCTCTCATGCTCTCTCTCGCTCTCTCTCTCTCAAAAATAAATAAACGTTAAAAAATTAAAAAAAAAATCTCAAACATACTCAAAAGTAGAGAGAACAGAAAAATGAACCTGATGAATTTACCACCAGCTTTAATATTTTTCACCATGGGGGCAATCTTGCTCATGGTACCCCTGCCACTCCGTTCCCCAGATTATTTTGAAGCAAATCTCAAATATTGTATTTTATTTGCAAATATGTCAGCACTCTTCTCTAAAAGATATGGACTCCTTTTCAAAAACCACAAAATACCAGTATTATACCTATATTTAAAAAATAATGAATTCTTCAGTATCATTAAATATCTACCCAATTTTGGTCTTTCTCTGATTGTCTTAAACGTTTTTGTTTTGTATGTTTCTTGTATGTTCTTGGTTTTGCTGTTTTAATATATATATATATATATATATATATATATATATTTTTTTTTTTTTTTTTCTTATTTGAATCAAGATCCAAATAGGGTTTATCCATTGTGACTGGTTGATGTGTCTCACATCTCTTTTATAGTTTCTTATTTTTTTCATGCAATATTTTGTTGAAGAAATTAGATAATCTGCCTCCTAGAGTTTCCTATAGCTTTGATTTTGCATCTTTGTGATATTGTTCTTCCTCCGTTTCCTGTAAATTCTTCATTAGCTCTAGAGGCTTGATCAGATTCAAGGTTTTGTTTGGCTTTGTTTTTGTTGTGGGGCTAGGGGAGGGACAAAGCAACTTCATACATGATGGTGTTTACTTCTATCAGGAAAATCCAAAGTCTGGTAGTCTTTCTTGTGATGTTAGCAGACATTCATGATCATTGCTACACCCATAAATCATTAGGAATTGCAGAATTGTGATGTTCTAATTGTCATTCCTTTTTTACTTATTAGCCGGCATACTTTTATAAAAGAGAATTTCACAAAGGAAAAAGAGAATGAATGACAGATTCTTTCTTTTTAATGACCCATTTTAAAAATAATTAGGTGGTTTTCTTGCATTCTTCAGCGATGACTTAAAATTTTTTTTTCTTTTTGGAGTACCATCATAAACTCACAGAGGTAAAGATATTTGATGTGTTTCAATCCATTGATATTTTTAGCAGATTATCAAATTGTCCCATCCTTTTGCAAGTGGAGGCTCTTCATGTTCACTTCTGAGTTTTTCTGACCTAACCCTAGTAGTCGTCGATAGCTTCCAGGCTTTCTGGTATGACAAGATATTTCAGGATCATCTTATCTCATACATTTCCATCCCCAGGTGTGGAATGAGGCTCTAAAGAGCCTAGATTTCTTTTAGTGGGACAATTGGTGTACTAGGAAGTGGTAAATAAATGCTTTTTAATAAAAAGAGTACCAGAGACTGGATGGTGAATAATGGTACAAAATGAATAGAACTGTAAGAGTATCACCACCCAGGACCCCTTTAGAGAGGGAGACATCAACAGAAATGTCCTCACCATATCATGGACATGACTCCATGTTTTCACCAAGAAAACTTACACTCTGTTCAGCAAACTTATTTTACAAGGAAGTGTAAAACTCTTAAAAGGTTACATGTGTGGGTAAGTCCTAGTTACCTGCAAAATTAACATAAATAGAATGTTTCATTCACTTCAGTCGTGGTTCTCAGGCTCATGCTGAGAATACAATCATTTAGGGAGCTTGTCAAAATACAGTTTTCTGGGCTCCACTCCAGACAGTCTGAATCCAGGGAGTAGTGCTTGGAATTTGTATATTACTAAGACTTCCAAGTGATCTTGATGCAGGTGGTCCTAAAAACCACCCTTTAGTGAACTCTGCCAGATAGATAGATAGATAAAGTAAGGGGAGGAGGAGAGATGCTTTTTAAGAATGTACCCGGGAGTGTACTTATGAGAATTAAATCACATTAAAAAAATTTAGTGAGTCTCATTTTCTGATTTTAAAAGGATTTTATTCTCTGTGAAAATTTGAAAAATAGTAAAGCAAACAGAATAAAATAACCACCTGCAATCCTATTCCCCAGACACAATGTGCATTAAGTAGATATATCCCCTTCCAGCCTTCCTAGGGGCATTTCATTGCTCTTTTTCCCCAGCAGACACCATCACTGACTTGCCTGGGGGCACTCAGCTAGTAAGTGGGAGAACCCACACTGGAACCCAGCTGCTGAACCTGAACTTCATTATGTTCCATTCTAACTGAAACAGAGGAGCTCCCTGTCCTCCACCCCCCCCCCAGTATTACTTTACACATGTCTATATAGCATTTTTAAAATTGATTGTAAAATTAAAAAACAATAATCTGTGTCTACCATCTGACTACGGGATTCTCAGCATGGCAGGAAAATCATATTACTTACATCAGTATCTTCAAAACAAGGTGCTTAATAATGGCTCAGCACCTGGGACACAGCAGATACCCGACAACTGTTTCTTCCAGGTGGGGAGGGGAAGACAATTAGGTCTTCGTGGCCTCTTATGGAACCGAACTTCAGGTGTCCTAGATTTTCCCAGACTGGCCTGGTTTTCTCCCAAAGAAGCAGTTTGTAGCATCCCAGTATTAAGAAACAGAGGACCTTCGTGAAACCATGATGTGGGAACGTGTGAGGGTGTAACCTTTCAGACATTTCCTGTTGAGGCAGCTTCCTTCCGCCCTGTTAATTTTCTGGAGGATGGGACAGCTGTGAACTGTTAGCAGCCAACACTCACAGGAGCTGAGTAATGGGGATACTGGCCTCGTAAAGGGGACCTGGGCAGAACACTAAGCATGTGTATTACACCACCGAAAAGTACCTAGTGTATACCAGGGGCACCTGGTGTATACCATAGTGTATACCATAGTTGAGAAAGCCCCAGTGTAGAGAATGGCATAGTGAATGCGGTGTTTTAGGTGGTGTTTTGTGGAATGTCTGTGAGGGGGAGGAGTCTGGAGAAAGGGGGACCAGATGGAAGTCTGTGGAAAAGTCTAGACGTGGGATGTGTGGGGAGCCTGACAATGCTTGTGGCGACAGGAATGGTGAGGAAGGAGAAAGAGGGAAGGATAGATGGAAGGAAGGGTCAATAGCCTCAGTGAGGTGGGACTGAGGAGAAGGAAGGGAAAAGGAACCTGGGAGCCTGGGAGAATAGCAGGGTCTGGGCAGCCATCGAGGTTCAGGGCGAAGAAGCTAGCTTGGCCCTTCTGTCAAGACCGAGAGAACAAGTCTCTAACACTAATGTTTGTGGGAATATCTTCTCCTTTGCTTTTGTCCAGAATATCCATTGTTAAAGATAAGGATTTGCTCCTCCACAGATTTCAGTCAAAGGGGCCTCCTGATAGATAGCCATCAAAGCCCATGTGCCCTCCTCTTCCCACAGAAATGCTAACCCACCCACCTGCCCCGTCAGCAGGGTAGGGCCAGGGTGTCAGCAGCTCTTGTGGGAAGCTATAAGACCCTTGCCTCTCTCAGGAGGGTCGAATTAGCCCTTGACATGAGTCACATTTCCAATTGCCTGTCTTTTTTGATAAGAGGGTCCTCACTGTCTCCTCTGCCTCCCTTTCTTGGCAACAGAAGGGTGGTGTGAGATTTAATTTCTCAAGAAAATTAAAAAAAAAAAAAAAGACACAAAGATCCCTAGTCTCCATTTCATGTGAGCTAAGATCTTCGTTGGGTGTAGAGGGTCAGTACAGACAAAGGCACCCTGATCACTTGTCATAGTTTCTCTCTCTAATTATAGAAAGTATTTAGTTATTGTTCCATAATTGCTCATTGCAATTGGGTTTGAGCATTGTGGTTTTTTTTTTTTTTCTTTTGTTTTTGTTTTGACAAAAGCCTGCTTTTCTGATGAGTTGTTCTTTTTTTCTGCTTTGGTCCACTGCCATCCCAGTCCCTGGCTATTCCACTACGTAACTGAAGGAGGTGACATGGTATTTCTGGAGAAGCCACTTTACCTCATCAAATTGTTTTCATGGCTTCCCCACTCCTCCCAGTTTCGTAACAGAGAAAGGGAATTAAATTTATTGAACATCTACTTAGTCTTTGGCGGGCAATGTACTAAGCCCTTGCATAGGCTGTTTTATCTGGTCCTTATAGCAAGCCTGAGAACAGATACTATTATCCCCAATTTACAGAAGAGGAATCTAAGGCATTTTTTAATAGACTTTGGCTAGTAAAATAGTGTTGTTGATGCTCCCAGCGCTGTGGGAGAATTGGGAATCCTGCTCCCTTACTCTGAAAGTGCCTATCTCTAGGTCCCCTGCTAGTGGTAGGGCTTGGTGGAGAGGCCTGCAGGACCTTGAAAGGAGGTGGGATTCCTGTGTTGTGGAGTTCCTGTGTTGAGGTCTGGGATTCTGTGACATGGAGAAATTTCTGATGTCATGGTAGCAGCAACAAGGAGGGAAGCCGCCTCACCACCAAGGGGGCAGTAGCAGAAAGGGTCCTGCGGGAAACAGGGGGCATGTTCAAGGGTTTCAATGCAGGGTGTTGAATGAACGAATTGTTCAGTGGAGGCATAAGCAGTTAAGGGAACCAGCCAGTGGTGGGGAAACAGCTAGAAACTAGCACAGCAGGAAGCCATCAACGCTCTCAGGTCTAAGGGGGCACAGTGTGGGAATGGTGGTGTTCCTTCAACCCAATGAGAGCTGGGGCTGGGCAGAAGTGCCCAGGCGGGAAGTGTGGCAGGAGAGGAATCCAGCCTCTGCTGGAATGCAGACACAAAGGGCAGGAGCGCACACAGGATGCAGTGTGTGTGTGTGTGTGTGTGTGTGTGAACAGATATACAGATATCTGGGCCTCCCTCTCCTTGGGCCTACCTGTCTCCTGCTCCTACCACTGGCTAAACCACTTTAAGAGGACAGGGGAGCCCCTGGGGATGCAGCCTGCGCTGGTCAGTCTCCTGGGCACAGGGCAAGGCAGAGAAGGGTGGAGAGAGGACCTCTGGCAGGATACAGAGAATATTCAGTGTAGGGGCTTACTCAGCTATGCCCTCTGTGTCAGTCTATAGGAGGTTGGACATTGCTTCCAGACTCAAAGAATCGTGGAATGTGGAATGCTGGAAGAGACTTTAGAGTTCTGCCCCTAAAATTCCTTTGCTTTACTAAAGAAGATCCTGAGTCCGAGGGAGGAAAAATGACTGGTCCAAGGTCCAAGGTCGGCAGCCAACAAGTAGCATAGGCAGGACTGGAACCAGCTAACCAAACTCCCAGTCCATCCTCCCTCTTAACTGAAAGCTGTGGCCACTTAATGGTTGATAATAAAGGATTACTGCTGAGCCAGCTTGCCTATTTCCTGTTAAAACTGCTCAAAGACCTCAGGGCCATAGATTACCTTGGCCCCAGAGACATTTGCCTCAAATGATTCCTTCTAAATATACCTATGATCAGAGTGAACTGCTCATTCCAAAGTATGGGATGCGGAGTCAGATTTGTGGGGTGGAATCCCAGTTCCACCCTTACAGAGTGATCATGGACAAGCTGCTTAACTCTCAACGCCTTAGTGTGCTCAGCTATAAAGTGGGGGTAATAAAGATGTCTATCTCATATATCATGAAGGTAATATGAGAAAATATACTTAAAGCACTGAGACTAGCAGCTGGAAATATTAAGTGCTTGATAAATGATAGCATATATATGCATATATAACATTTATACATATATATATAGTATATCCCATATATATGTATATATGTATATTTATGGGATATATATGGGATATGCACACATATCTCCAGTAAACTGATTTAGAATTCTGGTTAAGAATTCATTTGGTTCTTTTTATCAGCTGTTTCTTGCAAGGAATTTTTTTTTTCTTCCTCATGACAGATAAGGAAACTGAAGGGTGTGACAATTATATCTCAATAAAGCTGGAAAAAGAATAAGAAAATTGAAGAGCCTGTGTGATGTGCTTTTTGTGGGATCCCTCAGCCAGTCAGGGGCAGATAAGAAATCCCTGCTCTCCATGTCACTCCAGCCCCTGGCTTGGAAATGAATTCCAGATTATTCATCTTGATTTACTTCTTCCCAGGTGTTAAAAAATATCCCTTTAAACTCCCATCAAGTCCAGGCCAGTCTGGCCATCCCACGGGGCAGGCTGAGCAGGTTTCTATCTCATGGTCATTGATACCTAGAAGTGTCCAGAGCCAGCAGGCCTTGCTCTCTTTCCAGCCCTAACCTCTGCTCTTTGACCCTAGCACACAAATGTATATGGCCTATGGATTGGCCTGCAGACTTTCTGGCAAATGTTCAACTGCCCTCTGGGTAGCTGGAGGCTGACCTTCTGGTCCTGGATCTAGGTTGATTGCTTTTCTCCTGCTGGAACACTCTCTGTCCTGGGCAGGTGCTAATACAAGCTCCAGCCCTCCAGCTCAAGTCTCCTTCTGTGGTTGTTACCCAACAGGGCATTGTTCACCTTTGGAATACTGGTGGGAACCAAATGCAGCTTTCTTGCTTCCTCTACTGCAGGCCCTAAGACTTTCTCCCTCCTGCATAGAACACAATTCCCTTATTACTCTCTCTACAGTAATGTTTTCTCATTGCCTTAAGCAAGAATCTTGCTCCTTGGATTCTCTTGCTTTTCCTCTGGTTGGCTGCTGTGACGCTTCCTTCCAGATAGTCCACTTCCGAGATAAGACACACAGCATCCTGAATGAATGCCTCTCATGAACAGCATTCTAAATATTCAGTTTACTAACCCCAGGCCTTACTGCCTCAGAAACTCAACTGGGACTTTGTGGTCGGTTGTGAAATAAGTTAGCCACTTCCCCTGATAGCTTTGGTTGCTCAGTGCATTTTCTGTTTAGCTTCTTGGGTCATATCCCATCTCAACAAAATCCTTCAATGGCTTTCTAGTGCACTTGTACTAAAATCCAAACCAGTGAGTGCTCCGAGGTCCTCTACCTGCCTCTCCTACCTCCTCCTATACCATTCTCTCTGCTTCAGTTCCACTAGGCTCCTCTCTGTTCCTCAAACCTGCCAGGCTCTTTCCTACCCCTGGGCCTTTGCACTTGTGTTCCCTCTGCTTGGAATACACTTTCTCATCTTCCTCATGGCTGGTTCGCTCATCCATCAGGTTGCAGTTTCCTCAAAGACGCCTTGCCTGACTTCTCCTTCCAAAGACGCCATCTCTGGCCTCTGTTTAGTTATTCTTTATCACACACCCCTACTTCTTTCTTTCACAGGGCTTATTATGTCATGCAATGATCCTGTTATTTCTTTGCTTATCTGTTGTCTATCTCCTTTCTAGGCACCGAAGATCTAAATCCCTGCTCTCATAAAGCTTTAAGTCCAGTGGGGGAAACAGATAAAAGCCATCTAAACAAATGAATGATATAATTTAAAGTACTGATGAGCGTTATAAAGCAAGGTAAGGGGATAGAATGTGTCTCAGGGAATGTGTAGGGTTGGTGGTGGTTAGATAAGGGTAGTCAGGGATGGCCTCCCTGGAAGGGTGACATTGGAACAGAGAACAGATTGCTGGGATGGAGCAGACCTTTGAAATTATGGGGGAACAGCAAGTGTAAGGGTCTCATGGCAGCAGCCAGTTTGGCAGGTTGAGGAACAGACAGGAAGCTGGTTAGGCTGGAGTGGCCTGAGCTGGGGGGGAGAAGGGTGGTGAAGGTGGAGACGGAGGGAATAGGAACAGGCCCAGGGGTGCCATGTGAGTTAAGAGTCTGGATTTTCTTCTAAGCTTAATGGAACATGTCTTCACAGCAATATCTGGTTTTCAAAGCACATACCCCTTCTCACCTGATCCTCCCAAGGACCTCTGAGGCAGGTAGGACAGATGGTGGTTAACACCTTTTATCAAGATGGAAACCACCATTTTATCATTTTACCATTGGTAAATCAAAAGGAAGGTCAAGCTCTGCCAAATTAGAAAACTTACTTTAAGTCACACAGTCCAGACAAGACTTTTTAACTCAATGGTGTCTAACCTTGACTGTGCATTGAAACCATCCGGAGAGCTCTACAAAATAGTTACACCTGGGTCCTTTCCCCAGAAAATGACTTAAGAGGTCCAGGGTGTGGGCCAGGAGGATTGTTAAAGCTCTCCAGGTGATTCTAACCTGGCTGAGAACCACTGTTCTCAATCCACCCACTTTTCACAACACGAACTGCCTCCTTGACAGAGCTTTCCACTAAGCTGCCCATTAAAATCACTGAGGGAGCTTTCTAAGAATTACAAAGGGAGATCCACATCCCAGACTAGACTCTAAAATCAGAAATTTCTGGGGCTGGGGCTCACAGGCTTGTTTATAAAAGTCTTATTTCCCTATCCGTGTTGGAGCTTCCCACATTTATTTTTTGATTTTTCCTATCTGCTGTTGTCTCTTGTTCCCTTTGGCTTTTATGACTTTTTTATTTCTTTCCTGTCATGTTCATGGGATTTCAGGAAGGAGTGGATTTAAATGAGTATACTCAACATACCACGTTGAACTGGAAGGCTTAAAAATTATAATAATTTTTTTTACATGTTTAAGTAATTAAATTTTAGTTGTGAAAGTTATATGCACATTCACTGTAAAAAAAAAAATTCAAATATGATACAAGGGCACAGAATGTAAACTGAAAGTTCTCTAGCCTCCCCTCCCCATTTCCATTCCTCAGGGTAGCTGTTAGCCTGCTGGTAACATTTTCATAGTTAAACTTAGGGGGGCAATTAGAGGAACCATATTAAGTTTTTAATATATTTATTCTGTCTTCTCTCTCTGGTTTTAAATTTCCCATTTTAATTTAAATACCTTTATGTCTTTTACTGTATTTTACTGCATTTTTATGCTTTTTTTTATAGGATTTTTTTGATGCCGACAACTTTCTCCAGGGGAGCCCCTATTCAGACTTTAATTCCCAGCCTCCAAGTCAGTTCTTAGTTTATGGAGCATTTCAGAATCTCCTGGGCAAAATTACTGCTCCCTTCTTTGTGTTCCTATATCACTTTGTTCATGCCTTCAGCTCACACTTCTTACACTGCTTGAAAATTATTCATGTTTTTGTCTTAGCATGCATACACTGCCCATGTGAGACAGTGGGGCTGTATTATGCAATTCTATACTATTGCTGTCTCTGTACTGCAATTGTCTTAGTCTGCGGCTTGTTTTGTAATGCTTGTCGATGAAGAGAAGTTATTGAATTTAATGTTGTCCAAATTTATCAAGGTATTAAATACAGTTTGTGTCATTTAATAAACCCTATCCTGAGATCACAGAATGTTTTCCTTTATTTTCTTTTAAAACATCTTATTTTGCTTTTCCTGTTGAAAGTCTTTAATCTACCTGGAGTGAGGAATCCAACAGATAACTAGTTGTTCCAGCTCATATACTGAATAATGTGCCTATCCCCACTGACCTATAATGCCAGCTCTATCATATATCAAGATCCCACCTATTCCTAGATCTGTTTCTGGGTTCTCTAGGCTGATTTCTTCTCTCTCTCCCCACCCGGGCCTATCTTCATACTAATACTAAATGGCCTCAATTTTTTATAGCATTATAATAAATATTGATGTATGAAAGGCCAAGTCCTTGAAACATGTCATTCTCCTCCAGGAGTGTTTTGGTTATGCTTTACCCACCCCCCCTTTTTTTTGCATATAAATTTTAGATTAGCTTGTGAAAGTCCAGGCAAAATCCTGTTGGAAATTTGACTGGAATTGATTGAATTGATAGATGACCACCCCCCCCTCCCGCCCCCATCTCTGCTCCCCGGGGAGTGGCTCAAGAGATATTTGTGGAATGAACGTCTGATGAATGTCTCCAAAGCACATCTTATAAACATGCGATACAGGTCAATGAATGAATGAAGGGGGGCCAAAGATAACTAAGATCAATCAGCACATTCTCACCACTCGGCAACTGTCAGTGAAAGTCTTCCTCGCTTGTTCTAATACCTTATTTGAAATGCACAAGCCCACAACTCCATCCTCCACGGAACACGAATCTACGCCTCCTTCGGAAAGACTATTGAAAACAAATTTCAGAAAGATTGTGTGTCCGCAGCCCGGGCAAAGAAATAAGTGCCCCTGGCAGGTTAGGTGTCTTGACCCCTCTACCTCCTCGGAAGGAGCGGTCCACGGGGAGCGCGGGTCCGGTGGCTCGCTTGGCCGCGGCTTAGGGAACCACGAACTACAAGTCCCGGCAGGCCGCGCGGCGCCTCCGCTTCATTAGGCGCAATCAGCGGGTGGCTGAGAGCCAAGTCCCGGCGAATCCCATCACCCGGCTGCGGCGCGGAACTCGGCGCCGCGTCCCCGCGTCCCTTGGGGTGAGTAGGGCAGTCGCACCAGGGTCGCGCGGCGCGTAGAGTGCTGGGGTGGCTGTGCAAACGCCCCGGACGCCCGCCTCCGCTGGAACTGCGCAGGAGGGAACCCGCGGCCTGTGACCTTGTTACCCAGGCCGGCGCGGGGCCACGTGACCGGCAGGGCCCCGCCTCCTCTGCGGTCACTCTCCAGCCCGGCTCACCAGTGGGCAGAAGTGTGGACTGGCTACTTCGATGGCGCAGTCTCGCATGTAGGCAGGGCTGGTGCTGGAGGAGGAGGCATCGGGTGGCTCACCCGGGCGACCTCTGCCTAGGCGGTGTGTGGACTCCGAGCCGCGGGCGGCGGGGGGCTGGGCGTGATCTCTGGACTAGAGCGTGGGGTGCCGCCCAAATCTCTGCTTTCCATCTGGTAGCTTGGCGTGTCCCGGAGCGCCCCTGATCTCCCACACTTTGCGGGGCCCTGCGCTTCCAGTTCTCCTGGAACTGGAACGTGCTGATGACAGCTGTGCATGGAGAGCAGCCTCTGGAAGACACCTAGCACAGCTCTCTCCCCAGGTTAAGTGGCATTTACTTTCTACTAGGTAGGAAGTCAGCCAATTCAACAAGTATTTATTGATCACGTCCTTGATAATTGGCACTTAATGGGTGCTCAAGAAATATTTACCGAGCTGAAAGTGAACTAGACTTTATCTGTGCCTTTGTATGTTTTCTTTAAGCATTTTCTTATTGAACAAGCTATCAAACTGCATCAGAATCATCTGGAGGGCTTGTTACTATACGCAGTGCTCGACCCCATCCCCAGAGTTTCTGATTCACTGGGTCTGGGCTGGGGAGCAAGAATTTGCATTTGTAACATGCTCCCTGGAGATAGTGATGCTGCCCCGGACATAATTTTGAGCACTACTGCTTTATAGGAAAAAAAAATCCTGTGACTTCAAAGCACCAACTTCTCACACTGGGTTATGGGTCTTTGTGTCTTTATTTGCCAGTTTAACATTTTGTCATGATAAACATGTGCATATCACTGTGTACACTATTAATTTGCCCCTACATTATTTTATATACAGATTTACACTTCTGTCATTTTTCCTGGATTACATCATATCCTCTTGTGTTATTATTGGCTTGGCTGTTTCTCAACAGCCTTTACAGATGTAAGATTTTACCTCTGCCGGGAGAGCTTGCATTTTATTCCTTCCTGCTAATATACATTTTCTTGCAGACAGGGGACCTATAAGATAAGAATAGTGCTTGGTTCTGGTATCCATTCTCCGACTCCCTGTCCAGCTCCCTGGCCCCCAACTAACTAAATCTGGATTTAGATTTTTATGCCAGAGGGACTCCAGTGGCCTACCTTTTACCTGCCACTTGCTCTTTGTGCTTGATTTTCCACTGTTTTCCCTGAGTCCCTACTTTCCCAGGATGAACTGAATGGGGAATTTCTATTCCTTGCCTGGGTGAGATTTATTTTCCTTGTCTGTTCTGGGACCGTGGCATCAGCCAAGGATTCCTTTGTTTAATCAATATTGATTCAGCCACCTTCTGGACATATGATTATATTTGGACTGCATCATTGGTGGCAGGTCAGGTTATAAACCTCATCAGGCCAGTTAGATGGTCCCTGGGCATTGGCTGTGCATCTTTCCAGACTTGAGACATGATGATATTTTCCACCTTGTTTGCTTATTTTTTTTTTTAAGTTTATTTATTTTGAGAAAGAGAGCACATGTGCATGAGTGGGGGAGGAGCAGAGAGAGAGAAAGAGAGAATCCCAAGCAGGCTTGGCATTGGCAGCACGTGGAGCTGGAACTCAGGAACCTCAAGATCTGAGGTGAAACCTGAGCTGAAACCAAGAGTCAGATGCTAAACCGACTGAGCCACCCAGATGCCCCTCACCTTGTTTGCTTTTTATCCACATCAATTACCAGATTTCCCTGAAAACCTGATCACTCTCTCCAAGGGTATTATTGAGTCTTTTCCAGTCTTGGGAGTAGACCAGAAGAAATAATGCCCATTTCTCTAGTAGCCTCTTTAGGAAATGGGAGGAGGCTGCGGTCACTATATGGGATTGATGGAATTAGAGCCCAGAGTGCCTTTCTTCTGACCATTCTCACCTGCGCACCAAGCAGGGCACGGTGATTCCATGCTTATTGACCTGGAATGTGGCATGGGGACTGCGGATGGGTGGTAACTGGTGGGCCTAGCCACTCTTTGGCCCACCACAAACTGTAAGTGCTTGATTCCCCATTTAGTTCTGTCCAGGGGATGGACATTCCATTTGACTATCATCTTCCCATTTGTAGAGCTTTCCACACTTGCCTTTTGCCTCATTTCATCACCTGCTGGGGTGTTCCCTATGGTCCAGCAAGATGGATTCCATTCTTATAGATTTGACAATAACACAGCTCTCCTAAATGTTTCATAGACTGGAATCGGTTATTTCTGGTGAGGTTTGGTTGATATTCTGACATGTTGATTTCCAGGGCTCAAAGCAGTGTCTTCCACATGCCTGCCATTTGGGCAGGGTAGAGGGTCAGAAGGCAGAGTCGCTGCCCACAGTGACTGATACGGTTATTTGTGAAGAGTGCTAAGGACATGGGTGAACAGAGTCCCTGCTAAGGAGGCCGTGTGCCATAGACAGCCTCAAGCTCCAACTCTGCCGTTTACTGGTTGAGCGCTTGGGAAAAATCTCCCAACTTGTTCCTTTCCTCGTTTATGCCTGTGGATGATGATAATATTTGTCTCATCTTACTGGGTTGTGTGGAATATCTAATGAGATAATGAGTGCAGAGGGCTTTGTAAAGGTTAGTTGTTGCTAAAATTGTCATCGAATTTTTACGTTTTTAGGGTCTTGGTGTCCTTAAGGCCCCTCCCAAAAGTGTGTGCTCCTGTGAGAAGTAACTCAGGTGAAAGTCAGAAAGGCAAATAAACAGAACAGGGCAGGTGATTCATTAGCAAAAGGTTTAATAATGAAAGGTGTTTTTCATCGACAGACATATTTCACGGCTGACAGGGTCTTTTAAAATACCCTGAGGGAAACAACTCATTTGCATGTTAAAGACTCACTGACACCGTATGGAAAACTCCAGCTCCAGTCTATTTAGGCACAGTTTGGCTCCTCTATAATCTATTTTATGTTTTTCAATTTCCACCTCTTTTATTACTGAGGACATTTGCATGAAAACCAGGTCTTGGGAATTGTGTCTGTTTCTTGCTGTGGCTTCCCCTCCCAGGGTGGGATGGTCTCAGGGCTCCATTGCCTATAGGGACAGGCCTGGAGGATGGCGCACCAGGAAGATGGGGTTTAAGAGGCAAGAGCTGGGAGGTGGTGCTGGGGTGCTGGGGTAGGATGGCTACTGAATTGATAGCCCTGGAGTGATTCTCACCTGGGGACCTGTGTTGTTACTGGCTCTGCACAGGCCTAGTGGGGTATAGTTTCTCCCTTGATTCATCCATTCAGTAAATACTTTTGGAGCACCTACCACGCCGAGGCAGAGTTTGGCAAACTGTAGCCTCTGGGCCACATCTGGCCACACTCATAACTTTATATTTTGTCTGTGCTTGCCATTTGCCTTGTGCTACAATGCAGTATTGAGTAGCTGTGACAGAGGCATTATATATAGTCTGCAAAGCTGAAAATATTTAATATATGGCCCTTTACCGAAATAGTTTGTGACTCGTGTGCTTGACAGGGAGAACAGCAAGAGCAAAAGCTGTAAGGCCACAGTGTGCCTGGTGGGTTTGATGAATAGCTGGGACGTTAGTGCTTTTGGAGTGCGGTAGCAAGGGGGAAAAAGGAAGGGCCTGAGACCTTGGAGGAAACTGGGGGGTCAGATCAGATAGGGCCTTGTCGGCCAATGCCTTGGGTCTTCATCTGAGTGAGGTGGGAGCCATTAGAGAGTTGAGAGCAGGGGAATGCATAATTGGACTGAAGTTTCTATGTTTAGGTGGAAAAATTCACTCTCTTACTCATTCAATTATGTATTTGTTAGCAAACTTATAAATTAGTTATGTAATATATTAACAAATTCGGCCCTTTGCATCTAGTAGAAGAGGCAGATACAGGACCAAATTCTTAGAGATAAAAGCAATGCATAATAAGACCAGATGGGAAGGAGCAACTAATTCTAAGTGGTTGGTTCACTTAGAGGCTTCATAGAGGGATGAGGGGGGGCTGAGTGTGCAGAGGTATTTGGGAGATGAAGCAGGCAAGGTGGGGCGGGGTGAGAATAGGGTGGGCCTTGAACCCCTTGCTAGAGAACTTGGACTTTTCTGTAGGTGGAGGGGAGGTAGGATAATGAGTGCATGTGGAGGTTAGGGTGGTGACGACTCTGGTGGAGAGTAAGAGCCAGGTGAGATGTGGGGAAATGGCTTTGGAATGGAGAATGGTTGAGCAGTTCAGTCAAGATAAGATGGGCTTCCTCCCTTGCTTTGTTAATTGTACAAGGTTGTGCCAAATCCTGGTCTCTCAGGTGCTATGAGTTCTTAGTCTACATAAACTTGTCAGTGTTTCTGGGAAGAAAAAATGAAGTTTAAAGTGACAGTAAGGAAAAGACGTCTTACTTGCTGAGTATGTTAGGTATTATGTTAAAACAGCATCTCCTCTAATGCTCACAGTGGCCCTAGGAGGGAGGTACTATCAAGAACTCTTTTGTAGATGTTTACCTGGAGGCTCCAAGAAATGTGGCTTGCTCAAGGTCACAGAGCTGGTGAGCAGCAGAGCAGGATTCTTCCTGGCTCCAGAGGCTGAGTTCCTGACTACCAGTCCCTCCATATGGCCATTTATCTATCTATCTATCTATCTATCTATCTATCCATCCATCCATCGATCCATCCATCCATCTACCTACCTACCTACCTACCTATCTACCTATGTTTATTTATTTATAAATGTTTATTTATTTTGAGAGAGAGAGAGAGAGAGAGAGAGCGCGAGCACACACAGGGGAGGGGCAGAAGGAGAGGGAGAGAGAGAACCAAAGCAGGCTCTGTGCCGTCAGTGCACAGCCTGACACGGGGCTTGATCCCGTGAACTGTGAGATCATGACCTAAGCTGAAATCAAGAGTCAGGTGTTTAACTGAACTAGCCACCCAAGTGCCCCCAGATGACCTTTTTAATGTGGGCTTCTTTTCAGGCCCCACAAGGAATGGTCCCTCATGGACTACACTGATGATCTTGAAGGAGGAAGATGTGTAAGGAGCTGAGTGCACTCAGCCTAATGTAAAGCCTGCTTCTGGGTCCATTTGGGAACCTGTGTTTTGGCAAGACAAGGTAGAGGGTGAACTGAGCATGCTGATGCCCTTTTTAAACATTTTTTACTTTGGGGCGCCTGGGTGGCTCAGTTGGTTAAGCGTCCAACTTTGACTCAGGTCATGATCTCACAGTTCATGGGTTCGAGCCTGGCGTCAGGCTCTGTGCTGATAGCTCAGAGCCTTCTTCGGATTCTGTGTCTCCCTCTCTCGCCTCTCCCCTGCTCACGCGCTCTCTCTCTCTCTCTCTCTCTCTCTCAAAGATAAATAAACATTATTTATTGTTTATTTATATAAAAATATAAAATATAAAAAAACGTCTTTTATTTTGTGTGTGAGAGAGAGGGCATAAGCAAGGGGAATGGCAGAAGGAGAGGAGAGAGAGAATCCCAAGCAGGCTCTATACTGTCAGCATGGAGCCTGATGCAGGGCTGGATCTCATGAATCGTGAGATCATGACCTGTATGCTACCCTTTTTGAGAGCAGATCCTGCAGGCTGAGGGTGTAGAGAACAAGGGGAAAAGGTAGGAGGAAGTGGGAGCCTGCCAGGATGTTAGAAGTGGGGCACGCAGAAGTCCTGCAGAAGCTGATAGCAGTGTAAATGAGGTCCTTTACTGGAGCATGGCATTGGGAGAGGAAATAATTACTAGTAATAATAATAATAAGAGATAACAACAGTGTTGGTGGTGATAGCAGTTGCTGCTGTGTTCTTACTGTGGAGGTGGCTCTTTGCTATACATTTTGCATGACTTCCTCGTCCCTCACCATCCTGTCCAGTAGACACTGATGTCATCATCCCCATTTTATAGACAAGGTCACAAGATTCAGAGAGAGTTAGCAGTGTGGCTGCTAACCCTTTGGGCAAATGACTATAGGGGCTCCAATGCAGGCCTGCTGGAGTGCATGTTCTCAACCACCATGTCTCTGGTCTGGAAGGAACCCTTGGCTTACTAAAATGTTGGCAGAGGGGTGCCTGGTTGGCTCAGTGGGTAGAGCATGTGGCTCTTGATCTTGGGGGTTGTGAGTTCGAGTCCCATGTTGGGTGTAGAGATTATTTTAAAAAAATATTAAAAAAAAATAAAATTTTGGAGGGGAAGGAAAAAAAAAAAAGGAGGGAGCCAAACCATAAGAGACTCTTAAAAACTGAGAATAAACTGAGGGTTGATGGGGGGTGGGAGGGAGGGGAAAGTGGGTGATGGGCATTGAGGAGGGCACCTGTTGGGATGAGTCCTGAGTGTTGTATGGAAACCAATTTGACAATAAATTTCATATTAAAAAAAATAAATTTTGGCAGAAAAAATAATTAAAATGCAGAATGATGTGGGGATAGGGAGGCTTTCCTAAATAAAGAGAATATAAAGAAAATAAACCACATTCTACAAAACAAGGTTTTAATTTAATTTATTCTTTTTATTTATAAACTCCTTTTTTTCCCCCAGAACTGAACCAGGAGCTGAGCCAGAGCATTTGTGTTTAGGGAAAGAAATGAGTTTCTGAAATTATTTCTTTAAAAATAATTGTTTGCAGTCACTCTTGTGCGCCAATTGCAGACACTGGGGGTTTGGGAGTAGGTGCAATAAACTGAGAAGGCTTGATTTTTGGGCATGGTTTCACTGATGGATTTGAATGCAGTGGAGCCTCTTTATTAAAGAGTAAAAATCACCCTTATGTTATTAAAATGCAGATTCCTGAGTCCCATCTCCAGGGTTGGTGATTCAGTGGGTCAGTGAGTAGACTTCAGAAATCTGCATTTTTGTGTGTTAATTTTTTTTTCTTTTTTTCTAAAAGTTTTTATTTTGAGAGCTAGAGCACGTGGTGAGGAGGGGGGAGGGTCAGAGAGAGAGAGAGAAAGGGAGAGAGAGAATCCCAAGCAGGTTCCATGCTGTCAGCACAGAGCTGGACGTGGGCTCAATCTCATGAACCGTGAGATCATGACATGAGCCAAAATCAAGAGTCAGACACTTAACCGACTGAGCTGCCCTAGTGTCCCTAAATTTTTTTCTTCTGATGAGAACTTTTAGGATTTACTCTTAGCAACTTTCAAATATGTAATAAAATATTGTTAATTAAAGTCCATGCTGTATGTTACATCCTCATGAGTTATTTATTTTATAACTGGAAGTTTGTACCTATTGATCCCCATTGCCCATTTTGCCCACCTCCACCCCCTGTCTTTGGTAACCACCAAGCTGTTCTTTGTATCTGGAGTTGGTTTTTTGTTTTTTAGGCTTCACATATAAGTGAGATCATATAGTACTTGTCTTTCTCTCTCTGACTTATTTCACTCTAGGTCCACCCATGTGTCACAAAAGGCAAGATTTCTTTCCTTTTCATGGCTGAGTTATATCCCATTATATTTACATATATATCACATTTTCTTTATCCGTTCATCCATTGATGGGCATTTACGTTGTTTTCTTACCTTGGCTATTATAAACAATACTGCAGCAAACATGTGAATGTATATATCTTTTTGAGTTAATGTTTTTGTTTTCTTTGGATAGCAATTCCACTTCTGGGTATTTGAGTCATATGGTAGTTCTATTTTTAAGTCTTTGAGGAACTTCCATACTGTTTTCCATAGTGGTTGCACTAATTCACATTCCCACCAACAGTACACAAGGGTTTCTTTTTCTCCATTTCCTTCCCATCACTTGTTATATCTTGTCTTTTTGATAGTAGCCATCTTAGCAGGTCTGAGGTAATATCTCATTATGGCTTCAGTTTGCATCTCCCTGATGATTACTGATGTTGAGCGTCTTTTGGTATAACTGTTGGCCATTTGTATGTCTTCCCTGGAAAATATCTATTCAGATCTTCTGCCTGTATTTTAATCAGATTTTTTAAACTGTTGAATTGTGTGGGTTTTTTTATAGATCTTGGACATGAATCCCTTATCAGATATATGATTTGGAAATATTTTTTCCCATTCAGTAGGTTGCCTTTTCATTTTGTTGGTGGTTTCCTTTGCTGTATGGAAACTTTTTAGTTTGAGGTATTCCCATTTGTTGTTTTTGTTGCTTTTGCTGTTAGTGTCAGATTCAAAAAGTCATTGCCAAGAGCTATGTTAAGGGGCTTATCGTCTATGTTTTCTTCTAGGAGTTTTATGTTTTCAGATTTTACATTCAAGTCTTTAACCCATTTTAAGTTAGTTTTTGTGTATGATATGAGATAGGGATCCAGTTTGATTCTTTTGCATGTGGCCATCCAGTTTTCCAAACACTATTTGTTGAGAAGACTGTCGTTTCCCCACTGTGTATTCTTGGCTCCTTTGTTGTAAATTAATTGCCCATATGTGCGTGGGTTTATTTCTGGACTCTCTATTGGCTTCCATTGATCTATGTGTTTGTTTTTATGTCAATGCCATACTGTTTTGATTACTACAGTTTTGTAATATAGTAGTATAATCAGAGACCATGATACCTCCAGCTTTGTTCTTCTTCCTCAAGATTGCTTTGGGCATTCTTGGTCTTTTGTAGTTCCATATAAATTTTAGGATAGTTTGTTCTATTTCTGTGAAAACTGCCTTTGGAATTTTGATAGGGATTGCATTGTATCTGTAGATTGCTTTGGGTAATATGGAAATTTTTTTTTAAATTTTTTTTAACGTTTATTTATTTTTGAGACAGAGAGAGACAGAGCATGAACGGGGGAGGGTCAGAGAGAGGGAGACACAGAATCGGAAACAGGCTCCAGGCTCCGAGCGGTCAGCACAGAGCCCGACGCGGGGCTCGAACTCACGGACCGCGAGATCATGACCGGAGCCGAAGTCGGCTGCTTAACCGACTGAGCCACCCAGGCACCCCAAGGAAATTTTAATAATATTCTTCCAATCCATGAACACAGAATATCTTGCCAGTTATTTGTGTCTTCAATTCATTAGTGTCTTATAATTTTCAGTGTATAGGTCTTGGTTAAATTTATTCTGAGATATTTTATTTTTGACGCAATTATAAGTGGGATTTTCATAATTTCTCTTTCTGATTATTCATTATTAGTGCATAGAAACCCAACAGATTTTTGCATGCTGATTCTGTATCCTGCAACTTTACTGAATTTGTTTATTCTGATGGTTTTTTGGTGGATTGCTTAGGGTTTTCTATATATAATATGTTATCTGCAAATAGTGGCAGTTTTACTTCTTCTTTCCCAATTTGGATGCCTTTTACTTCCTCTTGCCTAATTGCTCTTGCTAGGGCTTCCAGTACTGTGTTGAATAAAAGAGGTGAGAGTGGGCATCCTTGCCCTGTTCCTGATCTTAGAGGAAAAGTTTTCAGCCTTTCACCATGGAGTATGATGTTAGCTGTGGGCTTATCATATATGGCCTTTATTATGCTGAGGTATGTTCCCCTGTATCTACTTTGTTGAGAGTTTTTAATCATTAATGAGTGTTGAATTTTGTCAGATGCATTTTCTGCATTGTTGAGATGATCTGATTTTTATCCCTCATTTTGTTAATATAGTGTAAGAAATCTACATTAAAAAAGATTTTGGTATAATATGACTTCACTCATATGAGGACTTTAAGATACAAAACAGATGAACATAAGGGAAGGGAAGCAAAATAATATAAAAACTGGGAGGGGGACAAAACATAAGAGACTCTTAAATATGGAGAACAAACAGAGGGTTGCTAGAGGGGTTGTGGGAGGGGGGATGGACTAAATGGGTAAAGGGCTTAAGAAATCTACTCTTGAAATCATTGTTGCACCATGTGCTAACTTACTTGGATGTAAATTATAAAAAATAAATTATTAGATTAAAAAAAAGATTTTAGGGGTGCCTGTGTGGCTTAGTTGGTTAAGCCTCCAGTTCTTGATTTTGGCTCAGGTCATGATTTTGCAGTTTGTGAGATTGAGCCCCGTGAGATCTGACAGCGCAGAGCCTGCTCGGGATTCTCTCTCTCTGTCTCTCTCTGCCCCTCCCCTACTTGTGCATGCACACATGCTTTCTCGAAATAAATAAACTTTTAAAAAAATAAATAAGATTTTATTTTTGAGTTAAATTTATCCTCAACATGGGGCTCAAACTTACAACCCTGAGGTCAAGAGTCTCACGCTCTATCCACTGAGCCAGCCAGGCACCCCCGAGATCTGCATTTTTGAAATGGTATTTTTACAGGTATTCCTCTGACCATACGTTAGAAATGTTGGATTAGGAAAAGAAGACTGCCAAGGAGAAAAACAACAGAATTATAAAAATTATTGAGTCCAGAAAGGGTCAAGAAAGGAGAGACAAAGAAATAGAACAGGTAGGAAAAATAGAAGACATAGAAGAAAATGCTAAAATTAAATCTAAATACATAGGTTATATTAATTGCAAAAAGAGAAAAATCAACTATATGTTGTTTAAAGAAACAGTATAAATTTAAGTTGAAAGTAGAAGAATGGAATAAGATGTACCTGTGAATACTTAAAAAAAAAAAAAAATCTGTGGGATGCCTGGGTGGCTCAGTCGGTTGAACCTCTGACTCTTGATTTTGGCTCAGGTCTGTAGGATTGAGCCCCGTGTCAGGTTCTGTGCCGAGCATGGAGCCTGCTTAAGATTCTCTCTCTCTTCTTCTGCCCCTCTTCCCCACTTGTGTTCTTTCACTCAAATAAAATTAAAGATTTTAAGAAAATCTGTGGCTATACTATGAGGCATGAGTCCAAATACATTTTAAAGAAAATGAAGACAAGACTGTGTGTAGCAATAGTTTTCATACAAAGAGGAAACAGAGGCACAGAGCAGGGAGGGGATGGTCACAGACTGACTCCAAAGCAGAGCAAACAGTGATGGCCTGAATCTTCCTGCTGCTTCTATACAGGTTTGCACGTGTGGATGACTTGGTGATTCACTTCTCCTGGGTGGGACTTCTCCCCTGGTACCTGCAGCTATGGTCGAGGATTTTAGTCTGATATAGAGTTCCCAGAAATTGAAGAGGAAGCAGCCCATTGGGTACAGTGACCTCCAAATGCTCCAACAGTCCACCTGGTGGGCTGAGCTGGTACAAGTAGGGTGGGGAAGGGTATCAAAGAGCCTTGAGCCCACTTGATCCTACCGACTGGGAGTATGTTTGGTTGAACAGATCAAATCAGCACGTGGACATCGAATCCCTAACGCATAGTATCCTGCAAGACTGTGAGTGGATGGTGTACTAATAGTCATGGTATTTGCCTTCAGGCAAAACTTCAGGGAGCTCACAATCTAGACAGGGAGCAGTTTACTCTAACTGAAATAAATATTTTGGAAATCAGCCAGACACTGAGAGCTTATCTGGCTGATTCTGACCAGCTGCCATTTTGGCTGTGGCCTGAGCACTTCAGACCTGGGCACAGAGGGCTAATGATGCCTATATGTGCATGGTGGTACAAATAATAGTTACAAGTAATGGTGGTTAGCATGTTCTGCCACTTCCCCTGTTTAAAATAGCACCTCTGTCACATATTCATCATCCTAACTCTTACCGTCTTTTTCTTCTCCGTACTTAATACCAGTTGCTATTCTAATATATGTCTGTTTGCTTCTGATCTGTTGTCCCATCTAGTGTGTAAGTCCATGTGGGCAAGAACTTTGTTTTGCTCCTTCTGTCCCCAGTGCCTAGAATGGTGCCTGGCACTGTGGAAGGAAAAATGACCTTGAGAGTTGGCTGTGCCAGGTACTCTGCTAAGCCTTTTATGTACATGATCTCATTTTATCCCAACAACTTTTGAGGCAGCTACCCCAAAAACGAGGAAACAGAGATCAGCAAGATTGAGAAAATGGCCCAAGGTTGTATAATCTATTAAGTGGCGGAGCCTGCATTTGAATCCTGGTCTGACTAACTATGGAACTCAACTGTTCCTTTTCTCTGCTTTCCTTTGGCAGGGTCTGGGGACATGGCCCGAAAGGCTCTCAAGCTTGCTTCGTGGACCGGCATGGCTCTTGCTGCCTCTGGCTTCTTCCTCTACAGCAACAAGTACTTGGATCCTAATGACTTTGGTGCTGTCAGGGTGGGCAGAGCAGTTGCAACGGTAGGTTTTTCTTATTGTCAGGGTGGCAGAGGAACTGCTGTATTACCTGCAGGTGTTTGTACATGTAACAGATATACGTGCCAGCCACACGTGTGGAGCTGCATGTGTGCCCTTCCTTGTGCAAAGCTCCCTCTGCACAGTGCACAGGCATGGGTGTGCACCCTCAGGCACCTATATTCCTGTACGCCCAACCTCTGTCATACTAAGCCGAAATAGAATGGGATTGCACAGGGTCTCTGTTCTGAAGCTTTGACATGTTAGATTCTGTATGTAATTTTAGAGACAGACCTGGACCGGTGCTCCTCAGCAAATGTACGTGGAAAGACTTTGCAGCCTTGATTAAACTCTACCAGAAAACTTGGCTTTCTCTTCAGTGTGCTAGTGTGAGTGGTTCCTGATGCAGGGCTCATACTCAGAACATCTGGGCCTTGGAAAACTTTGGGGCTCCCCTCCAACCCTCAATCTAATCTGAGGGGTCCTGGGTGGCTCAATCAGTTGAATGTCTAACTTTGGCTCAGGTCATGATCTAATGGTTTGTGAGTTCGAGCCCTGCATCGGGCTCACTACTGTCCACACAAAGCCCACTTTGGATCTTCTGTCCCTCCCCACTTCTTTGCCCCTCCCCTACTCACACTCTCTCTCAAAAATAGATACACATTAAAAAAAAAAGAGCATCTTAGTTGAATATTTCACCATTAGAAGTTTTCTCCAGTGGCTCAAGAACATCCTCCCTGTTGAATCATGTCCTCCTAACTCTGCTGAAAGGAGCTCTCCCAAACATGCATATATAACTGCCCCATTTGTGGGTCATTTGCCACATGCTTCGTGCTTTCTTGCCTCCTCTGTCTGCTGCAGGATGAACTCATCCTTTCTTCCCCTTGGCATAGATATACTCTGTGCGCTGTCTGTTTGGGTTGTTGTCTGATCATTTCCTTTATACTCAGTGTTGTGAAGTCTTCTCCCTAGCTAGTCATAGAATCTAATGGACAAATAGATAAATAGATAGGCCATAGAGTATGAAATGATTCCTGAGTGTTTATCAAGTGCTTTTTGGGGGCCCAGTGTGGTCTTTACAGGCTTTGAGAGGTAGAAATGTACCGTCCTACCCACACCCAGCTTTGAAGGAGGTGATGGTTGAGGAGTGCTCATGTGAATGGGTCAAAAAGCAATGGATTTGTTTTAAAGCCATGGATCGGATCAAGATGTGTGATTCAGGTGACCACTGCTACGGGACCTCAGACACAAGAGTGAGACCCGTAGGCCGGGAGTCAGGATGAGTGTCCTAGGGGAAGCAGGCTTTGATGGAACCTTAGGGGTTTGAATATAGTTGACCCTTAACAACGGGTTAGGGTGCTGACACCCATGCAGTCAAAAATCCACGTATAACTTTTGACTCCCCCAGAGCTTAACCACTAATAGCCTACTGTTGACCGGAAGTCTTACAGATAACATGAAGAGTCGATTAACACATTGTATGTCATATGTATTATATACTGTATTCTTATAATAAAGTAATCTAGAAAAAAATGTTATTAAGAAAATCATAAGGAAAGAGTGCCTGGGTGGCTCAGTTGATAAAACGTCTGACTCGGCTCAGGCCATGATATCATGGTTCATGGGTTTGAGCCCTATGTCCGGCTCTCTGCTGTCAGTGCAGGGCCCGTTTCGAATCCTCTGTCTCCCTCTCTCTCTGCCTCTCCCCCCACCACTCTCTCGCACATGGGTATGCTCTCTCTCAAAAATAAATAAACGTTAAAAAAAAAACCATAAAGAACATACATTTACAGTACCATACGGTAATTTACCGGTAAAACCCCACATGTAAGCGGGCCTGCACAGTTCAAACCCATGTTGTTCAAGGGCCAGCTGTAGCTGGGAATGAGGGAAGAAGGCATTTACCAGTGATTTATAAACCAGCCACTAGGCTGTGCATTCTTTGAAGGCCAGGGCTCTGGTCTTGATTGGCCTTGTGCTTTGTTCAGTGACCAACTCTTGTTCGTGGTTGGTGCTCAACACATTTATATCGAGTGGAATAAAGCTTTGGGAGTGTAGACAAGGGAGCAGACTCCTCTAGGTATCAGCCTTGTAAGCCTCTTACCTTCCAGGGGCCTCAGTTGCTCAGTTCTAAAAAGGAAGGGTTGGCCTAGGTAATCCTCAAGCCTCCTCCATGTCTGAGATATCTGGAAGCCTGTAATTTCCTGATTTCACCAAGAACATGGGGACTTCTCCTAGACTTTTGGCCAAGGGACCCAGAATCAAAACTTAGGCTGTTAGAGCAAACATAAATGTAAAACGATGTTTACTTGTGGTAATACGTTTATCCAACAGCATTCGTTCAACTAGTCTTTACTGAGCATTTACCTGTGTGTCTGGCACTGTAAAAAGGGGCTGGGATGCAGTGATGAGCAGGAAGGACAAGACTCTGTGTTTATAGAGCTGAAATTCTAGCAAAGAGGAGATAGTCCACCTACCAGGAAACAAATGAGTGAGGTAATTTCGGATAGGATAATTTTGTTATGATGAATAATTGAGAGTTCCTGGTGGGTGGGGCAGCCTTCGATTAGGGCTCTCTGCAGAGGTGGCATTTGTGCAGAGCTCTGACTGACAGGAGGAAGCCGGCCAGGCTAAGATCTGGGGGCAGAGCATCGCAGCGGAGGGGTTGTCTACTTCTCTAGACACACTGCCTCTGTCAGGGGCCGGCAGCTGTGGGACCGGGTGGATGAGCGATATTGAATGTCCAGGTGCTAAGCCTCTCGTTTCCTTGGTTCACAGACAGCTGTCATCAGTTATGACTATCTCACCTCCTTGAGGAGTGTCCCCTATGGTTCAGAGGAGTACTTGCAGCTTCTATCCAAGGTAAGGAACCCTGGGCCCAGCTGAGCCAGGCCAAGACTGGGTAAGTCCTGAAGTACCTGCCAAGCCAGCGAGCTTTCTATGTGGAGCTGAAGGGGGGCAGGGGCTGTGCGAGGATTGAGGCTGGAGGCTTGGAGGCAAAGAGCAGAGGATTTTTCCTCATTGGAGGTGTTTTTGTGCTGATGGGCCAGGCTACCAGGCTGACATCAAGCTGGATCCTGTGATACTGAGGTTATTAATCTACAAGGCACTGTTGGGGAGGCTGGTGTATGTTTCTGGGGAGCACAAGGTGTCTGGGATGACTCAGGAGGGATGAAGGCTCTGTTCCTGAGATAACTCAGTTGGCTTCTGAAGTGCTTTGTCAGGCAAAACCCAGTTGAAAGAGGTTAATTGCTTTCCTGTCCTCTCAAGGCTACACTGGGGCTTCCTGTTAGGGCTCTGAGTGGAGCTGTTGACCCCACTCCCTGTCTCCTCACTTGGAACCGTCAGTTGATTTTGATGCTACAATGAGATGAGTTGGGGCATCACACAAGAGGGCATTTTTTTGGATGTGAGTTGAGTTTGGGGTCAAGTGTAGATACTTTTGGTTCCTCCAGAGAGAGGTTTGTGATAGATCTGTATGTCTTTGCTCAGCCTGCAATGCCCTTGGCCCCTTAGAAAATCTCTAGTCATCCTTCTGGTCTCAGCTCAAATACCTCTCCTCCGTGACACTTTTCCTTCTCAATCATTCCTGGTGGATGGGGTAATTAATTTTAAAGTTTTTATTTAAACTTTTCATTATACAAATTCCAACCATTAACAAGAGTAGAGAGAATAGTATAATGAACCCTATGGAACTATCATCCAACTTCAGACATTATCAACATTTTGCCAATCTTGTGTCATCTACTCTCTATTCATTCATTTATTTTTGCTGAAATATTTAAATTTTTAAAAATATTTATTTGTGAGAGAGAGACAGAGAATGAGTGGAGGAGGGCCAGAGAGAGAGGGAGACACAGAATTTGAAGCAGACTCCAGGGTCTGAGCTGTCAGCACAGAGTCTGATGCGGGTCTCGAACTCCTGAACCGTGACATCATGACCTGAGCCAAAGTAGGATGCTTAACGACTCAGCCATCCAGGAGCCCCTTTGCTCAAATATTTAAAAGCAAATCTTAGGCATTATATTATTTCATCTGTAACTACTTCACTTTGTATCTCTAATAGATAAGTACCTTAAAAAAACTATGATACCATACTCCTAATTAACAAAATTAATAATATGTCCTTAATTTCTTTTTTTAATTAAAAAAATTTTTTAATGTTTATTTTTTGAGAGAGAGAGACAGAACGTCAGTGGAGGAGGGGCAGAGAGAGAGAGGGAGGCACAGAATCTGAAGCAGTTCTAGGCTGTGTCAGCACAGAGCCCGACGCTGGGCTTAAACTCACGAGCTACATGATCATTACCTGAGCCAAAGTTGGCGCTTAACGACTGAGCCACCCAGGAGCCCCTGTCCTTAATAATTTCTAATATCTAGTGTATACTCAAATATCCCTGGTCCCCAAAATGTTTTTGTTTTTTTTTTAAAGTTGGTTCATTGCAATCTGGATCCAAATGAAGTGGCATATATTGCATTAGGAAACAGCAACCAAAATCTTCTCCAATCTATAATATCTCTCTTTCCTCCTCCCCCTCCTTTTTTGAGCTATTTGCTTATTGAAGAAAGCAGATCATTTGTCCTGTAGAATTTTGCATATTCAGGATTTGGCTGATTGCGTCCTCAAAGTGTTGTTTAATGGGAACTAGAGTCACCTGGCATGCGATTCCAAGTTTGAACATAGAAACATTTGAACATAGAAAATGATCCTCCTCCTGCTGTTCTTCACATAGCTAGTTTTCCTGCCTGGGAGTGATGATCATCTTGTCCTGTGTATCCTTCCAGAGATATCTTCCTGTTTGAATTTAATCACTCTGTCACCTTTATTCCTACGAAAGATGATAATTGGTTACATGTCTCTCACTTTAGAATATAGATTCTTTTAGATCAGGGATTGGCTCATCTTTTCCATATTTTCTACTTCTAGAGATGATGCCTAGGACTGAGTTGACTTAATATCTGTTTCAGGCTGCACCCTGCTAGCTCCTTCCTCGGGAGAGGACCTAGAAAGGGTGCTAGGTTTGTATTCGGAAGACCTGAGTTTGTGTTCTGTCTTTGGGATGGTCATTTAGCCTTTGGAGCTGCCATTTTCCTTTCTGGAGACTGCCGTTGGCTATGCCACATATTGCAGATTATATAGATATCTGAGAGGGTGCGTTGTGAAATGTAAATGTCCAGCAGGTTTCAAAAGTAAGTCCAATGTCTACTGGGAGATGTTCTCCCATGAGGACAGAGACTTGGTCTGTCTGTGTATCTCCATGTCTGTAGCACCTACAGCAGTACCTCAGACATGGTAGGTCGTGAATAAAGGTTTGTTGAACAAATGAATGAACGAAATGTTAGTTTGTATTGGAAAAACTCAAAGCCCTCCATTTCTGGGACTTAATGCCAAACTCCTGCCTTTCCCGGCCCCTCTTTCTCCATCTAACCAGTGCTCCGGGCCTTGGGGCCCCCAGAGTGACGTTCTGCACAGAGGCCAGGCCGAGACACAGGGGCAAGTGCTCTGCAGAGGAACAGGGGATGGGTAATGTGCAGACAGTTGCCCTCACGTGTAAGTCATCTGAAAGACAGTGGTGCCGCAGCTCCTGGAGAAGTTGGCGACTTTGGGGGTTGCAGGAAGGAAGGTGCAGTGTGATATTTGACAGGAGGGCAGCATGTGGTAGTTGGCACCGATAACAGGGGTGCAGACTGGTCCCTGGGAGTTGTGCCTGGGAAGGGGAGCTGGCTGGCACTAAAGAGCACGAGTAAATACTGCAAGAGTGTGTTCTTCCATTGGAATGCTTATCTGTTCTTGTCTTCGTGACTGATAAAAGAATGAGTGAAGGGTAAAACATAATTATCTTACCTGTCAAGCCAGTGTCCCCAGGTCCCGGAGTATGCTAGAGCCAAGAGACAGTGACTTAGAGAAGCACTTTCAAGGTTGGCGCTCAGCTGGCTGGTATCTCAGTGACTCAGCTTCACATCAGGAGGGGGTAGGAGTCAAAGTGAAGTAGTGTTTTTTAGGGGCTCAGTGGCACTTTTTGGGCAGCTCAGAGGGTGTGGCAAAGCCCCAGGGCTTTGGAGAACCAGACTCTCGGTGTCCAGGATGCTTATAAACAGAGATGACAGGTGTGAACCAGTATATCCACAAGGCAGAAAGAAGTCACAGCTGGTATGGATGTCCAGACTGGACTGGAGGAGGCAGGATTGCGTTGATTCTGACCAAGGGGTTGGGGTGTGGTAGACATACATTAAATTTTCAGTCCCAGAGCCATTCTTGTTTTGGGAAGTAGCATCCAAAACTTCTTTTGGGGAGCCACTCATGTTTCATGTAGTCACCATGAGGTTTGAGTGAGGCTTACCCCATCCTCAGCTCCAAGAGGGGGCACTTGACTTAGGTCATCTATAGAGTCCATTCCTCTGGTCCTAGAGATTGGTTCAAGGATGGGCATTTGAACCAGTATTGGTCAGTGAACATCAGGTCCAGGACTTTTGAGGGTATTCCCCACAGGACACTGCCTTTTCTGCTGTATTAGCTGTGGGTATAGGATGTTGACTCGAGCTGCTGGAAGCCATTTTGCCACCATGAGGGGAAAACCTGTCTGTGAATGGAGTCAGTATTGTGGAGGGAAGTAGCCATTTGAGTCCCTAGATCTTGCTGAGCCTGAAATAGACTTTCTAGTTATATGTGCCAGGAAATTCTTTTTTTTGCTCCAGATGGTTTGAGATCAGTTTTCTGTTACTTACAATCAAATGAATCCTGATACACTGGGGATTCTTGGAGAAGCATGCTGGATTTTTTTTTAAGTTTATTCATTTATTTTGAGAGAAACAGAGAGAGGGTGCAAGCAAGGGAGGAGCAGAGTGAGAAGAGGACATAGGATCCAAAGTGGGCAGAGAGCTTGATGTGGGGCTTGAACTCGTGAACCATGAGATCATGACCTGAGCTAAAGTCAGGTGCTTAACTGACTGAGCCACCCAGGCACCGCATAAGAAGCATGCTGGATCTTGAAACACAGTTAAGGTTTTGATCACAAAAGGTCTGGTAATTCAAAGAAATAAATGAAATAGAAATTCCAAGGTCTAAATAGGGTGAGGAGAGGTTTGCATGGTGCAGAGTAGTATTTGAGCCATTTTGGCCCTGGAGCCAGGTTCTTAGGCTCGTGGCCTGCCACCAAGCACCTGTACTTCTCTGTCTGTAAAGTGGGGGCCGTGGCCTTTGCCTCAGCTAAATTTGTAAGAGGTGAGAAGCTTTATTTAATTAAATACTGTGGATTATTTAATCTAGCTAGAGAGGAGATCAAAGTGCACAAGGGTTGCCTCAGCGGCTCCTTATCGTTTTGATGAACAAATTAATGATTTCCTATTTTCCTTATTTCTCCATTTGTTAATTGGCATTCTTTTGTGAGCCATCCCTTCTCCTTCAGTTGTTTAATTATTTTTATCACTGTGAACTCATGGATATTTATTTTATTCTACAGGTACCAATCCAAAGCAATCATCAGTTCATTGTTCCAATTATTCTAATTTTGGTCATTGGGAGCTCTTTCAGGTTGATTCCTGTGTCCTTTTGTATGTCTCAATTCTTTACTGAGCAGTATCTTATCTTTTTTCTTTTTTTTTCTTTTTTTAATTTACATCCAAGTTAGTTAGCATACAGTGCAACAATGATTTCAGGAGTAGATTTCCTTATTGTCCCTTACCCATTTAGCCCATCCCCCCCTTCCACAACCCTCCTGTAACCCTCTGTTTGTTCTCCATATTTAAGAGTCTCTTTTGTTTTGTCCGTTTTTATATTATTTTTGCTTCTCTTCCCTTGTGTTCATCTTTTCTGTGTCTTAAAGTCCTCATGAGTGAAGTCATATGATATTTGTCTTTCTCTAATTTCACTTAGCATAATACCCTCTAGCTCCATCCACGTTGTTGCGAATGGCAAGATTTCATTCTTTTTGATTGCCGAGTAATACTCCATTGTATATATTTACCACATCTTCTTTATTCATTCATCCATTGATGGACATTTGGGCTCTTTCCATACTTTGGCTATTGTTAATAGTGAGCACTATCCTATCTTTCTAAGCCCCAGACTCCTCTTGTATTTTCCTTGCCCCAGCCCCAGCCCCAGGATCAATCACTTCTCCAAAGAGCCCTGGCTCCTTTTCTTGGAGAATGGTATTTAGAAACCAAGATGTTGGTGCTAGGTCTGCGTATTGCTCCCAGAGTGCCATTGTTTCTAGCCCCTCCCAGAAGACAGGGCTAGGAAATATATGTATGTGTACTTACTCATGCATACACACACTCATCTATTAAAAAACCATGAGTTCATACTGATATCTCCAATTTCAGTCTAACATCATAGAGTTTATTTTAACTTTCTCCCATTCCTTATGTGTAACTTACTTCTCTGACAGTGAGAAACCTGCCTCTTATTATCTATAATATATTCATGTACACTTGTTCAACCCTAATATACCCTAAGACAGTTAAGACTCCCAAGGTATATCAGAGCAGAGAGAGTGGCCCAAGCTGGGTGAGATTGAATGAGTTAAGTGGGTATTTGAGCTGGGTTTGGAAAGGGGGTAGGGTTAAAACATGTAACACTGCGGACAGGTGATTTTGGCTGAGGTTGATGGGTAAAATTTTGGGGGTTGTCTATAAGAAACAGAGATTAGTTCGATGTTACTTGGGACTAGGGTATGGGTGAGTGAAGGGGCATAGCGGCAAAGAGAATTAGAGCTAGGTCACAGAGGGATGAGAGGCCAAGTTTTATACCAGATGTAGTAGGGAGCTATGGCAAGTTCTTGGGTAAAATATTTTAAGCCTTCAGGGAATAAGAATGCTTAAAGTCATCAGTCACTGAATATTTTTTGTGCTTCTGCACTATAGACAATGAGTAGAAGCATATGAGCCGGAGGGTGGGGGGAGACCAGGGGGAGAGAGAGGGAGGTATAGGGAGAGAGTGAGATCACAGGTGGTGCATCTTTCTTTGTTAATCAGAGTCCTAATGTAGGAGGGACCTCAGCTGCTGCTGTGACTGGGAAGTTTTTTTTTTTTAGCCGAATCCAATTTCTTGTTTCTGAGCAGGTCACTGGGCTTCTGTTGTATCAGATGCTTCAGGTCAGCAGTGTGTGTGTGTGTCATATTAATTGTTCTAGTACTTACGACTTGGGCCGGAGGAGGTAACAATTAATACTCTTTTCCTCTTTGTCTGAGAAGCAGAGCCAAGGAGATGCAGGTCTCTGCCAGGAAGAGCTCAAAATGTCGGCTTTATTACTGATAAATGCTGGGCTGGCGCCTGTGTCTTGGGTCTGTGAGCAAGTGGGCTTGTTGAACTTTCACTCCTGAATTTGATAGACTTGCCACGCAGGCACATTCATGGCAGGACAAACCTCTCACATGGGAGCCTGCCTCTTAGGGCAGGGAAGGGCTGAGTATCAGTGTCCTGCGGGTGTGTACAGATCCCAAAAAGGGAGGGGAGTGGAAGGGGTGGACTGAGCATGAAATGTTTCCTTTCCCCAATTCACCATTCTGATTGCCGATTCGTCCTCCCATGGAGAGTGAGAGGGAGAAGAGAGGTCAAGAGCAGTACACCCCTAGTGGGGCTCCTATATAACTTAGAGATAGGAGGTTCACCAGCAGTACTTACCTGAAGATAAGAGGTTGCTGTAAGAACCTTTAGTGCCCATTAAATTCTGCTAACATTTATACCTGACTTTGTTTAGGGACACAGCAGCTTTGGGCTTGGGTGTGGGATAACAATTTCAACATTACTGAAATGTGCATTTAGAGGGAAGGATCATATGTTGTCAGCTTTTAGAACCATGGCATGTGGTAGGGTGTTTTGGGGGAAAAGGATACTGATGAGAGGAGTGGAGTAAGGGGCTTAGGTGGGGGGATAACTCTATTTATAATTATGCCATTGACCTTGAGAAAGGTATTTTCAGCACCAGTTAGCTCAGGCCTCTGATGTACAGACAGAACTGAAGGTCTAGAGGCGTGATAGGATTTCTTTAAGTGCCCCCCCTCCCCTGACTCTGCAGTTTTGTGGCAGATCTTGGGCTTGGACTTGGACATCTAGATCTTGCCTGATCTCATGTTCTTTGCACTTTAACACCTGGTTGTCTCCTTGTTTATCCATTTGCAACCTGGGGGAAAGCACCAAGTTGGATAGAAGTTGCCTGTGCAGCCACTCTTGCCAACCAGCTGCTGCTGCTGAGTTGCTTCTCCCCTGGGTCCATTCCCCTGGTGTGAGCCCTCAGGCTGTGGTCCTGCGGGGATGGGTTTGGAAACACAGAGGAGGAGGAAGAAGGGCCATAGAACCTCCTCCTGGGAATTCCTTTTTTTTTTTTTTTTTTTTAAGTTAATTTATTTTTGAGAGAGACAGAGATAGTGTGATTAGGGGAAGGGCAGAGGGAGGGAGAGAGAGAGTCCCAAGCAGGCTCTGTCCTATCAGCATAGAGCTCCATGCAGGGCTCGAAGTCACGAAACCATGAGATCATGACTTGAGCTGAAATCAAGAGTCAGATGCTTAACTGACTGAGCCACCCAGGTGCCCCGGGAATTCCTTTTTGTATTTAATCAGTCAACCAAAGAGTTAATTCAACAAATATTTGGAATTTGCATTTCATAGTGGAGGGAGGTATAGACCCTCCAAAAGGAATCCGTAGATGCTAGCTCCTTGCTTTGGGAAAGGGTTTCGACTCGTAAGCTATGGAACAACTGCCAGTTTTGAGGATAAGTGTGCTACCAGCTTAGTGAAGGTATGATGACTCAAGCAGTGTTTTAAAGATCTTCTTGCCCAGCAGGGGGAACTGTAGCAGTGTCTGGCTCGTCAGGCATATTCTCTGAAACCTGGGGACTGTCCTGGCCAAACCAGGACATGTCTTCACCGTTCTTCCAGCCATCTGTTTCAACAAACCTTAACTGAGCCTGCTCTGTGCCAGGGCTTGCATGAGGCTCAGCCTCAGAAGATGTAAAGGGAAATAAGACTTGACCTCTGCCCTCCAGTTGCTCACAGTCCAGTGGGGGAAGCAGGGATGAAATCACCAGTTGCAGAAGGATCGATTTATCTTCATTCCAGCTTTGGCTCCTGACAGCAGCTAACTTCCAGCCAAGGAGTGGGGGGTGGGGAGGGTAGGAGCCTTGCATGGGAGGGGCTCCTAACCCATCATGGGGGGTGAGGGTGGAGTGCATACCTAGGAAGGCCTCCTCTGGTGTAGTGGTATCTACTTGGGCCACTGTTCCTCTGTGTGTGCACAGTAAACCTGGTGTGGAAGCTTTTGGTGAGTTTTTGTGTACTCTGTCCCTAAGACCCCCTTTTGCTGCTTTCATTTCTCATCCTGGAACATTTGTCAGAAAGTCTTCTATACAGAAGAGGAGGAGAGAAATGGAATCCTTGCTGTCTTGGTGACTGGCTTTCTCAGAGTTTGTGATAATTTTTGCAGGAGCATGAGCTGCATTTAATTTGCTCTGCTTGGGTCATCTAAGGACCAGGCCTGTGGAACAGGGAGCCAGAGTCTGAAATGGCAGCCAGTGCCTCCTTTTTAGCTTTCTGTGTACCCAGACCTTTCTGAGTACTGCATTGCAAACCTGCAGAACTTTCTGCAGTGGCCCTGATTCGGGAAGAGTTCCACAGAAGTAGGAACTGGGACCTGGGCATGGTCTGGGGAGAGATGTGGCGGGTCTCCTTCTGTCCTTGGGGACCCTGGAGGGAAATGTGGCTTGACTCGGGCTTCTCCCTGGAGGTTGCACTCGCTGTGCGGTGGCTTCTCTGTAGTTCTCAGACAAGGCGTGCAAATGTCAAGTTGTCTTCTTGATTGCTCTAGACTTATCAGCGACCTATGGACCTGCATACCCCTTGTATTTTTAAAAGCATGTGAAATGTATGAGACCTAAGGAAAGGTATAGAAAATAATTTAGTGGTCACTCGTATACTCACTGCATAATTTCAGAAACAATCCTTACCCATACAATTGTAGCCTCCTGGGTACTACCCTGATTCCAGCCTTCCTCCTACAAAAGCAGAAGCAAGCACTATTTTGAATTCATTGGTTGGCCTTCCTATGTACTTCTTTGTAACCAACTATTCGTGTATTTATATGATATTTTTCATCCTGTTGACTTTTTCCTTTACTTGGTTTTGTTTTAAGGAAAATTACAGGCTTGATAGACTAACTGTCTCTTTTTTGGGGGTCTGCATATGCAAATAAGAAGTGCCCTGGGTACCACCTGAAATTGCTGCTTATACCGTCTTTGTGCATGCTATCGCTGGTGCCAGGTCACCCCTTGAAGAAGCAGGCTGCAGCATCTGTAGCAGATGCTGGGCCAGACTCTGGCTTGCACCCATCCTTGCCTCGGTCTTTCCCCTGCTGGGTGTCGCCACTCTGTCCAGCTCTTCTCTTGTCTTAGCTCACCCTATTTATCTCCTGAGGCTGATTCAGACTTGAAGCTGCCTGATAGGATGGTATTTGCTGCTGCTCAGAAACCATGATCTCTTTCCAGAGGCCACAGCAGAAATGAAATAAAATAAGCCCTTGTGTTTCTGGTGATGGGATGCCATTGCCATGTGCTGGGCATCTCTCTGTACTGGCCAGCGCAATTAATGGCATTAGCCAGTTCCTCGTTTGCCTTACACAGGCTGCCTGGGCACACAGGGCTGGCTTCTTCCTGCCACAGAGCTGATCACCACTTGCCCCTGCTTCCTGGTTCTTGTGGGAGGGTGGAGGAGGCCAGAGTGCCCTGCTTCTCAGGGATAGTGCTATGTTAAGGTTAGCCTACATCAAATGGGGCAGGAGCTGGAGGAACCCCAGCTGGAGAACCTGACCTTGTCCATCTCAGACTCCATCTCAGACTAGCTATGCTGGGCTTCTCATTACTTTATTGCTTTCCCCACTAAAAACCCCACACCGTTGCCTTTCCTGCCCTGGATTGGGTGCTTCCACCGTGACCCAGCTGTTTTCTACTTGTGCTGAACAGTGCTGGGGAACGGGGTAGTGCTGGGGAGTGGGATGATGCTACGTGATGAGAGATGCCATAAACTAGGACTTTCTTACTGCAAAGGTAATTTAGTACTGCAATGGGTTACCAGGGACAGCTGTGAAATCTGTATCTGGAAGGGCAGCTTTCCAGAAACAGAAGAGATTCTGTCTGTCTGTAATGGAGGTGGGAATGTGACAGCTCACTGGTGGTTTCTAACTTGTCACACGATCAGAGACCCCTGAGGGTCTTACAAAGTGCAGAGACCCCTGAGGGTCTTATAAAGGAGCCTTATAAAGTGCAGATTCCTAGACTCTGTACTCTAAAGATTTGTTTCCAGTGATTCTGGGGTGAGGCCTGGAAAGCTGTATTTTTAATGAGTTCCCCAGGCAGGCTTCTGATGTTAAGAACAAGTGTTTACATTGATTGAATCCTGTGGGAAAGGCACTGCACTAAGGGTTCTTTCTATATTATCTCCTTTAACTTCATGGCAATCTGAGGTAGATACTATTGTCATCATCTCCATTTTACAGATGAAGAAACAGATTAAGTGACTTGTCCAAGGGTCTGTGGCTAGTAAGCAGGTGTATTAGCTTCCTGTAATTGCCATAACAAGTTATCACCAATTGGGTGGCCAGTGACAACAGAAATTTATTCTCTCACAGTTCTGGAAGCCAGAAGTCCAAAATCAAGGTGCTAGCGGGGCCGTATTCCTTCTGGTGGCTTCAGACACGCCTTGTGGCTGCATCACTCCAGTCTTTTCCTCTGTCTTCTCTTGCTTATGAGGACACTTGTCATGGGGTTTAGGGCCTATCTGGGCAGTCCAGAGAGATCTCATCTCAAGATTCTTAGTTACATCTACAGAGATCCTTTTTTCTGAATAAGGTCATAATCACAAGTCCAGGGGGTTAGGACAAAGGCATATCTTTTGGAGTGCCACCATTTGACCCACTACAGGGTCTTCGATTTAGTCACAAATAGTGTGGCTCCCAAGCCTGTGTTTATAACTGTGTGACTCCTGGCTCTCTGATCTGGACTGGATGAGCTTCAAGGGTTCCTCCAGACCAGCAGCCAAGGCATGAGTTTCCTTATTGTGCAAGGGAGTTTGGGCTATTTGTCAAGTCTTGACAAACCAGTGCTTTCCTTGCCTTCTCTCCCACCCCCTCAGCCCTTTACTGTTGTTCCTGAAACCTTTGAGCTAATTTATTCCTGACTCCGAAATTCTCACATCTTCATGTACTCAGGAGGTTAGGCCACAGGGGCTGTGAGGCCTAACTCCTACTGGCAGGGGTGGGATGCATTTCTCCTGCCTCAGCGTCCACGTCTCCAAAATGGGAATTGCTAGAATAGCAGGGGTAGATGGAAGGCCGTGAAATAACTAATAAAGTTGGTGGAAGGCAGTCTGCAGCTATAAGGTTGATGGAGACGCTTGTTAACCACACTAATAATCTAAGAGCCTGTTCTTGATTTCCCCGCTTCTCACTGTCTTGGCCCCAAGCAGCTATTTTCTACCAAATTAAAATCCACTCAGCTCCCTTCCTGTTCCTGAATAAAAACTACCCTCAAAGCTCTTGCCTGTTACAGCAAGACTTTTTAATAGACTTTTCCTTGTAGAACCGTGAGACATATGTCCAATTAGCAGAATAACTTCACTTAAATATACAAATAAACTGTTGACTGATAATGGTGCGACATATGTGAAGCTAATTTAAGGCAACGTGTCTCGGAAGCTGGGGTACTGCCCCCTCCCTCACCCTCAGATCCCATGCCCCACACTCTGCAGGACGAAGAGGGATGTCTCCAGGCTCTGCCTGATCACAGTGCAGAGCACCTAAGCCACTCACTGTTCATACAGCCAATTATGTAGCAAATTTTAATTGAACACCTGCTATGGGCCAGGCACTGTGCGAGGTGCTAGGTATACGGTGGCCTATTCTTGAGGGGATAGGAGATATTTAACAGTGGTGGAACTCATGAGAACATCCTTTCCAGGAGGGCAGGTGTCTGTTCTGCTTGCTGCTGTATCTTCAGCACTTAAAACAGTGCTTGGCACACAGTGGGCTCTTTTTAGTGCATCAGTGAGTTAAGTAAACAAGATAATGTTGGCTCTTGCTGAATGTCCGAAAAGAGATAAACTGTGGTCATGGAATAAAAAGCGACCAAAGCTGGGCTGGGGAAGGGGTCTCTGGTGTAGGTTTTCCAGTTGACACGGGAAAGTGATGGAAGAGCAGCAGGTGAAGAGCAGAGAGAGTATTGTTGCCGGAAGAGGCAGGACGGGCTGCCTCATTTATAGGGCTTAGTGCAAAATGGGGCTTTGGGTTTCCGGCTGGGGGTGGGGAAGTTAGTCTCCCCTTTCCGTGGCCCTGCAGCCCCAACACACCATGAATGGGCAGCCCCCAAGAGATTGCTGCCTCAGTGCTGGTATGTACTCAGGGTCTGGGTTGGGGGTGGGTGAGGGATCCCTGCTGAGTCTCCTGTTGAACTTGCCCTGGTGAAGCTGGTCTAAATTGGGGAGGGATACTGTGTGCCGTGTGCGTGAGTCTACCCTGCCTAAACTTACACTCAAGCCCCCAGCGGGGACGGAGGATAGTGGCAGAATGCAGGTCTTCTCCACCAGTGTGACATGATTGCCACTGTGAGTGGAGAAGCAGCCTGGCTGTGTGGTGGGGAGACTGTGTGCAACCAGGGCATGGGGCTGGGGTGGGGCGTGGTCAGCCGGAGAACTCGCTGGGGAGGTGGGACTGTGTTTGGGAGCTGAATCCCCCTGGGGCCTGCTGCTTTGTCCCATCTGGCTTCATTTGCAAAACACAAATTCAAAGATAAAATGAAGAATTTCGGGACGCCTGGGTGGCTCAGTCGGTTAAGTGTCTGACTTGGGCTTAGGTCACGATCTCACTGTCCGCGAGTTCGAGCCCCGCGTCGGGCTCTGTGCTGACTGCTTCAGAACCTGGATCCTGTTTCAGATTCTGTGTCTCCCTCTCTCTCTGACCCTCCCCCGTTCATGCTCTGTCTCTCCCTGTCTCAAAAATAAATAAAACGTTAAAAAAAAATTAAAAAAAAAAAAAAAAGAATTTCAAGCCAGCTACTGTATTGGTTTCCTACTGCTGCTATAACAAACTACCACAAACTTAGCGGCTTAAAATACTACTTTATTCCCTTACGGTTCTGGAGGTCAGAAGTCTGAAAGGCTTCTCTCTGGACTAAAATGAATGCGTCAGCAGGGCCGTGTTCTTTCTGGAGTCTCTTGGGGAGAACTCACTTGTTTTTCTTGCCTGCATTCCTTGGCTCATGGCCCCCATTCTCCATCTTCAAAGCTGGCAACATCCGGCCAAGTCCTTGTCCTGCTGCCGGCTCTCTGGTTCTCTTTTTCCACTTCCCTCTTCCACTTGAAAGAACCACCTAATCATCTGAGGTCATCTCTCTAGCTCAAGGTCAGCTATCAGCAACCTTAACTTCATCTGCAACTTTATTTCCCCTTTGCCGCATAGGTAATATGGTCACACGTTTCAGCGAGTAGGTGGTGGGCATCTTTGTTGGGGTGCAGGCACTATTTTGTCTTCCACATTAAACCATGAGTGTGGGGTCCTTCCAAGGGTGGGCCTTCCTTTTTTTTTTTTTTTAATTTTTTTTAATGTTTATTTTTGAGAGAGAGAGAGACAGAGAGAGACAGAGAACATGAGCGGGAGAAGGAGCAGAGAAAGAGGGAGACACAGAATCTGAAATAGGCTCCAGGCTCCGAGCTGTCTGCACAGAGCCCGACGCAGGGCTCGAACTCACAAACCGTGAGATCATGACCTGAGCCAAAGCCGGATGCTCAACCGATTGAGCCACCCAGGCACCCCCAAGGGTGGGCCTTCCAAGTGTGGCTGCACTGGTCACGTGCCCATGAAGCTGGCCCTCTGAGAAGATTGCAGCGTAAAAGCCTTGAGATGGGAATGAGCTTGGCTTTGTTCAGGGCCCTGAAAGGAGGCCAATGGGATGGAGTAGAGTGAATCACAGGACGAGTGGTACAAAATGAGGCAGGAGAGGCCGGCTTGGGCCAAGAACACAGGGCTTCTCGGCCACAAGGAAAGGTTAAGAACAGCAGGCTAGTTAGGATCTGTCTTTGAACCTTAAAAAAAAAAAACAAAAAAACTCCTGTATGAAAATTCAAATGCAATTAAAAAGTAGGAAATATGATGAACCCTGGCACCTAGATCTAAAATATGTTGCTATAATTCTTTCACTTATTTTTTTTCTGCTGAAGAATTTTAAATTGCAGAAATCATGCCATTTCACCTGTAATTTCAGCGTGTATCTCTAATAGCTGATGTTTTCTAAGTATTCCCCTCATTATCACAATGCGTGAAATTAGTGAGAGTTCTTTAATTTCTTCTAATTCCTATACGTGTTATGTTGTCCCCCCAAATGCTCCTACCACTGACCTTCACATCGCACATGTGCTTTGCACGTGTTCCCTCTTTCTGAGGTCAGAGTGAGGCCTCCTTCCCTGTGTCGAGGATCTTGCTTTCTCTTCCTTGCTACCAGCCCCCAAGATCTCAAGGCTGTGAGAAAATGAAAAAGACTCCTGTCCCAGACCCAAGCCCATGGCCTGAACAGGGATGATGGGGAAGGGAGGGGAAGCAGGCTGGCTGGATATGTTATTCTGCTTGTGGCCTAACATTTATTCTTCTTGTCTGTAATTGCCATTCCAGAAATGCCCTCGCTCTTCTAGCCACAGAGCAACTGTTGAGAACAAATTAATTATGCATCTTCTCAGTGTGTGTGATTAAGGGGCAGATGGAGAGAAGGGTTCTCTTCAGTTTTTCTGGCAACTAGGTTCCCAAATGGATGCTTTCCAGACCAAAGAGTGCATGTCCTGGGCTCCTGTGGGCATCTGGATTTGTCTGTGTGGTGGCAGCCTTGCTCACTGGCACGCAGAGTCACAAGTTGCCAGTAATAATATTATTAATCCCTTAAATTTGCAGCACATTCACTGTTTGCTGAGGGCTTGCGCACTCACATCAGTTCATTTGTTGGGATTTCAGGGATGCTGGAACAACTTTCTTTGCTTAATACCTCCCTAAATCATTGCTGATACTTGTAATTCTACCATTAGAGATTAATTCCTTTGGCCTAAAACTCTGTTCCCTATTAAAATGCAAGTATCCTTGGCAGCTGTGATGCATGTTTTATTCATGAAGCCTTCTCAGCCACTAGCAGCTGCCCTCCCCAAATGCCCCCTCCTACAACTTTCTTTTTAGGATGGCCTTCTCTGAAACAGAACCTATATTTGGAACGTATCCCATTTCATAGAACTCTGTTCTCTCAGTTGCCGAGGCTGGAAAAATGGACAGGTAAAGAAACTCCTGCTAAGGTGGCAACGACGGATAATTTCCGGTATTATCACCTCTAGTGTGTATTTGGAACTTTCTGGAAACACAGTGCTTAATGCAAAGGAACCTGTATCCCTTCATCCTGTCATGTCATCCTGCCATGGTCTTGGATCTCCTCTTTATCGGGTTCCCTTACAGGAGCAGAGGAAAGGGGCCTGGCAGGACCATGTTGAGAGCAGATACAGTCTGTATAACACAGATCAGGCATTGGTTTGGGGCGTTGTTTATCCTAAAGATGAAAAAAGTAGAGCTGGCCATGTGTAACATAATGTCCATTTTGCAGATGGAAGACTGAGGTATAATGATGATCTGGTTGCAGTGGGACTAGAATTAAATTTTTGCCTTTAGAACCCCAGTAACACAGTTGTAAATTCTGAGAGTCGGAAGACACCTTAGAAACAATCTAGCTCTGGGAAGGCAAATGCATTTCATTTGCCAACTCCAGTTGTAGGTAGTGGTTGTCTGACCGCGGCGTAGAGAATGAGCATGTCTTCACGTGGGCTCAGTGAATGTGTGTTGTGGTTGGTCGCTGATGTCTGATGTGAGCCGTGGGTATGGTAATAGGGGGGAGACATGTATGCCACCCACGCTTTTGCTGCTTCTGTCCAACCTCTCATTTTACAAATAGGCCAGCTGAGGTCCAGAAAGCTGGGAGGATTTGTTCAGGACTTGTACAGTAGGAGCGGTAAGTTAGAGGCAGAATTGGTCCGGAATCCAGGGTTCTTGAGTTCTGGTTTGGAACCTTTTCATCTGATTGAGCTAGGTATTCTAACAAGCGTTTCACTGTTGCTAGGGAGCGTTGCGGTCTTAAAGTCACACTACCTGGGTTCAGATCCCAGCTCTGCCACCAGTTAGCTATGTGCCCTTGGCTGGGCAATGTAACTTCTTTGAGCCATTGCTGCTTCATCTGTAAAATAGGTGATAATATTTGTGCCTACCTTATGGGGTGGTTATGGAGTGAAATAAGACAACACACATATAAAGTGTTTAGATGAGAACCTAACACCTAGTAAATAGTAAGTGAATATTAGTAACTTAATCTAAACATTAAGTTTTATTTTATTGTCCTTTTAGATTCTTGCTCGATAGTCACCCCCTTTGCAGAATTTAGACACCTGCTCTTGTCCTTCCCTGTTGAATGCTCTGCGATCTTCTGGGTTTGCAGTACTCTTGGAATTTGTAATTTGGTGATGAAAATTCCCGCAGTACCAATAATCAGGTGTGAGATGGTGCCAGGTCTGTCAATGCCTGCTCTTCTGGATGTCCTACTTCACAGAAGTTTGCTTTGGTTTCGGACATGTGACGAAACCCTGGAGGCCTGCTGTGGTTCTCCGAGGGCCAGCTGCCAAAAGGGGTCCTGGTGACCATTTTGCCTGGTTTTTCCTCTGATTGGAACATTGCTATAACATCTCCCCCAGACAGTCCCTGCTCCCTTATGCCAGTGTGTTCCTCGTCTGCAGACTGGGTGTCCGTGCCCAGCTGGTGCCAGCCTTGTCCCTCACACCCATTTCTCCTATGGGCTTAGACGGCAGGGCCCAGTCAGAGCCCAGACCCGAAAGCTGTGCTGTGGTTACTTCCATGCCTTAGTGTAGCCGCGCAGGCTGTCGGTAGTGGTTCCCTTTGGGTGGCCTTGACAGGGAGGCCTGGGGAGTTGGAGGAGTCCAAGATCGTCCTGGGAGTCTGGCCAGGGGTGACTCCTGCAGGATGAATGGTCTGCCCCTGGCATTATTTGACCTTGCCTCCTGGTAGAGTGGCATTTCCTGATGGCAGCGGTGTCCAGAGCCCCCTTGGAGAGTTTTTAGGGAATGGCAGCGGTGGGGAGGGCTGCCTGGGTGGTGTGTGGTGATGGGCGTGTGGCTTCTGTTGAGTGAATCATCACTGGGTTCAGTCTTGCCTGGTTGCAGAGAATAAAACCTCTGCTTCAGACCCTCGAGGAGGCCTTCTTGGGGTCTGTCTGCTCCCTGAGAAAGGGATGAGGACTATGGGAAGGAGGCTGCCCTCCTTGGAAGATGGCTCCAGCATCATCCCTCACATTTGGAAGCTCTGTTGCCCTGGCCTCTCACCTTGGGCCCAGCCTGGTCTGGTTGCAACCTGGCCATGTGTGCAGTTGCCTCCCTGCTGTTTGTCATCTAGAGCAGAGCCTATGGTCATAGCCACAGAGGTGCAGCATGGGCTGGGCCCGGCTTTGTCCCAGGGAGGCACAGACAAATGGAAGGCTGAGCCACACTGGGGCTGGAACTCTGGGCTCTGCTGTTAGTTCTGTGATGGGGGAGGCGGTAGCTGCATCTGTAAGAACGAGGGGCTGGCAGCTGGCAGGAAAGAGAGTGGAAGGGGCCAGGCTGGGACTGGGAGGAAAGGAGGGGTGGGGAGAGAGGCCTGGGTCCAGGCCGAAGAGGGTTTTGACAGGTGAAAAGAAGTGAGGCGTGGTGAAGATTGTGGAGTGTCCTGTGCAAAGGCCGGGGGGCAGAGTATGGTGCACTGGGTTGGGGGATAGCTGATGAGGGGAGGGCAAGAGATGAAGCTGGGCTGCATCGTGGGCTGCATCGTGCTGGGCCTGGTTGGCCCAGGTAGGAGTTTGAATTTCATACTGAAGGCCCTGGAGACTTTTGGAAGGTTATCAGTGACGGTTGTCCTCCTTTCCCACTGTGGCCAGTGTCCTGCCCCTTCCTGGGCCTGCCTCCTTGGGCTGCACAAGCCGGTGGCCTTGTCCAGTTGCTGCACTGAGAACTTACGCTTCTTGGGCCTTGCTCACTTCCTTCACTCAATAGTTCTCTGATTTCTGTATGACTGGTGCTTTCCAGGCCTCCGTGACTTCATGAATTTGTTCCTGGTCTTAGTGTTGTAGCCGGCTTACTGGAACAGCTCCTGGGAGCCCAGACATGACCAAGCCCTGTGGTGGCCATGTGGCCTGGCTGTGGGAAATAGCTGAGGCTCAGCAAGGGGTGGGAGTTGGGGGATTGTGAGCACATAGGGAGGGCAATGCTGAGGGCCCATAGCAGGCACTGGCTGCCTGGAGTTTCCTTCTAATCCATGAGGAATATTTAACAGTGTGTTTGGGGGGGCGGCAGAATTTAGTAGGAGATAGGTTTTGGAATTGTACAACAATGACTCAAACCCTGGATATACTACTTACTGGCTCAGTAATCCGGGCAAGCCCCCTAACTGTTTTGAGCCTCAGTTCCCTCATCTGTGCAATGGGGAGAGCGATAGTATGCTCCCCCCACCCCCTTCAAGGGCTCTTACCTGGATCAGGTGAGGTAATGTGTGTGAAAGGTTTCATGCACTGTAAAGGACTGTGCATTTACTACTGAGGACCAGTAGTATGGAGTGTGTGGTGAACAAGATTTTGTTTTTTAGCAGCTTATATTCTATGCTGGTAGAGTGAGTCAGTAATTCAAACAGAAAGGATGATTATGGAGAAGAATATGTGAAAATTATAAATCAAGGACCTATTTGTGCTTCCATTATGCTGACAGGTCATTTGGCACCTTAAATTTGATCCTCATTTTAATATACATTATTAGATGTTAGTAAAACATTAGATGATAAGATACTTGTACATACTTGGATGTTCACAACGTTTATCACCTATTAATGAGTATGATAGACTGATTGAAGACAGAAATTTTTTCATTGCAAAGACTCAGGACTTCACATATACATGAAGTGGGACTAAAAAAATATAATTGATTTATAAACATAAAACAATGTTCTAGAATTCGGTAGAGGTGACAGTTGTACAACTGATTGGATATAGTAAAAAAACATTGTACTATATAGTTTAAAATGGTGACTTTTATGGTATGTGAATTATTTCTTAATTTAAAAATAGAAAAGCAATTATTAAACCAATAATTATGTTAACAAATTTAGAGATTCAAGAAGCAATTACCTATAATTTCACCAAATCAAACTCATCATGATTTTTATATACCTTCTAATACTGTTCTGTTACATCCACAGTATCCTATCAATATGATGAACTGTTTTTCTCACTTAACTTGTTATCCTTAGTATTTTCCATGTTGTCCTGTAGTCCATTTAAAAGCAGTTTAACTCACTGTGTGATTGTTACCTGATTTACTTAGCTTTTCCTTTTTCCCACTTTCAGGATGCGTCTACATATGTTTTTCCATTATAACTAACACTGTGCTGAACATCTTTGTACATGGACTGTTTTCCATGTCTTAGATTAATTTCTTAGGACAAATTTCCAAAGTGATGTATATGAATCAAAACATTGCTGAGAGAAAATTTTAAAAAGACCTAATAAATGGAGAGGGGTGTATTATATTCATGGGTAGGGAGACTCAATATTGCTAAGATGTCCATTCTCCCCAAATAAATCTATAGATTCATGGGAATCCCAGTCAAAATCCTATCAGGCTTTTGTGTATAAATTGACAAGCTGATTCTAAAGTTCATATGGGAATGCAGAGGGTTTTGGAATCAGTGCTGAAAAATAACACTGAAGAAGAACAAAGAGGGTGAATACTGTTTGATTTCAAGACTTACTATAAACCTACAGTAATCAAGACAGTGTGGTATTGGTGTAAAGACAGACAAACTGATCTATGGAACAGACTAGAGTGTCCAAAAATAGACCCACACATGTATGAACAATTAATTTTTCACAATGGTGCAAAGGCAATTCAGCTTAGAAAGATTTTTTTCCAACAAAAGTGCTAGAACTATTAGATATTCTTATGCAGAATTGAACTTTGATCCATATCTCCTACTACATATGAAACTGATTCCACATAGATCACATACCCAAATATAAAAACCTAAAACTATAAAAATTCTAGGAGAAAGCATAGAAAATGGCTGTAGTTTGGGATAGGCAAAGATTTCTTAGGTGTACAACACCAAAAGTATGATCCGTAAAGGAAAAAGTGGTGAATTTTACTTTATCAAAATGAAAAATGACTTCTTTTTGGAAGATGTTGTTAAGAGAAAGGAGAGACAAGCTACAGACTGGGAGAAAGCATATGCAAATCATATATCTGATAAAGTACTTATGTGTGGAATATATGAAGAATTCTGTAACTCAGTTATAAAAAAGACAACAACAAATAACCCAATTAAAAAACAGACAAGAGATTTGGACAGACATTTGACCAGAGAAGATGTAGAGATGGCAAATAAGCACATGAAAAAATGCTTAACACATGAGTCTTAGGGAAACACAAATTTAAACCATAATGAAATATCATTACACATGTATGAGAATGACCAAAATGAGAAAGACTTCTTACACTGAGCGTTGGGGGATGTCGAGGAGCTCTTCCACACTGGTGGGAATGTAAAATGGCACAACCACTTTAGAAAACAGTTTAATTTCTTAAAAACTTAAACATATACGTGTCACACAATTTGACCATTACATTTCTAATTTAATGAGAAATGAAAGCATATGTCTGAGCAGAGATTTGTACATGAATGTTTATAGCAGCTTTATTGGTACTCCTAAACTGCAAACAACCCAAATGTACATCAGCACATGAACGAATAAGGAAGTTTGGTACATTCATACAGTAGAATACTACTCAGTAAGAAAAATCAACAATAAATTGTTGATAACATGCAGCAACAAAATGGATCTCAAAAAATTACGTTGAGTGAAAAAGTCTAGACTAAAAAAAAAAGTATGTGCTGTATGATTTCATTTACATAAAACTCAAGAAAATTCTTGACTACTGAAAGAAAGCAGAGCAGTGGTTGTCTGGAGATGGAAAGTATATAGAGGGATGGGGCTTGACCAAAGGACACTGGGGAGTGATGGATATGCTTACCAGCTTGATTATGATGATAGTTTCATGAATGTATGCATATATAAAAATATGAGATTGTACATGTGTAGTTTATTATGGGTCAGAATACCTCAGGGAGGCTGTTAAACAATGATAATAACGGATTGTGACCTATTGAAAAAAACAGACATTCATGAATCCAAGTGCACAAAAACAAACAAGATGAATAAATTGAGAATTTGTAAAGAACTGGTTATTTCTAAAATTTGGTAGTGCTTCCTCACATGATACTTATAAAAATAAGTAGCTTTACGTGAGGAAGCCAGGTGGATAACTGTCTTAATGAAGTGATGAAAATTAACATTGCCTGTAGGGAGACAAATCAAAATTGTGCACCACTTGATAGGATGTAATGAGAACAGAGCCTTTTATTAAATTATTGGATTTGATTAGCTAATTTTTTTTAAAAAGAATTTTTACATCTATGTTCACAATTAACATTGGTCTGTAGCTTCTTCCCACCCCCGTTGTATTTAATGTCTGGTTTTGATATTGGGGCAGTGCTGGTCTCATAGAATGAGTTGGGAAGTATTCTGTCTTCAACTTGCTGGAAGAGTTTGAGTGAAATGTTAATATTTCCTGCTTAAATGTTTGGTAGAATTCAACTGTGACACCATCTTGGATAGAAATTTTCTTGTCTGATATAAACATAGGCATTCCAGCTTTATTTTAATTAGTGTTGGCATGATATATCTTTCCCCATCCTTGTACATTTAACCTGTTGGTATTTTTATATTTAAAGAGCATTTGTTATAGGCAACATATACTCAAGTCTTTCTTTTTTATCCAAATTGACAATCTCTGGCTTTTAAACTGGGGTGTTTAAACCATTAATATTCAATGGATTATTGGTATGGTTAGATTTACGTCTTTCATCTTGTTCTCTATTTGTCCTATTTGCTCTTTATTTCTTGTTTTCCCTGCCTTCTTTTAGACTGGATATTTTTTATGGTTCTATTTTATTTCCTTTGTTGCTTTTTTTTATTACTTTAGTGATTGTATCAGTTTACATCATACATTTTTTAATTAAAATGCATTTTTTAATTAAAATGTTTTTTAATGTTTATTTTTGAGAGAGAGAGAGAGAGAGAGAGAGAGAGAGAGAGAGAGAGAGAGACAGTGTGAGTGGAGAAGTGGCAGAGAGAGAGGAAGACACAGAATCTGAAGCAGGCTCCAGGCTCTGAGCTGTCAGCACAGAGCCTGACGTGGGGCTTGAACTCATGAATGCAAGTTTGTGACCTGAGCCAAAGTCGGACGCTGAACTGATTGGGCCACCCAGGCACCCCTACAGCATACATTTTTAATTCTTCACATTCTGCATTCAAGTGATATTATACCACGTCACAGAGTATAAAAATCTTATAATAGTATACTATCATTTTTTTCTTCCTAGCCTTTTGCTATTGATGTAATACATTATGCTTTTACATATGTTGTAAACTCCACATTACTTTATTATTTTTGTTTGAGCAATTGCTTATCTTTTAAAGAGTTAGAGTATAAGAAAAGATTCTTGTATATTTACCAATGAAGTTACTATTTCTAGTCTCTTTTCCTTCATAGATCTGTATTTCTCTCCTGTATCATTTTCCTTCTACCTGAAGGAATTTATTTAACATTTTTTGCTGTACAGGAAGATGAATTCTCTGAGCTTTTATATATGCCTGAGAGAGTTTTCATCTTATCTTTGTTTTTGGTGGGTATAGAATTCTGGGTTTTCTTTCACTGCTTTCAATTTTTCTTTATTATTTTTTAATGTTTATTTTTGAGAGAGAGAGATAGAGCATGAGGGGAAGGGGCAGAGAGAGAGGGAAACACAGAATCTGAAGCAGGCTCCAGGCTCTGAGCTGTCTGCACAGAGCCTGACGTGGAGCTCCAACTCATGGACTGTGGGATCATGACCTGAGCTGAAGTCAGACACTTAACTGACTGAGCCACTTAGGCGCCCCTCTTTCACTGCTTTCAGAAATGTTGCTCTACTGGCTTTTGCTTGTATTGTTGCCAGAGAGAAATCTGCTGTCATTCTTATGTTTGTTCCTCTGTCCATAATGTGTCTTTTTCTCTGGATACTTCTAAGAGTTTTCTCTGTGTCACTGATTTTGAACAATTCCATTATGTGGTTTCCTTCATGTTTCTTATGTTTGGAACTTTTTGAGATTCTTCGATCTGTTGGTTTATAGTTTTTTTAGAAAATCAAATTTGAAAAAATTTCAGCCATTATTTCTTCATGTCTTTTTTTTCCTACCTTTTCCTATATCCTCTCCTTTGGAGACTCCCAACCACATGTTTACTGGGCTGCTTGAATTTGTCTGTTAGATCAATGATGTTCTTTCCATTTAAAAAAAAATTCTTTTTTCTTTGTGTGTTTTTGTGTGTTTTTTTTGTTTTTTTTTTTTTGTTTTTTTTGTTTTTATTTTAAAAAAAAATTTTTTTTTCAACGTTTATTTATTTTTGGGACAGAGAGAGACAGAACATGAATGGGGGAGGGGCAGAGAGAGAGGGAGACACAGAATCGGAAACAGTCTCCAGGCTCTGAGCCATCAGCCCAGAGCCTGACGCGGGGCTCGAACTCACGGACCGCGAGATCATGACCTGGCTGAAGTCGGACGCTTAACCGACTGCGCCACCCAGGCGCCCCTTTTTGTTTTTTTTTAATAATTTTGTGTTTCAGGGGCACTTGAGCGGCTCAGTTGGCTAAGTGTCTGACTTTTGATTTTGGCTCAGGTCATCATCTCATGGTTCATGAGATCAAGCCCCACGTTGGGCTCTGCGCTGACAGCATGGAGCCTGCTTGGGATTCTCTCTTCCTCTCATGAGTGGAGGAGGGGCAGAGAGTGAGAGAAAGAGAGAATCCCAAGCAGGCTCCATGGTGTCAGTGCAGAGCCTGATGTGGGGCTTGATCTTATGAACTATGAGATCATGACCTAAGCCATAATCAAGAGTTGCATGCTTAAATGATTGAGCCACCCAGGCACTCCTGTGTATTTTGTTTTGAATAGTTTCTACTGCTAGGTCTTCAGGATTACTAATGTTTTTTTTCTACCATGTCTAATCTACAATTAATCTCATCCACACATTTTGTACATCACACATTACAGTTTTATCTCTAGAATTTTCATTTGGATCTCACTCTATTTTTTTTTAAATATTGTTTTTGTGTCTGCTTAACTTTTGAACAAATGAAATGCAGTTACAACTGGTTTTAAGGTCCTTCTCTACTAATGCTAATATAGGTTTCACTTCTGGTTTTTTAAAATTATATTTTCTTAACTTTCATTTTTAGTTCTGAGTTTTTTGTGTTTTTGTTTCTTCACTTCTTTATTTCTTCAAATTTTTATTTAAATTCTAGTTAGTTAACATACAGTGCAATATTGGCTTCAGAAATAGAATTCAGTGGTTCATCACTTAACATGCAACACCCCAGTGCTCATCAAAACAAGTGCCCTCCTTAATACCCATCACCTATCTAGTCCATTCCCCACCCACCTCCCTCCATCAACCCTCAGTTTGTTCTCTATCATTAAGAGTCTCTTTTGGTTTGTTTCCTCTCTCTTCTCCCCCGCCTTCCCATATGCTCATCTGTTTTGTTTCTTAAATTCCACATATGAGTGAAATCCAATGGTATTTGTCTTTCTCTGACTTATTTCACTTAGCATAATACACTCTAGCTCTATCCATGTCATTGCAAAAGGCAACATTTTATTATTTTTGATAGTTGAGTAATATTCCATTGTGTATACATATATGCCACATCTTCTTTATCCATTCATCAGTTGATGGACATTGGAGCTCTTTCCGTAATTAGGCTATTGCTGATAGTGCTGCTATAAACATTGGGGTGCACGTACCCCTTCAAATCTGTATTTTTGTATCCTTTGGGTAAATACCTGGTAGTGTAATTGCTGGATTATAGGGTAGTTCTATTTTTAACTTTTTGAGGAATATCCATACTGTTTTCCACAGTGGCTGCACCAGTTTGCATTCCCACCAACAGTGCAAGGGGGTTCCCTTTTCTCCACATCCTTGCCAACACCTGTTGTTTCTTGTTTTGTCAATTTTAGCGATTCTCACAGGTGTGAGGTGGTATCTCATTGTGGTTTTCATTTGTATTTCCCTGATGATGAGTGATGTTGAGCATCTTGTCATGTGTCTGTTAGCCATCTGGATGTCTTCTTTGGAAAAATGTCTATTCGTGTCTTCTGCCCCTTTCTTAACTAGATTATTTGATTTTTGGGTGTTGAGTTTGATAAGTTCTTTATAGATTTTGGATACTAACCCTTTTTCCCGTAAGTCATTTACAAATATTTTCTCCCATTCTGTAGGCTACCTTTTTGTTTTGTTGATTATTTCCTTTGCTGTGTAGAAGCTTTCAATCTTGATTAAGTCCCAATAATTCATGTTTGCTTTTGTTTCCCTTGCCTCCAGCAATGTGTCTAGTAGGAAGTTGCTGTGGCCAAGGTCAAACCAATTGTTGCCTGTGCCTTTAGGATTTTGATGGTTTCCTGTCTCACATTTAGGTCTTTCATCCGTTTTGAATTTATTTTTGTGTATGGTGTAAGAAAGTGGTCCAGTTTCATTCTTCTGCATGTTGCTGTCCAGCTTTCCCAGCACCATTTGTTGAAGAGACTGTCTTATTTCCATTGGATAGTCTTTCCTGCTGTGTCAAATATGAGTTGACCATATCGTTGTGGACTCATTTCTGGGTTTCTATTCTGTTCCATTGATCTACGTATCTGTTTTTGTGCTGGTGCCATACTGTCTTGCTGCCTACAGCTTTGTAATATCATTTGAAGTCTAGAATCATGATGCCTAAAGCTTTGCTTTTTTCTAAGGATTACTTTGGCCATCTGGAGTCTTTTGTAGTTCCATACAAATTTTAAGATTGTTTGTTCTAGCTGTGGAAAGAATGCTGGTGGTATTTTGATGGGGATTACATTAAATGTGTAGATTGCTTTGGGTAGTATAGACATTTTAACAAAGTTTGTTCTTCTAGTCCATGAGCATGGAATGTTTTTCCCTTCTTTGTGTCCTCTTTAATTTCTGTCGTAAGGGTTTCATAGTTTCCTAAGTTTAGATCTTTTACCTCTTTGGTTAGGTTTGTTCCTAGGTATCTTATGGTTTTTGGTGCAATTGTAAATGGGACTGATTCCCTGATTTCTTTTTCTGCTGCTTCATTATTGGTGTATAGAAATGCAACAGATTTCTGTACATTGATACATCCTGCAACTTTGCTGAATTCATATATTGGTTCTAGCAATTTTTTGGTAGAGTCTTTTGGGTTTTCTACATGGAGTATCATGTCTTCTACAAATAGTTGAAGACTTCCTTGCCAATTTGAATGCCTTTTAATTCTTTTTGTTGTCTTATTGCTTAGGCTCTGAGATGATTTTGATTGGTTGGATTTCCTCTCATTTTGTATTTTTCTTCTTTGCATACCTGGCAATTTCTTATTAGGTGCTAGACATCATTGTACCTTTATATTTTTGGGTGTTAGATGTTTTTGTATTCTTTTTATTTTTTATTTTTTAATGTGTTATTTATTTTTGAGAGAGAAAGAGAGAGAGAGAGAGAGAGAGAGAGAGAGAGAGAACAAGTGGGGGAGGGGCAGAGAGAGAGAAGGAGACACAGAACCAAAGCAGCCTCCGGGTTCTGAGCTGTCAGCACAGAGCCCAGTGTGGGGCTTGAACCCACAAACTGTGAGATCATGACCTGAGAGGAAGTCAGACACTTAACCGTCTGAGTTACCCAGGTGCCCTTTGTATTCTTATACTCTTGAGCTTTGTTCTGGGACACACAGTTCAGTTACTTGGAAACAGTTTGATTCTTTTTCAAGCCTTTCTTTTAATATTTGTTGGATGGGAATGGAGCAGTGTTTATTTTGGGATATTCCCCACAACTGAGGCAAGGCCCTTCTGGGGATTATAACAAGTGCCTCCAGAATTATTGGATTTTCCAATCTAGCTGGTGCAATGGGCCTATATGTGCACTGGGTACTGTTAACCCTAGTCTTTTGGAGTTGCTCTCTCTCGAGGCTCATGTGATTTTCTCATGTGCATGTGCTGAATATGTGACATGGACCCTCCACACATCTTTTTTTTTTTAATTTATTTTTATTTTTTTAATTCACATCCAAATTAGTTAGCATATAGTGCAACAATGATTTCAGGACTAGATTCCTTAATGCGCCTTACCCACTTAGCCCATCCTCCCTCCCACAACCCCTCCAGTAACCCTCTGTTTGTTCTCCATATTTAAGAGTCTCTTATGTTTTGTCCCCCCTCCCTGTTTTTATATTATTTCTGCTTCCCTTCCCTTGTGTTCATCTGTTCTGTGTCTTAAAGTCCTCATATGAGTGAAGTCATATGATATTTGTCTTTCTCTGACTAATTTTACTTAGCATAATGCTCTCTAGTTCCATCCACATAGTTGCAAATGGCAAGATTTCATTCTTTTTGATTGCCGAGTAATACTCCATTGTATGTATATATACCACATTTTCTTTATCCATTCATCCATCGATGGACATTTGGGCTCTTTCCATACTTTGGCTATCGTTGATAGTGCTGCTATAAACATTGGGGTGCATGTGTCCCTTTGAAACAGCATACCTGTATCCCTTGGATAAATTCCTAGTAGTGCAATTGCTGGGTCTTAGGGTAGTTCTATTTTAAATTTTTTGAGGAACCTCCATATTGTTTTCCAGAGTAGCTGCACCAGTTTGCATTCCCAGCAGCAGTGCAAAAGAGATCCTCTTTCTCTGCATCCTTGTCAACATCTGTTGTTGCCTGAGTTGTTAATGTTAGCCATTCTTACAGGTGTGAGATGGTATCTCATTGTAGTTTTGATTTGTATTTCTCGGATGATGAGTGATGCTGAGCATTTTTTCATGTGTCGGTTCGCCATCTGAATGTCTTCTTTGGAGAAGTGTCTATTCATGTCTTTTGCCCATTTCTTTACTGGGTTATTTATTTTTTGGTTGTTGAGTTTGATAAGTTCTTTATAGATTTTGGATACTAACCCTTTATCTTATACGTCATTTGCAAATATCTTCTCCCATTCCATCGGTTGCCTTTTAGTTTTGCTGATTGTTTCCTTCACTGTGCAGAAGCTTTTTATTTTGATGAGGTCCCAATAGTTCATTTTTGCTTTTGTTTCCCTTGCCTCCAGAGATGTGTTGAGTAAGAAGTTGCTGTGGCCAAGGTCAAAGAGGTTTTTGCCTGCTTTCTTCTCGAGGATTTTGATGGCCCTCCACACATCTTTAGGGCTCCTTCTTTGTATAGCTCTCTCCTCCCCAGAACTCTGTCCTGTGAACCCTAGTTGCTTTGGCCTTCCTGAACTCTCAGCTCCATCTCCTCAACTTAGGGAGTTCTCTGGGCACCTCTTGGGTTCCCTTTCCTGATGCTGGGCCTGTAAACTTTTAATGCAGTGAACTGGGACAATCGTAGAGTTCACCTTGTTTGTTTCCCATTGCTCAGGAATCACTGTCCTTCGCTGCCTGATATCCCATGCCTTAACAGCCATTGTTTTGTAAATCTGAATAAAAAATCAGCTGGACTTTTATATTTGTAGAAGATGTTGAAGGAGGGATGATTAAAAAAAATTCTTCCCCATTATGGATGTAATACATAGGAGTTATAAGAAATTTGGAAAATACACAAAAACCTATGAAGAAGAAAAATACTTTTGTAATCTCACAGCCTAGAGATACTACTGTTTACATTTTATTTTTTATTTTTTTAAATTTTTTTATGTTTATTTATTTTTGAGAGAGAGAGAGAAAGAGTGTGAGCAGGGGAGGGGAAGAAAAAGAGGGAGACACAGAGTCCAAAGCAGGCTCCAGGCTCTGAGCTGTCAGCACAGAGCCCGACACGGGGCTCGAACCCATGACCTGTGAGATCATGACCTGAGCCGTGAGATCATGACCTGAGCTGAAGTCGGAGGCTTAACTGACTGAGCCACCCAGGTGCCCCTACTGTTTACATTTTATTATGTTTCCTTTGGGTCTTGAATTTTTGACTAGAAGAATTAATCAAAAATCTTTGTTTTGTTTTGGGGTCTGTCTTTTACTTACTCTTTCATGATCTCTCTCTTTTTTCTGTGTTGATGGGGCATGTCTGTGTGTCTGTCTCTTTCCTCTTTGTGTCACAAACACGTATAGTCAACCCCACTAAAGATACTGCCCAGTTCTTTTTTTTTTTTGAACATAACCTCAAGATTTTATTGTCTTCATAATGTAACAAAATATGAAGTTAGAAACTAGATCACTTGGCCCTTTCTCTTCTTATCTCCTCCCAGTTCAAATTGCTTGCATCTCTTAATAGCCAGCATTCTCTTAAATCTGCAGTTGGGCTCAACACATTCAAGCCTCAGCACAATCTTCTTTGTAGTTTCAGCCTTTTTCTGGAAAATCGGCTTAGTCTGCCCACCATAGCCATTCTGCTTTCTGTCATAACACCGCTGTCCCTGGGCATAAAGAAAATCTTTGCCTTTCTTGTACTGTGTCACTTTGTGGGGCTGGTGCTTGCCACACTTCTTGCAGAAAGTCCGGTGGGTTTTAGGAATGTTCACCATGGCTGTGAGAAGGCTATAGGCACAGAAAGATACTGCCCAGTTCTGATGAGGAGCCTTGTTGATTCAAAGGCTTTGACTTTGGTACCTTCCTGCTGAGTTTGGAGGCCCAAGCCCCTGCTCTTGGGTGTTTAGACATGAGTCAAGAATTGCCCTCTTTGGGCCTTTGTTCCCTCCCTCCCAATCAATAATTAATCAGTACTGAGTTGATCTTATTAGCTATTCACTTTCAAAACTCTAAACCAAGCTGGCTAATAACAATGCTTTTAATTAATATGAGGCAGATTAAAACTCATTACAGCAAGGTTATTGGTAATGAGATAATCATAAGGCAAGTTATTGAGCTGGGAGTGAAAATGAAGTTGGAGGAGGGGCAGGGAGACCACGCCAGCTGTTCCTGCCGTTACTTTGGGAGGGACAGAAGGGGGAATGTCAGGCCTCTGCAGTGAGGACATGCTGCAGCTACACCCCCAACCAGCCAGAGAAACCAGGTGCTTGGTTAAGGCAGCACTTGGGTCAGTGAGCTGATGGGTGGTCGGTGTTAGGGTAGTAGAGGAAATAGGGTCTTGGGGCAGAGAAAGTTAAGCCAGTGTTGAGAATAATGCTGTATCGCTGTTTGCATTTCTTGTGTATGGATGCTCTGCCATTTAGATGACAGAGCATGAAATTAGCTATTGTTTCTATTAGATTGTGGTCTAGACTTGTTGGTCTGAACAAAATATAGGGAGTTTGGATGGGCCCAGAGTGTTCTTTTTTATTTTTATTTTCAATTTCATTTTTCTAAGAATAGTGGTTTCCACTCCCCCCACCATCTTTTTTGATTCATATATTGAGCAATGACTGTGTGCTGAGCCCTGTACTAAAACTCCTTTTTATTAATTGCTTCATATGACCATCACAGTGATAGTCACCATTTTTCTCCTCCTTTTACTGATGAGGAAACTGAGGCCCCAAAGTTAATTAACTTGTCCAAAGTTATAGGGCAGGTAAGTAGCAAAGTAGGATTTAATATGTTTTTTTTTAACGTTTATTTTTGAGACAGAGAGAGACAGAGCATGAACGAGGGAGGGGCAGAGAGAGAGGGAGACACAGAATTGGAAGCAGGCTCCAGGCTCTGGGCCATTAGCCCAGAGCCCGACGCGGGGCTCGAACTCACGGACCGCGAGATGGTGACCTGAGCTGAAGTCGGATGCTTAACCGACTGAGCCACCCAGGCGCCCCCAAAGTAGGATTTAAACTCAGGTGTTTTTAATTCCAAAGCCATTGCTATTAATCATGTTTTATGACTCCCGTCTTGTTGTGTTCAAGGCTGTCTGCAGTTTTCATTGGCCTTTTAAATGTATACGCTTGATTCAACTTCCATGGCCGCCCTGGTGCCAGCCAGGTGCTGTCATACCTGGTAGTTACTGGGCAACTACCTTTATTGCCTGCCATCGGTGATTCTAGTGTCATGGTGCGTGGCCACCTCTTGGTCTGCATGGTAAACTCCTTGCCCACGAAGACCATCCCCACAATGCTTGCATTCCCACTGTGCGAACACGTGGAGAAATTCAGTTCATGCCTGCCCCCTGGCACATGCTTGAACACACCACCATTTCACCCTTTACTGACTCTAGGACCTTGGGAATGTTACTGAACCTCTCTGAGATCATTTTGTCATTTTTAAAGACACATATTAAGATCTATTTTATGGATATATGGGGCAGATTTAAAAACAGTATCAACCACGTATATTTCAGCATTTACTGTAGGCCGGGAATAGTACGTAGACCAAGGCACTAAATAAATGATTATTTATTATAGTTGTTACTGATTTATAATCCTGAGCTGTCCAGTATGGTAGCCATTAGCCACATGTGATTATTTAAATTAATTAATTAATAATTAATGAGTGAGAGGGAGCAAGTGAGCAAGGGGCAGAGAGAGAGAATCCCAAGAGGAGCAGAGAGGGAAAGAGAGAGAGAGAGAGAGAGAGAGAGAGAAGCAGGGCTCACCTGAAGCGGGGCTTAAACTCATGAATGTGAGATCATGACCTGAGCCAATGTCAGATGTCTAATGACTGAGCCACCCGGCTGCCCTGATTTAAATTTAAATACTTTAAGGATGCCTAGGTGGCTAGGTTGGTTGAGCGTCTGACTCTTGATTTTTGGCTCAGGTCATGATCCCAAGGTCATGGGATCTAGCCCTGCATTGGTCTTTGTGCTGAGTGTGGAGCCTGCTGGGGGTTCTCTCTCCCTCTCCTTCTCTCCCTCTCTCTCTCTCTCTGTGTCTCTCTCTCTCTCCCCCCTCCCTCTCTCCCTCTGCCCCTCTCCCTCGCTTGTGCTTTTTCTCTCTCTAAACATTAAAAAAAATTGGAGAATTCAGTTCCTCAGTCACACTAGCTGCATGTCAAGCGGCCAGCAGCCACTGGTAGCTGCTAGTGGCCACTGTGTTATCGGACAGTGCAGATGTAGAACATTTCTGCCATTGTAGCGATTTCTGTTGTACAGTACTAGTGTAAACTAACTTTCATGGTCCTTCCTGCTGCCTTTGCCTATGTAGGTGCATGCTTGAAGATGTGTAGCATGAAGGAGTAGATTCAGGGGAATGCAGAGATCCGAGATTCCAGAAGCTTTGCCTTTTCATTGAGCACGCTCCTTGTTGGGGGAAAGGTTCCTGGGTGGTAGAAACCATGGGATCCCTGTGGATGGTCCCTGCTGCCAGCAGGTACTGCCCCTTAAGGTATCAGATTAAGGAAGTAAATGCTGAAAGAGGGGTTTTTACTAAGCTAGTAGTTTCTTGAAATTTTGAATGGGACCCACCTTCTGATCCCAAAGGACAGTGAAGCCCTAGGAGCTGGAGCTGAAAAGGGACCCTGGAGATCAGAGGCCCTACTCTATTCTTCAGCATTTGTGTCTTTTGGCCTTAAAAGAATGTAAGTGTTTGGTGAGTGGCAATGTTCTTCGTGTGTGTGTGTGTGTGTGTGTGTGTGTGTGTGTGTGTGTATTTAGAAGATGGTTGAAGGTGACTTTGGAGCTTCTTTAGTTGAAATGTGGGTGCCATTTGCAGTAGATGCTGACTCAGCTTCATGGATGGCGGTTTTGTGAGTATATAACCCATAGTTGTCATTAATCTACATTTATGGCACATGGACAGCTTGCCCTGAGGTACACAGAGCGTATAGGGACACACATGGTCTCTGCCCCCGTGGCTGTGTGCCGAGTAGCTTGTGAGTTGGGGACTGACTAGCTTTCCTGGGCTTGCATGACCAGAGAGGGCTCCCCGTATTGCCCAGACAGTGTCTTGAAGGTGACCATTACTTTGTGCCAAGAGGTATCCTGGGTTCAAGCCACAGGTGAGGGGCAGTAGGCTGATGCTTTCCTTCTTTCTAAGTTTATTTATTTTGAGAGAGAGAGAGCGAGCACATATAAGTGAGCATGGGAGGAGCAGAGAGAGGAGAGAGAGAATCCTAAGCAGGCTCCATGCTGTCAGTGTGGAGCCGTACACGAGGCTTGATCTCATGAACTTAACCGTGAGATCATGAGCCAAAATCAAGAGTCAGACTTTTTTTTTTTTTTTTAATTTTTTTTTTCAACTTTTTTAAATTTATTTTTGGGACAGAGAGAGACAGAGCATGAACAAGGGAGGGGCAGAGAGAGAGGGAGACACAGAATCGGAAACAGGCTCCAGGCTCTGAGCCATCAGCCCAGAGCCCGACGCGGGGCTCGAACTCACGGACCGCGAGATCGTGACCTGGCTGAAGTCGGACGCTTTAACCGACTGCGCCACTCAGGCGCCCCAAGAGTCAGACTTTTAAGTGTCTGAGCCATCCAGGCGCCCCTAGAATATTACTGAGGGCTGCCAGCAGCAGAGACAAATGCAGATTTGAATCCAGTCTAAAGAAAACGAAGTTAGGTCTTCAACAACACACATACATGCATGCAGATATGTAGTCCTGTATTGCTCTCTTGATCTGAAGTGCCCTTTTAATCCTAATTTATTCAAATTTGATTTCAAGGACTAATCCTGTGTATCCACCAAGGACCATTCACACCAGTAATCTCTCTGGGGAAGACTTTTTAAAAAGTTTTTTACATTTCTGGTATCTTTATTTCACATTGATTATTGTGTAAGTAAATTGTATAACACACACTGTATTAAAAAGTTTAGAATGGAATCCACCCTATTTTTGACTATTTTTGAAATTTTTATTTAAATTCTAATTAGTTAACATACAGTGTAATATTAGTTTCAGGTGTACAATATAGTGATTCAACACTTCCATACTGCACCCAGTGCTCATCACAAGTACACTCCTTAATCCCCATCACCTATTTCACTTATATCCCTCCCCCTTCCCCATCTCCCCTCTGGTAACCATCAGTTTGTTTTCTGTAGTTAAGAGTCTGTTTCTTGATTTCTCTCTCTCTTTCCCCGCTTTCCTTCTTTGTTTTGTTTCTTAAATTCTACTTGTGCGTGAAATCATATGGTATGTCTTCTCTGACTTACTTCATTTAGCATAATATACTCTAGTTCCATCCACGCCATTGCAAATGGCAAGATTTCATTCTTTTTGATGGCTGAGTAATATTCTATTGTGTGTGTGTGTATGTATATATCTATCTCTCTGTATATGTATACATACATACACGTACATATATACACCATTGTGTATGTGTGTATATGTGTATATTTATGTATATATATATATTTATCCGTATATCATATCTCCTTTACACATTCATTAGTCGATGGACACTTGGGCTGTTTCCATAGTCTGGCTATTGTAGATAATGCTGTTTTATTTAAAAAAAATTTTTTTTAATGTTTTATTTTTATTTTTGAGACAGAGAGAGACAGAACATGAACGGGGGAGGGTCACAGAGAGAGGGAGACACAGAATCTGAAACAGGCTCCAGGCTCTGAGCTGTCAGCACAGAGTCCGACGCGGGGCTCAAACCCACGGACTGTGAGATCATGACCTGAGCCGAAGTCGGACGCTTAACCGACCAAGCCACCCAGGTGCCCCGATAATGCTGTTTTAAACATCAGGGTGCATGTATCCCTCTGAATTAGTGTTTTTGTACTCTTTGAGTAAATACCTACTAGTATGATTGCTAGATGGTAGGGTAGTTCTATTTTTAACTTTGAGGAACCTCCATACTGTTTTCCACAGTGGCTTCACCAGTTTCCATTCCCACCAACAGTGCAAGAGGGTTGAGTGGGGAAAACTTAATAGAAAAGATGATTAATTAGGAAAAGTAAAAGGTAGTTAACTCGAGGAGTGATAAAAGATTCTAAGGGTACAGAAGTAGTAAGCATATAAAGCAGCTGTTCCCTCTGGGGCTTAAGGGTAGTGAATAAGGACAGAACTCAGCTGAGGGCCTCCCACCTGCAGGGCTGAGATGGAGGTCTGCCCAGTGGTGAGGAGACATGGTGGAAGGCAGGGTCTGTGGGAGTACCTCCTGGGTGACAGTGAAATCTGTAGGAGTGTGGCCCAGAGCTAATGTACAGGAACCCTCTACTAGCTGGTCAGAACAATTGGCTGGAGGGTGTGGGCTTGAGCTGGGCCATAAGAGGGGCCTGCCAGTTATGGGAAAATTTAGTGAGGCGGGTCTGGTCTGGGAGGGCCACTGAAGGGGGCACCCTCAAGCCACTGGCCTGCCGGCTGCTGAGCTAAAATGCCACACCGGCTCTGGTAATGGGGCCTCCTTGCTCTTCTGTGGCCTCAGTGTCCCTCCAGAGTCCCCTAATAACAAACCATCTGATAAAGGAGAAATGACAGGCTGCAGCCCCAGGATCACAGTGCAGGGTGGAGAAGGGTGGATTTGGAGTCTGGAGGCCATAGTTCTGATCAGCACACACCCACTGCCCTCCTGTGAGCCAAGCCTTTGCTCTAATTCCGGTCCTCCCGTTTCTTGCATCTAAGCTCCTGCGGTTCTCAGTGTGATCCTGTTGTGGCAAGTCATTCTCTGTGCACGAATGGCTCTGTCACATCTTCCCATGTGCTGGAGGGCACGGGACTGGCCTGCTGTAAGTCCCAGTGAACACACAGTGGTTGATGCCTTTCCTGGGCAGGGAGGGGAAAGTGGGATGTGGCCTCACCCCACCTTCTAGTCCTCTGCTTCCATGTGGCCTTGACCCCAGAGCAGCTTTGATGTAGGGGCTGAGCCTGCCTCCTTGGGGGAGAGGGTGGCCGGGTGCCGGGGCAGCCTAGCCGGGGGTGTCTGGTTGGATGTGGGCTCCAGCCGTACTGCATCTTAGGACTAGTGGATTGTGGATGCCTATGTGTTGCGTCTTATTCTGCCAGTGATTTGGATCTCTCTTCTTCTGGGTTGGAATTTGGGGAATGATTGTTCACACTAGCCTGGACCTTTGTACCATGAAGAAATGCCCAGTTCCATGTTTGACCACAGTTTGCTCTCTTTCTCACTTCCTCAAAACCAGGGCTTGAGCATGGCCTTGGCCAGCCATAGCATTGATTTACTGCCCATGTGCCACTGGCCAGCTGAGTCCCCAGTTCCAAATTCTTTTTTTTTTTAAATTTTTTTTAATGTTTTTATTTATTTTTGAGACAGAGAGAGACAGAGCATGAGCAGGGGAGGGGCAGAGAGAGAGGGAGACACAGAATTGGAAGCAGGCTCCAGGCTCCGAGCTGTCAGCACAGAGCCCGATGCGGGGCTTGAACTCACCAGCTGTGAGATCATGACCTGAGCTGAAGTCGGACGCTCAACCAACTGAGCCACCCAGGCGCCCCCAGTTCCAAATTCTTAAAGAGAATCCACCCCATTCCCACGATCCTTTGATCCATCTAAAAGCTTTCTCTCCTCTTAATCCTTAGGGTTAATTTCTTTTTTCCTGTGCCCTCCCGGCAGGGTAAAAAAGACTCTGTGGCCCAGCTTGGACCAGGTGTCCACATCAAGGCTGGGCTATACTACACAGGCTATACTCTGTGTAGGGGGATGGAGTCATGTGTATATAGGGTTCCCCAAGGGTTCATTGGGGTGGGAGGTAGAGGTGTCCAGTGGAGCCAGTAGTGGGTGCCCACAAGGGTCTCGGCACAGCCCCGCAGTGCCTGGAGTCTGGGGCATCTGTTGTGCTATGGTGGAACAGGGCAGATGGGCTCCTGGGCTGCTAGGACAAGGGTGTTCTCTTCTTAATTTCTAAAGTAACAGTTTTATGTACGATGCACTTGGCAACTAACTATATAGGATCTTTAAATGTTTGTTCCATCATTGTTGCCAAAAGTTATTTAACTCCTCAGGTGGTTTATTGCCTCCAATATGTGCTTAATTATGTCGGCATTTTCCATAACACTCAAGAGAGTATAAATCCATGTAGATGTTTACTCCCTCTTGGTTGATTGCATGGGTGGAAGAGGTTCCCACAGGGCACTGGGCTCCCTTACCTTCTGTGTGTGCCCACAGCCCCATCCTGCCTCAGAAGCTGTAGCTCCAGGAAGACAGGACCTCACAGTTCCAGGACCTTCAGCTGAGCTGGGGTGATGACTGGGGACACATAGCCCAGTGTGTCCCCAACGGGGGCCAACCCCCAGCTCTGGAAGGACAGCGGGCATCAGGCTGAAGGCTACCCTGTCCTAGGAGACCTGTCCAGCTGCCTGACGCTTCCCAGTAAAACTTTTCTTCCAGTTAAGAGGAGGCCCCTGCTAGGGTTGCCTGGGTGGCTGAGTCTGTTACATGTCTGACTCTTGGTTTCTGCCCAGGTCATGATCTCATGGTTTGTGAGATTGGGCCCCACGTTGGGCTCTGTGCTGACAGCATGGAGCCTGCTTATGATTTTCTTTCTCCCTCTCCTCTGCCCCTCCCCTCCCATGCTCACTCTCTCTCTCTCTCTCAAAATAAAAAAAACTTAAGAAAAAAAGGAGACCCCTGCTAAAGTTTGTTGAGTTAAAAGAGCCCTAGGTTTAGCGTGTTTTCTAGACTTTCCTTTGACATTTATTAGCTACATTAGCTATTTCTGTATAAGCACAACATCTGAGTTTCTTATTTCTATCATTTATTTATTGTTTATTTATTTCTTAATATTTTTTTAAAGTTTATTTTCGAGAGCAAGAGACAGAGTGTGAGCAGGGGAGGGGCGGAGAGAGAGGGAGACACAGAAACAGAAGCAGGCTGCAGGTTCTGAGCTGTCAGCACGGAGCCCGATGTGGGCTTGCAAGATCATGACCTGAGCCGAAGTTGCACGCTTAACTGACTGAGCCACCCAGGTGCCCCAAAGTTTATTTTTGAGAAAGAGAGACAGCGAGAGAAAGAGCAAGCACCCGAAAGTGGAGGAGGGGCAGAGAGAGAGAGAGAATCTCAAGTAAGCTCCACACTGTCAGCGTAGAGCCCAACTCAGGGCTCAATCTCACGAGATCATAACCTGAGCCAAAATCAAGAGTCAGATGCTTAACCGGCTGAACTACTCAGGCACCCCTGAGTTTCTTATATTTAAATATACCAACACCCGACTCCCTGAGCTGCCGTAAGGATTAAAAGAAAGAATGCGTATGAGCATGTTTTAGAAATTGTAGACCTCCAAACAGATAGTATTATTGGTATGTCTGAGGGTTGGGTGGCAAACACATCAACTCAGTGTACCCACAAATGAATCATCAGTAGATTAGATTTGCTTAAAAGCCTTGAACAACTGCTCTGGTTCCTGGGCCAGGTAAGTTTTGATGGAGAAAAGACCAGAAGCATGGGCACATCGGGCCCTATGAAGAGGCCAGCCTCACTCAGTATGAGGTCAGAATTGCTGGCCCTAGGTACTGAGACCGAAGGAGAGCATTGAGGCAGAAGGTGAATGAAGGGTGTGTGTGTGTGTGTGTGTGTGTGTGTGTGTGTGTGTGTATACGTACTCTCGGAGCGAATCAGGCTCTTCAACCAGTGGGGGCAGGAAAGGGAAAGAATGTCCAGTGGGCAGTGTGCACTCACACCTCTCTGTTCCTGGCCCATCTCCCTGCAGGTGCACCTCCGTTCTGCCAGGCGTCTCTGTGAGCTCTGCTGTGCCAACCGGGGCACTTTCATCAAGGTGGGCCAGCACCTGGGCGCTCTGGACTACCTGTTGCCTGAGGAGTATACCAGCACGCTGAAGGTGCTGCACAGCCAGGCTCCACAGAGCAGCATGCAAGAGGTCCGCCGGGTCATCCGTGAGGACCTGGGCAAAGAGGTAGCTGCCCGTGCTGGGAGCGATGGGGGCTGGGATGGGATGCTTCTAAGGCCCTGGCAGAGCTGTCCCTGCTGGCTGCTGGGGCTTCACCCCTGGAATGGAAACATACTTCGTGGCAACTTTCAGCAGTGAAATCGAAGGGGTGAGAAGGAACCTCAGTGGCCCTCAGTGAAAAGGTGGTTGAACCGTATGAAATAGTTGATGTGTGATTGTTTTTGCCCTACAGTGTAATGGGATTCATATGGTTCAACCTAATCATATCTATCAGTTATGGAGGGTTTACTGTGTGTGGATGGCAGTGCTGTGTTCCCTGCATTATCTCACCTGATCCTCACAGCAGTGTTAGGTACCTACCTGTCATTAACCCCATTTTGCAGATGAGGGATAAAAGCTTGGGTGGTGGAGATTAAGTGGAGGGTAAACCCGATTTAGGGCTAGAGTCAGGAGCAAGCCCACAAGCCAGGAGGAGCAAGGTTAGGATGGAGATACCCCAGGCAGAGGGGACCAGATTGGCATGGCACAGGCCTGTGCATGGCTTTGCTTCTTGCCAAGGCTGTTGGCCTCCTGCTTCCTATAGCACGAGATTCACCCCCCAATTAAAACTAAATAAATCACTGTAATAACAGTGTGAAGTGCATCATTGCTGGCATGTGGCAGCTCGTGGGGGCGGATGCAAGGGAGGGAAGGCAGCAGATTAACCCTTCTAGGCCGGCTTGTCTGTGGAGGGCTGGAGTGGGAAGCAAGAGCTGGTCAGTGGCCCCCTGTAAGCCAGGGTAGAGCGAGACGAGAAGTTTGGGGTGTCAGCAGTCACAATGGGCCCACCCAGCTGGCCAAAGGATGTATGGGGTTAAAAGATTTTGTCTGTATCTTCAGGGCCTCTTCTCTAGGCCTCCCTGGCCATGTGGTCCTGAGCATGGTGGCCTGCGGCTCCTGCACCACAGGTTGTCATGAGCCCTCTGAATAGGGCAGGCTAATGTCAAGGTCACGGTTCTGAGGGGGCGTCCTTCACAGCTGGGAAGCTCGGCAACCTCTGCTTTCTTACCCCGGCCCCCACAGACGCACAATTGAAGTCTTTCCTCCCCCTCTTCCTCCTCCTCCTCCCTCCTGGGAAGATGGCATTTGTTCCCTGGTGACACACTTTCTCATTCTGTGGGTGGAGGGAGGGGAAAGGGGCTATGTGGGAACAGGGTAGGTGGGTGTGGGGGTGTGAGGGCGGGGAAAGTCACTCACTTTGTACTTCCCTCCTCCTCCTGCCTCTTCCACGACACTTCTTGGGGAGCAGCTCTCCCCACCAGGAAGATATCCGAGTGGACCCCACCGATTGTGGGCTCTACACCTGCCCTGGGACCTCAGTAGAAAGCTTTGTTTCGTCCCCGGTTTCAAGAACGTGGTTAAAGGAAGCCAAGTCTGTCCTGTATCCCCATCTGCTGTCTGGGTTCAAGTTCTTGGATGGGCTCCGAAGACACCTGGAGCTCAAAGACTACATAGCTGCCCCTAAATCTCAGACCGAAGTGCAGGGGGGTGGCCAGAGTGTTCTGGCTGTGCTGGTTCATTGTATCTACCCTTCCCATCAACAGAGGCCTTACAGGGTCACTAGTGTCCTTACACCAGTCCCTGCCCTCTCTCAGGCAGATGGGGCTGGTCCTGAGGGGTCCCCCAGCAGGGTGTGGGAGATGAGCATGAACTTGCAGTTCTTCTGGACCCTGTGATTTACATGTGATTCTGGAGCAGTGCATAATCTCTGCACTGCAGCCGGTGCCATCAGTGTAGAGGGGAGAGTGAATAAAGGGGCACTGTCCTGGCGTAGGGATGTGTGGGGTGGGGATGGGACCACAGAGCTAAGGGAGGGGCGTGTGAGTGACAGGACGAGGCCTTGGATCTTCTGATTACCAGACCAGTGCTTTGTCTTCTACAACAGAGCTTCTGTCTGGCAGAAATCTTTCAGAAAAGTTTTTTGTGTCTGTGTCTTAGAAGTTTCTCAGCTAGTATTACCAGAAAGAAACTTGCTTTTTCCCTTTTATTTTGAATGTTAGGCCTAAGTCCTGAAGGACACGTTCTGGGAAGCAGTTGGAAGCCCAAACTCTAGGAGGTGGCATCATTTCTGGTGTCTCCAAAGTCACCTGGGTCTGGAGTGCGTTGGGAATGGTCTCAACCTTGGTCTCCTAACTGCCCTTGGGACTGTAGGACTAGGTGCAGTGCTGACGTTGGCCAGCAGATGGCGCCGGAGCTTGAGCGTCAGGGTAAGGTACTGAAGGCTTGGCCCTTTTCAGCAGAGGGGAACCCTGACAGGTGGCTGAGACTTGGGTTCCTTATTCTCCTGGGCATGATTCATGCAGAGGAAGGAGCCCAGGCTGACACCTTTGCACTCTGAACAAGCTGTTGACTTCTCTGGTCCCCAGGAGTTCTTTCCTTCCTGCTGAAGGACCTGGCAGGGTTCTGACCACCAACCCATCCTTCCACATTTCTCTTCTGGGCTAGGACTCCTCAGATGCCCCCTGCAGTCACTAACAGCCTGCAGTTCTGTGTTTAGACACCTTTTCCTTCATTTTCCCTTCCTTCTCTCTCTCTTTGTTGCCCAAACAGCTGGTATTTAGTGAAGAAAGCACGGTTCTAGAAACTTTGGATGCAGCTAGGTTCTTTCCTAGTTCTAAAATTCTATGAGAGACTGAAGGAAATGAGGTCAGCTGCCAGAGTGATGCACAGAAATGCCTTTGTTAGGGGCACCGCTTGTACTGGTGTTGGGGGATTGGGGTCTGGCTTGTGCACTCTGACACGTGTTTCATTAGTCTTTTACCCCTGAGCTCCACATGGTAGGGATCTAGACTCGTACTTGTTTTATAATTTCCCATAGTACCTGGGGAGAAAGGCTGTCATAGGAGATCGGCATTCTTGATGGACCATCTGACCAGAGCGGCCACTGGAACGTGGAAGAGAACTGCTGTGTATCAGGTGGGGGAATGCATACCTCATTGTTTCTTATGAACCTACAGGAACAGGTGGAGGGTGATGTTCTTGTCTTGCTTTGCTCAAGGTGTAAGCAAAAGTTCAGGGAAGAGATAAAATAGCTCTTCCCCCAGGAACCTCCATCATTTATCAAGCTTGGTTGGGGTGCAGAGAGAAGGTGCTCTTGGCATGAGGACCAGCAGAAGCAGAAGTGGAAGCAGGGAGGTGAGGCAGGAGACTGTCTGGCCTGTGTGAGGGGCTCCTGGTGGTGGGGGTGCTGAGTGGGGGCAGTGCAGAGACTGGACAGAGACTGCAGCAGGGGCTTCCATGGAGGCCTCAGGGCTGGGGGAGGGGATGATGGGCGTGGATGGTGAGTAGCAAAGCCTGGGATGACCCCTGTCATTACTGCATGCCTGCATGCGGGATCTCTGCTGGTGCATGGAGAACTGTGTGAGCAGCAGTAAAAGGCACCCCCTCCGGGCATCCCTTCCTTCAGGTGGCAGCTCTGCCAGGGCTGGATTTCATTCTTCTGTTAGTCAATCTTCACCAGAGAAACAGAGCCAAGAGGGTGTGTGTGTGTGTGTGTGTGTGTGTGTGTGTGTGTGTGTGTGTAAGTAAAGAGAGATTGATTAGTTGGAAGGAATTGGCTTATGCGATTTGGAGGCTGGCACGTCCTGCATCTTTGGAGGGGGTGTCCATCTGGAGACCCAAGAAGAGCTGATATTGCAGTTTGAGTCCAAAGGCCATCTGCTGGCAGAACTTTTGGTGCTCCAGGCAGTCAGTCTTATGCTATTCAGGCCTTCAGCTGATTAGACGAGGCCCACCCACATTAGGGAGGGCAGTCTGCTTTGTTCAAAGTCTACTAATTTAAATGTGAATCTCATTCAAAAGCATCCTTATGAAAATATTAGAATAAAGTTTGCCCAAATGTCTGGGCACCATGGCTCAGCCAAGTTGACACACAAAATTAACCCCCCTGGTTCCCACGTGGCCCTTAGTCAGGACCAAACATTTCTACCCTTGGTCTTGCCTTCATATGACAGTTAAGCTTCCTATTGAGTCTTGAAGGTGGGCTGGAGCTAAACTGCTTGCTGGTTTATTGGCTGTGTGACCTTGGACATGTTACTTATCTTCTCTCATATTTTCCTCATTTGTAAAATGGGGAAGTACATGCCTGTGGGGATTACATGAATTAATGGATGTGGAGCATGTAGAGCATGCCCGGCAGAGAGCAAATGGCCAGCAAATATTAGCGATGATTTCCGTGTTACGCTGGATGCTTTATATGTGTGAGAACCAAGATTCTGAGAGATTAAATGGCAGCGTTGGGTCTTTAACCAGGTTTTCTGATGCTGGTACAGTTCTCTGTCCCAGATACTATTTTGCTAGTAGAATCCTCCTTTCTCTTCCGCGATCAACACCTGGTGTTCCACCTGTTGGTCAGCCCCTTCCCTTCCACTGTTAGAAATGTCCCACAGGCTGCCTTGGGAGCCTGTCTCCTGGGCTTCTTGAGCACTGCCCCGTGACCCCCAACCTGGGGGCTGCTGGCAGCTCAGCCAGGCAGTTTCAACCGTTGCAGTGTCCTGAGGCCATCAGTAGCATCTACGTTGTGCTCTTGGTCCCTAAAGGTGACACAATGGGCGTGGGAACAGCCACAGGTGCCCAGGGTCAGGAGTTGGTGGCTGTGCTGTGCTCCTCCTTGCAGGATGGCAGCTGGCTCTGCTTCTCTTGTCCTGGAGGAGCTGGGTGTGGGCAGATGCAGGGATAAACACGCCCTAGGTTGGACTGGGGCAAGGGACATGGGCAGAGGGGCCAGAGGAGCCCATTCTACCTGGGGTACCTGTGGCTGGCAGAAAACTACCCCCCCCCCCCCAGTGACACATGCCTCCATGTCATATTCCTTGCTGCCTTCTTTCCAGCGCTGATCCACCTTCTCCCTGTCCTTCTCTTACTTGCTCACAGATATTTACTGAGCACACCTCTGGGCCACGTGCTGTGTCAGCCCCCGGGCGTCCCCGCTCTCTGCAGCTCTCGCCGCTGTTCTTGCACGTTGCCAAAGATCCGCCTGAGGCCAGCTCACCCTGACTCACCACCCCTGGCTGCTCCACTGGCCTGGAGCTGAGGGCCACCTTGAGGGCTTCAGCTGTCTCTTGGCCCTCAGCACAACCTTTGTTTGTTCCGGCGTCTGGTTTCTTTGTCTCCCCAGACGATCCCTGAGACGGCTGCCGTGTGAGCATTCTGGGAGTGGAACAGAAGGAGCTGGTGGCCACAAAGCTGCGTGTGGGGAGGACTGGGGGGCGAGGGGGAGAGAGTCACCTCCTCCAGACTTCCCAGCAGCTCTCAATAAAAAGTACATTTATATTGAAAACATAATGAAGAATAAAAAAAACATTTTCCCCCCAATAATGCTGAACATCAAAAGGAGATTTTTATCAATTATGAGAGAGAGATTTTGGCCATAAAATGGTAATTTAACGAGTAGGAGATGGATGGCGGGAAGCATTACTGTCAGCCGGGACGGATGGTGTGCCATTAGTCACTGAGGGAGAGACCGAGGTGGCTGCCGTGGCGGTGGCTCCTCTTCCCCAGGCCTCCTGGCCCCAGCCTCCTCGCTGAGTGCTGCCCTACCTCAGCCCCGAGAGGCTCCTCCCTGGGGCCCCGCTCCATCTCCCAGGCACCTTCGGCCCATTGTTGGACAGCTTCTGCATGGCCCTTCCACAGCCAGTGGAACAGAGCCCCCAGAGAGCAGGTCAGGAGCTGCTTCCCGCTTTCTTTCCAGCCTCATGGCCTGCTCCCGTCTTCACACGGCTACGCCCTGGCCACACGCTGTGGGGGTTCACTCCATGCACTCCGGGTCTGTCCTCTCTCATCCCCTTCTTAAGTCACCAGGCTCTTTCTCATCCTCTGAGCTCGGGGTCTGACAACAACAACATACACATGCACACACACACCCTGAGTGCTTGCCAGGGGCAGGCACTGCCTCAGAAATTCCACACACATCAATTTACTTCTCACTAAGACCCTCTGAGAGAGGTACTGTTATTACTTATTTTACAGATGGGAAACTGAGGTACTGTTTCCAGTGAAATTGTACCTTGGCCTCCTCACATACCCCCTGAGTACTTTCCGTCCCCTGTTGCAGCTCTTAGGCAGTTATTTGTTGCATTCAGGTGGGCTGCTTTCCCATCTTGAACCTCCCATGGGGCCTAGTGTGGACTCTGCACATAGTAGGTGTTAGTAAGTGTGGTTGAGTTGAATTGCAGAACTACTTGGAGTGCTCCTGTCCCCTTGCAGCCTTCGGTGGCTTCCTCAGCCAGGTTGGACTGTGAATCCAGAGCACTTGACTTGTGTCTGGTCATTTCAGTGCTGGGTTTATGTTCTTGGGGTGGGTGGTCTCCTCCCACTCATCCTGGGGTCCTCTCAGAGCACCGTCCAGTGCCTGGCACAGCAAAGGTGCTCAGTAATGGGTTGTTACCTGCACTGAGACACTCTGACGCGGGATGTCATGGCATGGCGTTATGGGTCCTAGAGTCCTCAGGGTGGTCAGCTCTGCTCCTGCCTCGGTCTCACTTTCATAGCTCCCTGGGACGTACCCATGGGAGCCTGTGGAGGGCTGTGTGAGGGCGTGTCTGGGGCTATCTAAACTACGGGGTGAGGGCAAGGGCAGGGTCTGGCTTCCGGAAGGAACAAAAGGTTCATTTCTGAGGCAGTATGGCCTCATAGTTAATAAAATAGGCTTTGGAGGCAGGGGGCCTTCCAAAATCCTAAATGCTACCAGACTTTAACTGTGTCGTTAGTTCTTTCTGAGTCTAGTTCCCTTGTCTGTAAACCGGGATAAGAGAACCTGCTCACTAATAGGGTCATGACAGGGCTTGAGAACTATAGCCCATCTGGGGGGCGGGGCCTGGTGCACAGTAAATCCTGCAGCTGTTAGCTCTGGTTGTCACCTGCAGAGCAGTTGTGAGGACAAAATGAAGCAGGGAGACTGGGACCCCCAGATTATATCCAGCACCCCACTGGGGTTGACAAACACTGACTCTTCTTGTTTGGCCTTCATTGTTCAGTGGCAAAGCGCCTTAGATGAAGGTTACCCAAGGGAGTAACTAACTCCCGGGTTGTAACAGTTTAGAAGTCACCTCATCCAACGCTCATGTTTCAATGGTGAGGAAACAGGGGCTCAGAGCAGGAAGTCACTGGCCCAGAGTGGCACAACTGGGTGGCAGGAGAAGCGAGACTTGAACCCAGGCCTCCTGACTCCTGATCCAGTGCTCGTCCTCCTGGACTGTTCGTTCTGTTCAGGGCTGGGAGCTTACTGTCTGGAAGTGAGACGGCCAACTCTCAGAGATGAGGCTGGTCTTACTGGCAAAGAAACGTGGAGGGGCTCAAGTGGCTTTCACCTCCTTGGGACCTTGGAGTCTCCTGTGGACTTTAGGAAGCTCTATTTTCATAAGTTGATCCATCATAGTAAGAGGATTCTAGGGTATTCTTTGTATCCTTCAGCCAGCCTTCCCGCTTGACGGTGGTTGGGATGGTCATATCCATGTACTCACTGTTCCCCTTCAATCTGCAGACCATGCTTGCGGCACATCCCCCCTCTTTGGGGTCTAACCTGCAGGGTGGTGCCCAGACCCAGACCCTCCGCTTAGCTGCTGTGTTGGGCTGTTTGCTGGAGAAACTGCCTCAGCTTATGGTGGCCCTGTTCACAGACTCGGGAAGGTTAGGGCCCACCACTGACTGCTTTGCTCGCTCAGAAAATACAGACTTGTTGAGCAGCTGATAGGTACTTACCTCTCTGCCAATGCTGTGGGGGATCTAGAATATGTCAAAGCCACGTTCCACCCTCCCTCTCTCCCAAAGCTGGGCAGACAGAACAATTCACAGAGGAAGTAATTAGAGAACAATTAAGCACTCAGCTGTGGGGCTGATGCAGGGAAAGTTCAGGGGGAAGTTCAGAAGAGGGTTCTTGGGGGAGGTGGCCCTCGGAGGATGAGTGAGATTGGCAGAGGGAAAGGATGGGGCCATTCGAGGGTGGTGAGTTCTGAGCACAGCTCCAGGTGCCCAGGCATAGAGAGCAGCAGGGCGGGATGGCAGGCCCTTTGGGTGGGGTGTGTTAGATTACGAGGGCTGCTGTAACAGAGCACCACAGACTGCTGGCTTAAACAACAGGAATCCATAGTCTCAGTTCTGCTGGGCAGGAGTCTGAGACCCAGGTGTTGGTGGGGTTGGCTCAATCTGAGGCTGCGAGGGGCAGTCTGTTCCAGGCCTTTCCTCCAGCCTCTGGTGGTTTGCTGGCTGTCTTTGTCATTCTTTGCTTGGAGAAGTACCCCCCTGATCTCTGCCTTTATGCTCGCCTAGTGTTCTTCCTGTGTGTGCGTGTCTGTTTCTGCGTCCAAATTGCCCCCCTTCATAAGGACACAGTCATATTGGATTAGGGACCTCCCCCCCCCCACACCAATGCCAGTGTGACCTCATATTAACTGATTACATCTGTGATGACACTATATCCAAATAAGGTCACATTCTGGAGGTTAACTCCTGGAGGTGATGGCTTCATCATATGAATAGTTGGAGGCCGCAGATCAAGCTGTCATAGATGGAGGCATTAGTGCTTTTGTGGTCACGAGGATCAGAACCCCAACTTGAACGAGCCGAGGCAAGAGGGCAGACTTAGTGTGTCCTGTACCCATGCTTTAGGAAGGGACGGGGTTGAGTGGGGCTTTTGGGGTGCTCTTCCACTCCTCTCTGTCTCTCATGTTCTCATGTTCATCCTGCTCGTCAACTTCGCTCACAGTTGGTTTCCTCCATGACTCGCTTGCTGCCTTTGGCATCTCTCAACCTCACCTCTTCCTAGGTTTGCCCCTAGCAGGGACTCCCCACTCCGCAACCCCAGTTTCCTTTTATGAAATTCTGGATCAGGACTCTGCCTAAGTGTTGTACTGGGTTACCTCATGTCCCCCACACTCCTGGACCCCATTGCTGTTCTACCTAGAGCCTGAGAATGTGAAATGAGGTGTTGGCAGCTGTCATTCGGTAACTTAAGGAGTTTATACTGGATTGGGGTGGGTCCTAAATCCAACAACTGGTGTCCTTGCAAGGAGGCCATGTGACAGTGGCAGTAGAGATTTGAGTGGTGGCTGCAAACTCAAGAAACAGTGAAGATTGCTGGAAATTAGGAAGAGCAAGGAAGGCTTCTCCCTGGGGCCCTCAGAGGGAATGCAGTCCTGCCAGCACCCTGATTTCAGACTCCTAACCCCCAGAACTGTGACACAGTACATTTCTGCTGTTTTAAGCCACCCCATCCGTGGTGATTTGTTATGGTAGCCTTGAGAAACAAATACAGATGTCCATTCTCTGACCAAATCACTGAGGTTAGAGGAGGTGGGGTCCATGAGAAGATGCCATCCCTCTCATTTAAACCCCAAGGTGACCGGTGGGGTGGGGTGGGAAGCAGCAAGGCAGAACATGGCGTAAAAGATGTTCATGTCCATGGATGATAATGATGTTAGAGTTTCTGTTTGTGTGGTATGTGCTGTGTAGCACACATTGCCTGGATGTTTTATAGATATTGTTTCTAACCCTGCAAGGTTAGAAACCCTGTTTCTAATTCTGCAAGGTTGGTAGATTTGGCCATTCCAGTTTTCCAAATGAGGAAGCAGAAGCCCTGACAGGTTAAGTAACAGCCACAGTCTCATAGCTTAAAGTAGGTGGAACCAGGTTTTGAACTGTGTTGGCTCACAGTCGGCCACCCCACTGTGTTGGCCCACCCCTCTTGCTATGCATCTGCTATCCCCGGGAGGGCCTGGTTTCTGGGGGGCAACAGAGTGCGTGCGGGTGTTGGATCTTGATGTGCAGGCTTTGGGGAGTCACCGCAGGCCCCAGGTCTTAGAACCTGTGTTAAGTCATATCAACTAATAGTTTCCATGTGCATGTGCATGAGTGTGCAGGCCTCCACGGCTGATTTCGGGCAGAGTCAGCCAATCGTGCAGGATGGCTTGAGGGGTGCAAGGCAGGAGCTGTGCATGGAGGCCTTTTTCTTCTTCCACATCTGGTAAAGGTGAACTCTCCCTTTTGTGAAGCTATGTTAGTTGTCTCCCAGAGCTGGGGCATGGCCACTTTTTCTCCCCTTGCCATCTCCTGGAAGCTCAGTGTGAGCGTCCCAGGCTGGGCCGTGGGTCAGGAGGCCACAAGCCAGAGAATCATTGCCACAGCCACTGCTCTTGAAGGAGCTTCCCTGACAGATGACCCTATGCCTTCTGGGACTGCCAGACGGACCGCAGGGCCCTCATCTTCTCCTTGAATAGAACTTGTGGCCTTCCTTTCCTCTCCAGGGAGGGGGAGTGGGTCTCCTCTTGCAGGCTGTTCGGGGCTAAGGTTGGCAGTATGGGCAGGATGGATGTGATTGCTGTGGTTCTGATGCCTTGTCCTTACGTCCAAGTGAGCCAGAGGATTGTCTTTACTGCTGATGGCCGGGGCAGAAGCAGTGATTTGAAACCCCAGGTCTTGCACTGCCTTAGAAGGCACATAATCATCAACTTCAACTGGGTTCCCATCCTGATTGGGCACTCCCAGAAGATGACTCCGAGGAAAGGATTCTGGTGGAAGTGGTTTTGTGGGAAGGTCAGGTGCAGCCAGTAGGGAAGTAGGAACATGGTTCAGGGAAAAGAAGGCAGCCGGTGACTGTGTGCCCTTAAACTAGCTGTGGGGACACTCGGAAATAGTGGCAAACATTCACCTTAAGATCATCCCACCCCTCAGTTGACTGAGTGTATGACTCTTGATTTCAGCTCAGGTTGTGATCCCGGGGTCGTGGGATCAAGCCTTACATCAGGCTCCTTGCTGAGTGTGGAGCCTGCTTGGGGTTCTCTCTTTCTCTTTCCCTTTGCTCTTCTCTGCTGCTTGTGTGTACTCTTTCCTCCTCTCTATTTAAAATAAAAATAAATAAATAAAAATTAAAAAAAGTCATCCCACTCCAGGGCCAAGAGAGAAGGTTGGGTGTTTAGACCCCAGCATCCTAACTTCATAGTGATAGTTGCTCCCGAGGGCCATTAATTCCTGCAGCTATGGAGAAAGAGCCCTCTCTGACTCAGATGCAAATACTGAAATTATAGCAGGGAGCAGGGGGAAGTTTGGGAAGGAATCGGCGGGCACTGCACAGCACTGCAGGTACTGTGCAGTGCCCTCTCCTATAATCCCCACAGTTGCCCTGCGAGAGTACTATTATCTCCATTTTACTGACGAGGCCAGAGAGGTTGAGTCACGTGTCTGAGGTTGCACAGAAGTCCGAGGCTGAGTCAGGAGCAAAACCAGGCCTGACTCCAGAACCCAAGGTCCTGACCGCTGCATTCTGTTGCTCCTTATAAGGGGACCTGGGCCTCTCCCCAGGTTTTGTGTCCTAGCAGTTTATGATTTCTCCCAGAATTCCTGAGTGGGAGGTGGGACAGATGGATGGGGAGCCCCAGCAGGTCAAGGAACTGTTTATTTACTGTTTTCTCCTTCCCTAACATGTGTTTAGATGTTTCAAACACACAGTCTCATTTTAGTCCTCATGGAAGCTCAGCCAGTCAGGTATCCCTCTCCCCATTCTTCCCAGATGTAAAAAACAAGATTCAGACATACTAAGTGACTTACTCAGGATCATATAGCAGGACAGTGGCTCAGCTGGGAACGGAACCTGAGTGTCTCTGACTGGAGGGACATACGTGCTTCAGTTACACAGGCTGCTGCTACACACGCCAGAGGGCCTGTGAGACCCAGCCTGCTTCTGAGGGCCACGCTCTTTCCCCTACCAGCACACTAGCCTGCCACCTTGCCTTCAGCCCTAGGCTGGCCCTGGTGCTGTGTTGCCTCACCAATCAGATGGCTGAGGAGGTGCTCTGAGAAGCATGCAGTGAGGTTGTTTGGTCCTTCTCCTTCTCCTCTGGAAAAGGTGCTGCCCCTCTGTGCTTGCAGGTGGGGGGCCAGTGATGGGGGTGAGGAGTGGTCTGCTCTCCCTTGTACCTCCTGAGAGCCCGGCCCTTCTCTAGGGAGGACCCCTAATCTCCTCCTACTGCCCTGGGGCCCCACGCACTGTCTACCTGCCGCAGCTCCTTGGTGGCAGAGAGAAGCAAGCCATCCACGTCTGGCTGATTTATGTTCGTCGTTGAAACAATAATGTTTAATCTGGAAAGGGCTAATCAATTTTTTATGCTGATTATGAATAGGCCAGCTGTGCCTGTTTCTTTATTCATGGGGCTTCAGGAGCAAGCCGATGTCCTAGGTTAGGCTTCCTGGGTGGTTTCTGAGTGGGGGGCCCAGCTTCAAGGAGAGCCCATCAGTGGCCTTGCTTGTGACACTTTGGAGGTGGCTCCTTGTGTGTGAGGGCACCTCTGTGTGTCACTGGGAAGGGTCAGCTGACTCCAGGTGGACAGCCAGGTTGGAGCGTGTGTGTGGAAGGAGGCTGGTGTGGGCTGGGGCACAATCATGGGAGTGCAGCATGGGAAAGTAAGAGTTATAGGATCACAGAATCAGGAAAGTCGTCAGGGACCAAGTACCCCAACACCCCCCTCACTTGTAAAAGTGAGCAGTTTAGACCCAGAGAAGCTGAGCATCTTCCCTAAGGTCATGGGGCTGGTGGGTGGCAGAGGTGGGACGGGAACCCCAGTTTGCTCGCTCAGAGGGTAGAAATCTTTGCACGGAAGTACAATCGAGGCGGGAGAGTCAGGAAGGTGCTGTGTAGCCGCTCTTGTTGAGTTACTGACTCGTCACACAACTCTGACAGCTCAGGAGCTTAGGTACAGAATGCACTAGAGACATAGCTCAGCAGGAGGTCAGGATGAGATGAAAGTCACCTGAGGTTTGGGTTACCGCTTTTAGAAGTGTCCTTGGAATCCACAAATAGGGCCGCAGAGAGGGGTGAATTGGGGTCTTCTGGAGAAGGCAAAACCTGAGTAGGACTTGAGTGTTCTCAGAAGGAGAACAAACACAAAAGCCCGGAGAGGGCATTTTGGGCAGGTGGAGTGGCCTGAACTAAGGATGTCGTCTCTGGTGGGCATCACCTTGGGGAGGTGCCTGAAGCCAGAGTGAGACCCGAGGGGCCTGTGGCTGGAAGCGTGGGGCCCTGGGCTGGGTGAGGGCAGGTGCTTGGCTTGGACGGCTTGGTCGTCCCACAGTCGTGTGTTTGGACCCTCCGCAGCCTTCACCAGCCATTTGTTCGTTTATTGGCTCAGCCGATGTTTATTGAGCTTTTGTCGTGTGTGTGCTGGAGGTTGTATGGCTGAACAAACTGCTGTCCTGGTGCTTAGGCTCTAGTTGTAGGGGAGCAGCGGATGTTAAACAAGCGATCACAAGAATAAAAACTTAATGACCCTTGTGATGAACGCCATGAGAGAAAAGCATAGGGTGCTCTGAATTTGGGGGTCTGGGGAGGGGTCTTTCCAAGGACTCAGTGGCAATTAAGCTGAGACCAGGGATAATTAGGGGAAGGAGGGTAGGACAGAGAGAACAGAAAATGCAGAGGCCCTTGGGTAGGAAAGAGCATGGATCTGTGTGGGGACAGAAAAGGGGTGGTGGCGGCAGGGCAGAGAGACACCAAGAGATGTGGCTGGAGACGTGTGCCAGGCACTTTCAGGAGATCCGTGGTTGGTAGCCACTGAAGGGCTCTGTGCAGAGAGTGGCACGGTCCAGTCCTCAGTGGCTACTTGGGGACCAGGGGTGGAACTGGGTGAGAGTTACAAGGCACTGTGGTCATTTGGGCAAGAGTGACAGAGGAGGAGTGGACAGACATAATTTGGAGACTGAATCAGCAGGACTCAAGGAAGAATTAAATGGGGAGGGGCTGAGGGGCAGGGAGGGCCACTAGCGGCTCCAGGGGCTCTGGTAAGAACGCTGGGGGCCGTCTGAGAACAGACACGGTGCTGAGAGGGCTGGTGGGGCAGTATCGGCAGGTCACCCTCCTGGCAGTTTGGGGAAGGATGTTTCTGCGGGGCTGGGCTTTGCACAGTGGCCCCCTCTCTCCTTAAGAGTCGGTGGTCAGAGAGTTGGTGGAGGGTCCATGGGGGACTAAGTGATTTGGGGTCTAGCATTGAGAGGTTGCGCCCAGCACTGGGTTCCTGATTTCCAGACTTAAAAAAAAGTCATCAGCACCCTGATCTAAGGAGAGGTCTAAGTGTATGTGTGCGTGCGTGTGTGTGTGTGTGTCTCCCCATAGCCGGGTTTGTAGGAGAGGTTGTTACTTCAACAACTGGAGCGCCTCCTGCTTATTTATTGGAATAAATCTCCCCAGGCCCCCGCTGCTCTTCGGTTCTTGGTGTGAGCTGATGACTGGTGGTTTCTCGTGAGCAAAAGCAAACTGAACTTCTCGGGAGGAGGGGAGGCTATCCTTTCAGCCAGGCTGGTTTTAGGATTGGGCGGGAATAGCGTGTACGTGGCAGTGGGGGGAGCAGAGGGCCCCGTGCCCCAGTGTGGGGGAACAGGACCGGTTCTGGGTGTTGCCTGGCACAGAACCAGAGTCATGATGTGTCCTCTTGGTGCCTCAGCTTGGGCTTCACATGTGACCTGTGTTTCCACACTGCCAGGGCAGCTCCTGTCTCACCCCCCCAGCTCTCTAGCCTCAGCACCACCCTGGGAAATACAAAAGGATGAAACTGCTGTACTGAGAGTGTTAGGCTAATGCGCTGCATCAGAGGTCAGCAAACTTTTTCCGTAGAGGCCTGGGTTAGGGTCCTAGTGCTGCTATAACAAATTAGTGTGAATTTAGTGGCTTAAAACAATACACATGTATTATTTTACTGTTCTGTGGCTCAGAAAGCCTAAAACTCCAGTGTTGGCTGTGCTGCATTCCTCCTAGCGGCTCTAGGGAGGAATCTCTTGCCTTGTCCAGCTTCTAGAAGCTGCCTGCATTCCTTGGCTTATGGCTCCTTCTTCGTCACAGCCACCAGTGTGCCGTCTTTCAGTCTCTCTCCCTTTTATCTGGACTTCCTTTGTCATAGTTCCTGCTCTGACTCTGACCCTTCCACCTCCCTTTTATAAGGACCCTGTGATTACATTGGGCCTACATGGTAATCCAGGATGCTCTCCCCATCTGAAGATCCTTAACCTAATCACACTACTGGGGACTGGGGCATGGACATCTTTGTGGGGGGGGGAGTCATTTTTCTGCCCACCCTAGGGCCAGCTAGTAAATATTTTAGGTTTTGCAGGCCAGGCAGTCTCTGTCACAACTGCTTACCTCTGCCATGGCAGCATGGGAGCCGCCACAACGTGTAGTGAACGGGTGTGCTGTGTCCCAGTCAAACTTCACTCAAGGATACTGAAATCAAATTTCATATAGTTTTCATATATCACAAAATATTATTCTTTTGGGTTTTCCAAGCATTTAAAAATATAAAAAAGGATTCTTAGCTGGTAAGCTGTAAAAAAAAACAAAACAACACAAAAAAACAACCGACATTGACCTGGATTTGGCCCAAAGGCTATCGTTTGCTGTCCTCTGTTCTAGATGCAGAGTGTCCTTTAACACTTAGAATGCCCTTGCAAAATAGGTGTTGTTATTATCACTCCCATTTTGCAGAATGGTAGTGGAGCTAAGCACTGCCCAAGGTCACATGGCTAGATGTTGGCAGATAGGGCTGCTGACCTCAGAGCTGATGTTCTTTACAGTCTGCTTCGCTGGGGTCAGCCAGGAATGTGTGTGGTTTCCCCAAAATGTGGGCTTTCTCTTCCTGGTAGATCCTGAAAGTCTGGGTTTGCCTTCCTTTAAAAAATCCCTGGGCACTGCTGCTGTCACATGCAGAGCACATCTGGAAGACTTCTTACTGGGTGGAACGTGCTCCGATCTCAAGGACTTTGGTACCTGAGCTCTCTTATTGGGGCTCTGAGGCATAGGGACATACCTTAGCTCTTTTGCCATGTGGCATTTTGCCACCTCCCAAAGGCTAAGGAGGTCTTTCCTGACAGCAACTATTGCCACTGTGAGCAAGGATGTCTGTGCTTTATTTCCTCTCTTCCTTACTTTTTGGGTATAGGAACATCTAAAGGTTATTGGAAAAAGGCCTTTGGAGTTTTAGGAGACTGAGCCCATCAGGTTTTAGAAGTCCTGGGACCTCACCAGAAATGCGTGCGAACCACAGAGTCCAGGCTTTTTTCTCCATTGTAGGCATGAGCTGTAGTTAAGGACTTCGCCAGGGGAAGACCCGGGGGGCCCAAGGCAGCCTGGATTCTGGGTTGGGAGTTGTTGGCCATCTCTTTCCTGGCTCTCATGTCACTGTGTCTTATTCCCCTTTGTAGGGTTCGCACAAGTCCTTCTCTCTGTCTAGATGGCTCTTCTTTCCTTCATCCAGTTGAACTGGCTCCTTATCCTTCAGATCTCAGGTCTTTGTCACCTCCTCCTAGAAGCCTTCCCTGATAGGTTTAATCCTCTGAACACAGCTTCTATGGTCAGCTACCTCTCCCTTTGTAGCACTTATCAGAGTTGGCCATTTACCTTTATCTTTGATGACTTCATTAATTCCTGTCTCACCACTTCAGGTTCCAGTAGTGACTCCAGAGGGTGGTGGCTGTACCTGATTTGGACCCAGTTCCCATTAAGTCCCTGGTGACTAGCACAGTGCCCTGCTTATATTAGTCACTTAAACATTTGATGGATGAATAAACAAAAGACGTTTAGCCAATATATTCCTCTCTATAAAGTGGGCGCAATTATATCTCCTCTTCCTAACCTCGAGAGAAGGTTGAGAGCACTTTGAGGGCAACGGACATTATGCAGCAGTAAGGAAGTACCCATGGTTGAGCATTTAGTCCCTGTGACCAAAGATGTCCTGACATCCCTTTACCAAACCAAGATATACCAAACCAAGCTCAAGTTCAAGGAGGAGATGTGGGTAGGTTGTAGTAGAGGGGGTAGAGCTGTCTGCCTGATTCTTGGGGCTGAGCTCCTGACTCCATCTGGCTCTCAGCCCTGTGATGGGGTATAAGCACTTGGCTCCCAGACACCCCATGGCTTCAAGGATGGCTCACTGCCTCACTGCTTCTATACTGTGGTCACCCTGCGGATACCTACCTGGGCTGGGCCCTGGCTGTGAGGTCCTGGCTTCATAGTGCACCTTGTACCGCACAATCTCTTCTATCCCAGAGATCTCTGTCATAGGCAGAGACATAGACATGTCACCCTGTGAGGCTGTACAAGTTATTAAGATGGGGAACGTTGAAAGATTAGATTTATGACAGCCAACGGTGGATTATGAAGAATAATTCATCAAATGTCAGCGCCTGCAGCCTACAATTTACAGAAGGTTTGCTTAAGCTGAAGAGATCTGATTGGACTGCCCCCTCCCCCAACTCTAATGAATGACAGATCTAATGGATGGCTTCCCAGGCTGGCCAACCACACTGGGTGTTTATCTGCTTTTTATTAATCATTATTATCACAACATTTCCATAGAGTCCCTCCACCCGCGGCTCTCGAAGTGCCCAGCACCAGCGAGCCTCCCTCAGCTACTTTGGAGGAACAGTAGCCGCCTCGGGGAGATGTTTTAGCTCCCCCAGGTCAGCTGGAAGGCCCAAAGTCCCCCCACCAGGAAGAGGATAGGGAAAGTTGAACCTCATGCATTCATTAAGAAATATTTATTGAATACTAATTATGTGTCAGGTGCTTTGGATACAGTATTGAGCAAAAATGGAAGAAGTCTGTCATTTAGAAGGAAAGAGGGAGATTAAGCAAATACAAATCGAGGTAGAATGCAGCTATGTTAATTGCTCTCTAGAAGGGCACCCTGAATTCTGAGGATATACACAGGGAGGCTTCCCTGAAGAAATGACAGTTGAGCTGTGCTTTGGAGGATGAGTAGGAGTTACTTTGATGAGGAGCAGAAAGGGGAGCCTTTTGGGCAACGACGACAGCATATGCAAAGGCCCTGCAGTGGGAAGGGAGGGAGTGTGCTGGTGATTGAAAAAGGCTATCTGGGCAGGACAGAGAGAACTCTGGGGGCAGGGGGAGGAGATGGGGCAGAATCAGACTCTGGATTGTGTTAAGGATTTTGGCTCTGGGAAGCTGGCGATGTGGTTTAAACAAAGAGAAGTGACATGATCAGCTTATGTTTGGAAAATGCACTTTAGCTGCATGGGGTGGATAGATTGGAGGAGAAAGGAATGCAAGTGAGTGGACCAGTCAGGAGGCCATTACAGTCTCTGGGTGAATGAAGACAGTCGCCTTTACTCACTGACAGAGGAGAACTGAGAGCCTAGAATTGCTAACTCTTTGTCTAGCGCCCTCCTCATATACCACTCTGTCCTCTTCGTGGAGGCATTAGATAGGGCACCCATTATTGGGGGTCTTCTGTAGGCTCTATTCTAGATCCTTTACGTGTGTTGTTTCACACAACAACTCTGAGGTAGGTACTAAAATTCCCATTTTACAGATGAGGAAACTGAGGTACAGATGGGTTGTATAATTACCCAAGCTGGTGCACCATGGAGCCAGAATTTGAGTGTGGGCAGCGCCTGCAGCCTATGATTAGATTTGCATTGGCTAATTCCAGCCTACAATTCCAGACCTTGCATTGGAATTACTGTGCCCTGTTGCCTCTCAGGACTCACTATCCTGGCCAGCTGGTGGGCATTCCCAGGGAACACGCCTGCAGCCGTAGGGTATGACTGCTCCTGGCTTCATACTTCTCGGTCAGCTGCTTGTTACCATTCTTTGGGAGGATAGAAGCTTGGTCGGGACTGTGATGCCCTTGGCAGAGTCAGGTGGATGATTGTCTTATACCTAGAGGCTCTTTAGCAAACTGGTAAGGGTTGAGTGTTGTGCCAGCCTCCTTGTGCAAATTTAGACAGCACCACTGTTTGGTAATTCCTGGGGTTGGCCCTTGTCAAGAAAGGCCTCAGGTGCTGCCGCTGGGCCTTCGTTCTTTCTTCCCAGCTAGGCAGTAGCAATAGTTAATGGCTCTGCAGAACCGACAGTTTGATCTTTCAAAACTCCAGAAGGAACACAGATTCCATGGAATACAGGGACTATGTGTCCTTGAGCTGTTATTGTCATTATTATTTTTATTATAATAAATTGCTGTGTCTGGGAAGCTGGGGGTGGGGGTATTCCTGGCTTGAGTTAGGGCAGCCGCTGAGTGGGGAGGAAGAGACATTTGGATGCCTTGACCTCTCCCTTGACCCCCCAGGGTCTACATAGTGATATCAGAAGTCTCCTCTTACCTTGCCAGAAAGTCCCATCAGGATTGGGTGAATTGGTACTGGGCAGGGAGCACTGCCTCCAGCAGGCCCTGCTAAAAAGCAAGTATGGGGCGCCTGGGTGGCTCAGTTGGTTGAGCCTCCGACTCCAGCTCAGGTCATGATCTCATGATTCATGGGATCGAGCCCTGCATCGGGCTTGCTGCTGTCAGCATAGAGCCTGCTTCGGATCCTCTGTCTCCCTCTCTCTTTGCACCTCCCCTGCTTGAGCTCTCTCTCAAAAATAAACATTAAAAAAAATTTTTTTTTTTTAAAAAGCAAGTATGTTTTCTTGGGGCTGTTGCCTTATTCTGCAGACTGAGACCTCCTCATGGCGAGAGGTGGTGTCTGTTTTGTTGGTTTATGTACCTAGGATGGTTTCTGTCATGTGGCAGGCCTGCAGGTAAGTATTTGCTGATTGACTGACTGACTTTAGCTAAGGAATGGCAGATTGATTTCGTTTCCTATATTAATTCTGATCTGTTGGTAGTGGCTTCCTGGAGTACTGTGTTGAGAGAGATTCTGAGGCATCATCTGTGCCCAGAAGAAATGAATGCTGTGATTGATTAGTGATATCTGGCATGAGTATGCTTGAGGCTTATTAGTCAGCTATTACTGCATTACAGATTACCCCCCAACAACAAACATTTGATACGTTACAGTTTCTATGGGTTAGGAATTTGGGAGGACCTTACTGGATGCTTCTGGCTCAGACTCTCTGTGAGGTATAGGCAGGGTGTTGGTGAGGGCTGCAGTCATCTGAAGGCATGAGTGGGGAAGGAGAATCTGCTTCCAGGATGGTTCACTGTGGACAGGAGGCCTTGGTTCCTTACCCCATGGGCCTCTCCACAGGCTGCTTGAGTGTCCTCATGACATGGCAGCTTGCTTTCCCAAGAGCACGCTCTCCGGGAAAGGACAGGAAGGATGTCTGGTGATGTCTAAGAAGGCATGCACTAATTTCCTCCATATGCCAGGTCTCGAGTCTAGCTCACACTCAGAGGTGGGCGGGCAGTAGGCTGCACCTCTCAAAGGGAGGAGTTGTTAAGTACCTGTGGACTTATTTTAAAACCACTGCAGGGGGAATGAGAGGACCATGTGCCACCTATTTGCTGTCAGCATCATGTGTTACTTACAAGGTGCATGAATGACCCTGAACAGGTGGGATATAAACCAGGCATGTTTAACGGGGAGAAGGAATTGCAGCAAAGTGGGGTATCAGCTGACCGGGTGACTGTGAGATGGAGGCATGCCTGGGGCAGGTCCCTGGGAAACGGTGACAAGAGGAAGGATTGGGTGGGTTTTAAGCAACGGCATATAGGATGTGATGGTGGGTTTTCTGTTCAAGGCAGTCTGTGCTTTGCAGAGTCCTTGGTAGCTGGGCCTGTCTTGTCTGCCTCAGACTCAGGGTGGGGTAGGTTCACTCCAGCTACTCCATTAGTACAGAGACTTGTCCCTCTCCTCATCAGACTGTAGTGGATGACTGCTGGCACCCAGCCAGGCATGGGGAGGGGGGCATCTCTAGACCTCGAGATCCAGATGTTGTTTGCTGCTGATGCCATGGTAACCTTCCCCAGGTGCCCTGGGCAGTCTTCCCAACTCCTAAGTGGGAGCTGCTTGGCCTTGGCAGCTAGGCTTGGACTTGCCTGCTTTGAGGCAAGCTCCTGTCTTCAACCGGAGCCAGCCAGTTGTGGGTTTGTTCGATTTGTTGGCATTATCTTAGGTCAATGTAGCTTGATGTAGTAAATCCAGAATAGGTCCGATGTGCATGACTATGGGGACGCCAGGATGGGATATTTGAATTTGGGCCATCTTGGAAAATCCAGGACATCCCCCTTCCTGTGGCTGGTGAGGGGCCTGAGGCTGGCCGGCTGAGAGACTTAGGTGAAACTCCTCCCCAGGAGTCCTACAATGGTGTTCACAGAAGATCCTCACCCTCTTACCTTATTTTGGGTGAAATGAGGACCCTGGCCAGTGCTTGGCTGCCCAGTGTGGCATTTTGGAAACATTTATCCAGAAAACTGACTTCATGAGAATCGGCAGACCTAACTTCCCAGAGAGTCTCATACTCTGTCCTGTACCTGGGTATGATGTCATGTGGCTTCGGTTTCCTGGACCCCAGCTGACGCCAGCCCACTGAAGTCTTAACCTGAGCCTGTGGGGGAAGACACATTTCTTCTTGCCCTTCTGATGTTTTCTGCTCATAAAAAAACAAACACCGCCCCTTACATTTGCACGCACACACATACACACACACATACACACACACGTACCCTTAAAAACCAGATAATACAAAGCTAGAGAAACTTTTTTCCTGATTATTTTTCCTTTTCTAGACAGGGACATCAGTATATTTGAATCATGGGCTGACAGTAATTAAAAAGCACAGCTCGTCATTTTAAAATGCAGTTGTCTTACTTAATTGATTTTGCTGCCAGACCCCCAGGAAAGAAAGAGGAGCGAGGGAAAGAAAGCCCTAGAAGGGGAGACAGGTTTGTGTGAGGGACTGAGGCAGCTCAGGGCCCCGCTTCACTCTAATTGCTGTGCATGCTGCCGTTGGCCTCCGCTAATGGCTTTCTGCTCAGAGGGCTGGGGGCCGGGGCCTGACTGGAGGGGGTGGTGTTTGTGTCAGCCACGTGGGGGGCGTAATTCTGCTTTCGGGACAGTGTCTATTTTTCCTTACTATCTATCAGCACAAAGTACTTGCACTGAATACTTTGAATCAGGTTCCATTTAGAGATACTTTATTCATATTTAATTACAGGCTGTAGCACCAATCTTTAATTACCTTTTTTGTAAGCCAGCTAGGAACATTCACTAGCAATCAATTGTGTGTGTGTGTGTGTGTGTGTGTGTGTGTGTAAGCACAGGAGGGTGTGGGTGTGTGACTTGGTTCCTGATAGAGGGGAAAGGATGGCTGCAGGGGCCCTGGGAGGTGGTGGGTGGGCAGGGGTGGGGTGAGGAGGGGATGTGCCCAGCAGGTTCCCTGTGCAGAGTGAGTGGTGCCTCTTCATTCCCCATGCCTCTCTTTGCCTCCATTGGTCAAATTGGGGATTAGGGCAGGTCCTCACAGCTGGGCCTTGTTCAGGGTACTGAGTTGAGGCACCTGAGTTTGGGTGGTATCCTAAGCTCTGGACCCCCTGCATCCCCTGGTAGGAGCAGGGGATTGTGGGAGGCCCCTATCTTGTTCCCTGGGGAGATGGTGGGCCAGGCTTCCTCTCCCCCTGGAGACTGGGATATGCTTGCCTCAGCCCTTTCCTCCCTTCACCTCTCCCTGGAGTGCTTCTGGCAGCTGTTCTTGCCACACAGCCCTAGTGATGCCATGTCACTCTTCAGTTGCAATGACTCTGCAGCGTCCCCGCAATGACACTGATTTGAAGACTGGCTGTCCTTAGAAAATGAGCAAATGTTCCCAGGAAGCCAGGTGGAGGCTTGGGGTGGGGAGTGGGGTCAGATGACCCCCAAGTCCCTTTGCAGTGGGAAGATGGGGCCGTTCCAGCTGCCTGGGAGATGAGGGTCTGAGTTCACAGAAATGCTCCAGAAAACGTTCTCCTTGGTGCTCCTTTAGGAACAGCCAGAGGGTTTCTAAAGGAAGTTGTTGTTGATTTCATTATGTAATGGCCAGGAATATTGCTGAAGCTCTCCCTCCCTTCTATTCCTGGATCTCTGTCCCAGCAAGAGGCCACTGAGGAGAGGAGAGAGGGGAGGCCATGGAACTCATGTTTACTGAGCCTCTTGGGGGTGCTGGGCACCATGCTCATGTTTCTTTCATCTACCCCAGATGGGGCCCAAGAAATATCAGAGCGCCTCTAGTCCTATGTGACAGAAAACAACTCAAACTGACTTAAGCAGAAAAAGGAATTATAGGGTGGGTATTCAGGCATGGCTAGATCAAGGGGCTCAACCATGGATTCACTCTCTATCTCTTGTCTCTGCTTTCTTCTTTTTGCTATTGCGATTCCTGATAGCTCCAGACTTCAAGTTCAATTTTTACGTTCAATTTCAGCAGAAAGAAAAAAAATCTCTTCTCCTGCAGTTCAAACAGAAGTAAAACAGTTGAGTCTGATTGGATCAGTTGGGTCACCTGTCCATCTCTGAACCAGTCAGTGTGACCCAGGGTATTCAGGGTTCTGATCGACCAGGCTGGGGTCTCATACCTGCCCTGGAGTAACAGGGGGAGTCCACCTAGGTAAATCCCATACAGGACATGTGCTTTTACATTTGAGGATTTTGGATTAGTAGGAGTGTGGGAGCAGGAAGGCCCAGCCATTTCAAAAGGAAGAAAGAGTTGATTCAGTTCCTCTCCAATGGAGAGAATAGTGGATTCAGTCTTTCAACAAATATGTGTTTGGCACCAACTGGTTCTGGGGCTCTTCTAAGTGCAGGGAATTTGACAGCTAACAAGAGGGACAAAAATCCCTGCCCACCTGAAGCAGATGTTCTGATGAGGTTTACAGGATGGTGGTTCTTTCATTCTCCCAATCCAAGCCCAAGTCCAGAATAAAGGGTTCTTGTATGGGGAGACTTGGGGTGATTGATGTAAGGGAGAATCTGGCCCTCAGGGAGCCTTGAACTCAGGAGGGAGGGAAAGAGACAAGTATATGGTTGGGGAAGGGGGCGGGTAAATAGGCACTGGGAGGAGTACAAATAAAAACCCAGGAAGAAGAAGGGGGACAGGGAAGCCAATCCATACCCATCTCTTGTGACAGAAGTGTGGGCCCCTCCCATGTTGCCTGGACCTTTGACCTCCAAAGGATGTTGATAAATGGGATGGAGTTTAGTGAAAGATACAGAAATGATGACAGGGCTGGAGGGAGTGATTTATGAGGGAGATTAGCAAGCTACTAGTGCAGCCTAGCAAACAGAGGGATGGGATGGTGGCCATGGGCTGTCTGACTGCTGAAGCCCCAGGAGAGGAGGGGGCTGCGGGGCAGGGTGGAGTGCCTGCTGCAGAAGGGGGGCGGCAAGAAGACTGAATGGGTGTGAGAGCCTGGGGGACATGAGAAGGAGGGCCTTGGGACTAAGCATGCATGGGCACACTTATGTGTGTGTGTGAGAATGTCTGGACCTTCCAGGATTGGGAAGCTATACAGGGACTTAAAGAAATGGAAGGAGTGAGAATTTCAGCCTTGGACATTTTGGCAAGAGGTTTTTGGGGACCTCCTTCCCATCTGGTAGAATATTCATATCTGGACCATGTAGGTGTGACCACTCAAGTCAGAAAGACTTTTTTCCTTTAGGAAAATTTGGTATGGCATTTCTAAGAGGGAAGGAAGGAAGAAGAGAAGAGAAGACAGAAAAGTTAGGAGTACATGTTCCATTTCATAGACAAAGGGCAAGGGATCTGCCCAAGGCTCCCTTTGGGTGGCATTGCAGGTAGGGGCCAAAAGCGAGGCTGGGGTGTGCGGCCCTGGGGTCCCTGCTGGGTCTCGGCTCCACTGGCCGAGAGTGGGCTTGAGGACCCATGTTGAGCCTGCTGCTCCGGCAGGAACAAGAGGCGGCTGTTAGGTTTGGAGTCTCCAGCCTGGGATCCCTTGAGCTCTCCATGTTGGCTGGTTGGAATATCTGATCCCTGCCTTGGGCTGTCTGGTGCCCTGGTTCTGCGTACTCTTGATTTTATGTGTGTGCATGAGAGTCCCAGGGGTGCAATGTTGCATAATTAAATGAGCAGACGGTACTCCATTCTGAACATTCTAGACAGCACTTCTTTGGCCTTAAATGGAGGTGCTCTGAGCCCCCATGCATGTGTATGGGGACACACCCTCCACATGTGTTTTCTCTCTCCCTCCAGATGCTTGCTGGGAATCTCCATGGCAGCAGGGAGCCCAGGCAAGGTGCTGGGTTGACATACAACCGGTGGAGCAGAAAGTCTGTTTTGGGGCATCAGGCAGCACTGGCCCTGGCCCATCCTCTTGGCTCCTTTCACTGAACTGGGTCATCTTATTCGTTCCATTCTCTCTCCACTCTTGACAGATCCATGATTTGTTCATGAGCTTTGATGACACCCCCCTGGGGGCCGCCTCCCTGGCCCAGGTCCACAAGGCAGTGCTGCATGATGGGCGGACGGTGGCTGTGAAGGTCCAGCATCCAAAGGTACAGGCTCAGAGCTCGAAGGACATTCTCCTGATGGAGGTGAGAGCCTTCCCCTTTCTCTTTCCTTTATCCTCATTCTATATTTCTCTGGAAACTAGGTGGCTCCTGTGACACTGGCTCAAGGCAGCTGGGTGGAGTGTGACCTTTTGAGCAGAAAGGCAGGAGAGGAAAGCTTGAGACCATGACAAAGGAAGTGTTGTGACTGTGCTATGACTGGGGTGGGGTGGAGGGGGGGTGGAGGGGGGGTGGGCCCTTGGCTGGGTTGGTCAGTTCTTCTTAATTTGTTCCTAGGAACTATCTGGGGATGGTCTCAGAACATGATGGGCAGCTGTTGGGGCCAAGGAGACCTCAGTTGCATGTTGTAGAAATGAGATGAACCAAAAGTGATTTCCTTGGGGGTAGAAAAGTTACAGCGTAATTTGTTAATTTATAACAGAAGGGAGCATGTGGTCAACCCAGGGATGTAGAAGTGACAGGAAGATCACATAGAAATATTTACGTAGACTGTATGCTCATCTCCCATGTTTTGAGTGAACAAGCTTGTCTACCTAAAAACGTTCCTGGGAAAAGCCCTGATGGAAGACTGTGTCTCTGGACTTTTCTAGCTCTGTCTGCAGAGCAAGGGAGGGTGAGCCAGGTGCTGGCTGGGCGGTAGCCAGCACCCGGCCTGGGAGGTCAGTGCATTTAACCTGCCGGCATGTCCCTCCCCTTGTCTGCTGTCTCCCTTCCATTCGTTTCCTCACTCTGGACTCTTAGTTTGTTCCCTCAGCTTACCTTGACTAAACTTCGCACACACATGGAAGGTCTCTTTTGCATCAGGCACCAATGGGTGCTGGGGACACGGGAGTGAGGAAGCTCTGTCTTCATCCCTGTTTAGCAGAAGGGCAGGTCTGGACACAAACAGCCACCGTGTGGGGATATGAGCTCCATGAAAGGGGTGTGTGCACAGTGCTGTCAACTCTGTGCCTGGTCTGTTGGGGGCGTCCTGGGTCGGGGAGGTGCTTCACTGAGGCTCCGGTGAGATAGCCAGGTGGGGAAAGGATAGCCCAGCCTGTGCCGAGGCCTGAGTCTCGGAGAAACAGGGTGTGCTTAGAGGAGAACTTGAGCTGGTTCAGGTGATGTGTCTGGGAATGGTTACAGATGGGGCTGAGGAGGTCGACAGGACAGCACGGAGGGCCTTATCTTGCAGGCGAAGGCATAGAACAGTATACGCAGCAAGTATGGAACTGCTGTGGAACTGAGCAGATCTGATTCTCTGCTGTAGTCCGTGGGGAACCACTCAAGAATTTTAAATCAGGGGAATGTCATGATCCGATGTACATTGGAAACAAAAGTCTGTTGGCAGTCTGGAGGATATACTGGAAGGCAGAAAGACTGTAGCCAGGGAGACTAACGGAGGGGCTGCTGTACTGGTCGGAACCAGAAATACTGTTGTGAACCAAGGCAGGGGAATGGGAGTGAAGGGGAGGGATGGGCTCGACGGACAGACTCATCAGGACTTTGTGACCAGCTTTACATGGGGTGGTAGCAAATACTGGCATGAATGAAAAGGAGGAGAATAAAACAAATTGTATGTTTCTGGCTTAAATGATTAAATATGGATGCCTTTAACCAGTGTATCCATCAGGGTCCAGTCGGGAGGAAAGAAAATTGCTCTAGGTATTTCCAACAGAGGGAATTTAAAACAGAAAATGGGCTGGGGCGCCTGGTGGCTTAGTCCGTGAAGCGACCGAGTTTGGCTCAGGTCATGATCTCATGGTTTGTGGGTTTGAGCCCCGCGTCAGGTTCTGTGCTGACAGCTCAGGGCCTGGAGCCTGCTTTGGATTCTGTGTCTCCCTCTCTGCCCCTCCCTTGCTCATGCTCTCTCTCTCTCCCAAAAATAAATAAATAAAATAAAAAAAAAAAAAAACAAACAGAAAATGGGGCTCCCAGGGGATGGAATTGCAGAGAAGACAAATGGGATGGTGAAACAGTTACCAACTGCAGGAAGCCTCTGCCACCCTCATGGTGGAGGGACAAGGAGAAGAGATGGTTCTCTGGACCCCAGGAGCTGGGGCCACCCAGTGGAGCTGGCCCATGATGAGCCAGTCCTCTGAGAGGCCGATCACAGCCGTAGGGCCCATCACCTGAGAGGTAGAGCCACAGGCCCTGCCTCAGCGTTTTGCCAGTGTTGCCCCATCTGGCCAAGCCTAGATGGAAGCCAGTTAGCAAGGGAGCCTGGGAAATGCAGTTTCTTATGAGATCAGTAACGTCAGGATGACCTCAGAACAAGGGGGGACGGGTGGTGGAACCACCGTGAGGTGTAAGATACTGTGGTCAGGAGATTGGATGGGGATCGCTCTGCTGGTCTGCATTCAGGATGGAAATAGAGATGTAGGATTTCACAGCAGGGACGCTCATGGTAGGTAGCTGAATCTGGGGGAGTAGTTGAGGTCACTTAGGAAGGTCAGGCAAAGAGAAAAGGAGAGGGCAAGGGAAGAGCTGTGAGGAACACCGTCATGGGGGGTGTATACCCAGGAAGATAAGCCCCCGCAGGAATGGAGAGGGCAAGGCCAGAGAGATTGAAGGAGGACCAGGACTGAGCAGTGCTGCTACATGCAATGGAAACCATTCAAGAAGAGAGTTAGAAAACAGCAGCTTAGGGGCGCCTGGGTGGCTTGGTCGGTTAAGCGTCCGACTTCGGCTCAGGTCATGATCTCACGGTCCGTGAGTTCAAGCCCCGCGTCGGGCTCTGTGCTGACAGCTCGGAGCCTGGAGCCTGTTTCGGATTCTGTGTCTCCCTCTCTCTCTGCTCCTCCCCTGTTCATGCTCTGTCTCTCTCTGTCTCAAAAATAAATAAATGTCGGGGCGCCTGGGTGGCGCAGTCGGTTAAGCGTCCGACTTCAGCCAGGTCACGATCTCGCGGTCCGTGGGTTCGAGCCCCGCGTCGGGCTCTGGGCTGATGGCTCATAGCCTGGAGCCTGTTTCCGATTCTGTGTCTCCCTCTCTCTCTGCCCCTCCCCCGTTCATGCTCTGTCTCTCTCTGTCCCAAAAATAAATAAACGTTGAAAAAAAAAAAAAATTAAAAAAAAAAATAAATAAATGTTAAAAAAAAAAAAGAAAATAGCAGCTTAAAACAATGGTCGTGTGCTTTGCTCATGAATCTGCAGTCCGGTAGGGTTGGTAGAGAGACCTACCAGCGTTTCATGCGGTGCCAGTGAGGGGGCCTGGCTGATGATCTGCTTCCAGGTGGCTCGCTCACATGGCTGGCAGCTCAGTGGGGGCTGTGGGCAGGGCCTTGGGTCCTTCCGAGTAGGCCTCCCTGTGGCTGTTTGGGCTTCCTCACAGCATGGTGGCTGGGTTCAAAGAGCAAGTGTCCCACGAGAATAAGGCTGAAAGCACAGGACACTTTTATGACCTAGCCTAGCACTACTTCTTCCTTACTCTGTTGGTAAGAACAAGAGTCACAAAAGCCCCCTCTGCGCGACCAGGTTCTAGAAGAGCATCAGAGTGGGAGATATTGTTGCAGCCATTTGGGGAAATACAGTCTGCCAGTATTACTCAGTGCTGTCAAATTGGAGATAAAATTAGTAAAGCTCTGGAAAGGGCCTTTCGGATTTGGTTATTGGGAGTCCTGTGGAGGGAGCAAGGAGAATGGGGTGAAGGGGTGGGAGAAAACTGAGGCCCCAGGTAGTGGAGACGGTTGATGTAGAACACTCTTCTCAGATGTGGCCATGACACTGGGGAGGACCATGTTGTGCTTAGAGCAAAGCACAGGATTAGAGGCGGGGACTGGAGCAGGCTGTTGCTGATGGGGAGGGTGGCCATGGAGTGTGGGGGGACTGGAGATCTAGGAAAGAGAAGTAACTGACAGATCTGATTCTGGGGGAGACTCTCGGGGTTCGGCTCTAAGGACGTGGGTGGAAGCATTAGCCCCAATCAGCCTAGATTGAAACTAGAGGAAGATGGTGAGGCTGCACACAGATGAGTGTGTGGGGCAGAGGGGGATGATGGAGGGAAAGTGGGCAGCTGAGTTGTACCAGCCTGATAGCCTCTATTTTTTTCGCTGCAGTAGGAGGCAAGACCATCTGCTGAGAATGAGGGGGTAGGAGGTGGCATTGGAGGCCCAGGGTGGGGGTGAAGGTTTGGAATAGCTGCTTTGTGTGATGGAAAAGGGAGCTGACCAGGGCTTGGGAGCAGGGTTCCCGAGTGGCACTGGGCATCCATCTGGAAACCCAAGTTTTCTGGAGCACCTGTCAGTGGCTACGGAACAGCCATACTTGGGAGTCAACTGGGAGCCTCGGAGCATCCTTGGGTGTCCTGGGACCCAGCAGCCACTCCTGTCCCCAGTGGTGCCATCAGGACCCACTTGGTTTAGGAGAACCGCTGCTGGCATTTCTGTACTCAGAGCCTCATTCTCTAAGTAACGGTGGCTGTCAGGTCAATAGCAATAATAGCGGTAATAAAGATTTGGCATCCTCCTCCTGGAGATAAGCATCAGATGCTTTTCTTGGGAAGTATAGCCTGACAACTGTGTGCCGAGTACACACAGAGTGGCTCATGCACAGTGACCGAGGCAGTGCTGGGGCTGGGGTCGCAAGGCTGATCAGAGATCTATACTCATCACCTTTAGAAGAGAAGCCGGAAACGAGGTGACCTCTGTCCAACATCAGCGTTCACAGCAGCACCAGTGGCACTGCCTTCTCACTGGGCTTGGTCTCTGGTGGAAAAGTGTCCTACCTGGCCTCACCCTTCTCTGTAAAACTAAGAAGGGCCTAACTGGAAAGCTCATTTCATTTTATATTTAGGAATGAAAACCCCAGAAAGGTTGTCGTGTGTGTTAGCAGGAGAAGAATGATTTCTAGGGGGCATTAGGGTGACCTTAGCCACCAGAAACTTGGAGACAAGGGAGAGGAAAAACATAGCCTTCTGGTGCTTTCTTTTATGACCACTGCGGGTATTTTGTGTCCTCATGCTTCCCTCTCGCTGCACACTATTGTCCCTCTCTCCTCTCCAACCCTATGATTCCTCACAGCATGGTCTTGAGAGGAAGATAATCTGACCAGAGTAATTCATAGTAAGGAGAGAGTGACTAATAGGCTTAACCTTTGAATATTTGCAGTGTAAGAAGTGAACTTGTAAATCTAAATTCATGTCTGCTATAAGGACAGGTTTGGGAGTGAGGTTTTTGAGTGAGGAGGTGGGGGGGCTCCTACCAGTTGTATCAGTTAAGATGCTTTTGGCTGCAAGTACCAGAAAAATCCAATTAAAAGTGGTGTAAATGATAGTAGCCTGTATCATATCACATTCCAAGACAGCCAGAGATAGTGTTGACTGTTCCAAGGTCGACTGATCCAACACAGCACTGTTTTTTTTTTAATAATTTATTATTATTGTTATTAAAATTAAATTAAATCCAAGTTAATTAACATATAGTGTAATAATGATTTCAGGAATAGAATTCAGTGACTCATCACTTACATATAATACCCATTGCTCATCCCAACAAGTGCCCTCCTTAATGCCCATCACCCATTTAGCCCATCCACCCACCCAACACTCCACCAGCAGCCCTTTTCACTGTGGTTTTTAAGGACCCAGGTTCCTTTTGTCTTCTACTTTGCCATCTCCACATCCTGGCTTGTCCTTCTAAGGTAGTGCTCCTCATGGTCCCAAAATAGCTGCAGCAGTTCCTGCTATTACAAGTAAGTGACATCCCGTGCCAAAGAGGGCCTGTTTCTTCCCTCCTATTCCTTATCAAAAAAGAGCCCCTCAATAGAATTTCCTTCATATCTCATTGGCCAGAAGTAGGCCGCATGCCCAAGTCTAAATCAATCTTGGCAAGAGACGTAAGAGACTTGATCATGATTCACCTTCTCCGACTGAGACCTGCCTTCCTTGGGGGACATGAAAGATGCACAAAATTGGGGTTCTGTTAGCCAGGAAGGTGAGGGAAATGGCTTTTGGGTTGGCACCTAGTAGCATAGGCGACCTTAGTGTTTTGTATCTCCTGCGAACCTGGCACTTTTCTTGGGGAAGGGGACGGTCTCTCGGGTAGACTGTTGAATGGTGGCAGCCAGGTGGAAGCCGACTCTCAGTATATGGTGTTTGATGAACCTGATGGTGTTGGTGACTTTGCACAAAAGACAAAGGCACAGCCAAGGGTGTTTTTCAGCTTTGTCATTATCACCTGATATTGTCCCTTTAATAGTTGGGGCACCTCTACTTCTAGATGCACGGCCAGTGACTCTTATTGATTTGAGTGGCTGTCCAGAGCCAGACTCATTGGGCCCAGAGATTGGAACAATGATTCAGCAGGAAGGGGTGAACTGACACGGCCGAGTCTGTTCGGCTGCTGGCCGGCTGGCTTTGCAGCAGCTCTTGGCCACCCACAGGAGCAGGGAGCTCAGCAGGCTGGACCTCACTGCCGTTCTCACTGTTAGAGACACAGCAGGACTCAGTGGACGTGTGAGCTGGTGGTAAAACCATAATACCCAGGTCCCAGTAGCAGCACCCGGTATCACCCCCTGTTGTCTCGTAAGCTTCTGAAACTGATGATGAATACTCTCGTGCTCTGTCACTCTCTAAAGAGTCTAAGTCCTGTCCCCAAGGTGCTGTGCCACACAGGGGTGGGACTCTGGTCTGAGCACCAGAATCCACTGTTTGATATCCTCTGGCCCGTCCCAAGGGCCTCTAAAAATAAAGACCCGCGACGGTCATGTTTTTGACTTTTTTTGAACAACATTTTCAGTGCATGCTGTCTGTCATCTTGTTTCTTTTCTGAATGTGTTGATTGAACAGTGGGTGGCTAGGTAATGTTTGTGTTGGCACAGACTCCCAATAGCTGATTTTATTTTCTATAAAATACATTAAAAAACCCCCAGAGATAGACTATCCCATGGAAACTTCTCTTCACCCTATCATTCTCTTTTCTAAAAACTGTGCACTTTAATAACTTATCAGAACAAAGATAAACCCTGTGAATGGCAAGCTATTTACATCACTCTGAATTGATTTTCGATCCTTGTCGAACATGCATTTTTTACCAGTTCAGATCCGTGCAGGCGTTCTATTTAGTGTGCTGTTTTCCCATAAAGCGTTATTTCTTTTATAAGATATAATAACTTAATAATAGTCGTTCTTATTTCAGTTGGTTTTAACAGTTCACAACAGTTCTTTTTATGCCTTATCTCAAGCTTCCTATTGTATTGTCCTGTATTGTATTGCATGAGTCAGGCCTGCATAAAGAAAAGAGTGAAAAAAGCCTGGGTCCAAGTCCTGCATTTGAAATTACAAGCTATGTGACCTTGAGAAATTCTTTAACCTCCTGGAACTGCCTTCTTTCTCTGTAAAATGGGCAAGAAGGGGATTAAATGAGAGCATGTATAGAAAGTGCCTCGTAGCACAGTGCCTGGCATGGGGTAGTCACTAAATAATGATAATTTCCATTTTTTTGTTGTTTTAAATGGCAATCGGTAGTTTTCAAACTTTGATGTGACTTTCAATTTTTCCATTATATTTCTGTGTGGCTCACAATTGATTTTTCTTCCTGTGAGCCAATGACCCTATAGGAAAATAATTTCATTATTCCACCTTGAAGGAAATATTAATGGTTGAACATACCTCGATTGATTCATAAGGTTTCAAATCACGTAGAAGATTCTCAGGCATTCCAAAATTGTGTTTACCGAAAATTCAGAGGTAATCCCTCTTCCCACCAAAACCTCAGAAATAGAAAAATTTGATGTATTTGAGTAACGCACATGTGAACATATTATTCTCTGGGGAGAGGACAAACCCTTTGAAATGTTCATTTGTTCATTCATTTATTCACTCATTCACGTGAATATTCAATAAACATCTGCTGAGTATTGAGAACATGCTAGGCACTGGTGGAGACATTGGCTTTTGGAAGAATTTTATGGAGAAGATACATCTTGGGAGAAAACTCAAAAAAGCCAAATTGATAACAACACCTGTTTTATTTTAGTTGGCTGCAGCTGTTGTCAAAAACGGAAAACTTCAACCAATGTACTTAGGGCAGGCTCTTAGGAAAGAAATTGAATGAAAACAGAAGGTGAAACTGTTTTGTTTTATTCTCCTCAGCCATGAAAAGTCTAAAATGGCAGCAACCTAAGCCATTTTAGATTTGGACCAGATGACTGACCCATCTCCCCACCCCCTTGAAGTTCAAGGGGTTGGTAACTCCCCTCGATTATGTACAAAATTATGTGAGTATGTACATCTTCTGGGCTTCATAGCCAGCATCGCATTTTCAAGTTGGTAAACTTACTCTAAAGGGGATGGTATCCTTTTATCAAGCTGTGAGCCACTAACTTCCATTCAAATAGACTCTCTTGTTTTATGTTAACCAAGGGAGTGACTCACCCACTATGCGTGCAATGCTTTAGAAACCAGCTTTATGAGTACTGTAAAGTTTTTTGGATTACGAATTGGTTTACTGATTAGCTATTAGCAATTAATATCAATCAATAAAGTCTTTGCTTTTATGATTAATGACATTAGGTATTTATAACCAATCGTACTAGTAATGCCTAATTATATAATTGATTAGTAACAGAAAAATCTTTAAAATGCCTTTCAATGCTGTTTGGATATTAATGATAGTTTAAAATATCACAAATAACAGTGACCATACAATAAGTGATGAGGATTTATGGTTTGGCCAGAAGCTTCATCCCAAGGTAGAGACCCCACTAGGGTACATGTAGCTCCCTGTGTATGCCCATGTCTGGCCCAGGGTAACTGCCTGGGAGGTAATCAGTAAATACTGATCAAACAAATGACTGAGTCCCATTGTGGTTCCTTTCCTTGGCCCTCCTGGGTGAGAACTTCTGGAACTTAGGCTGGAGCAAAATGTCTAAGAGGTTTCTCCCTGAACTTGGAGTCCAGAGAGTAGAATTCAGGTGCTTCAGCTGACAGGTGTGGCCTGGACAAGTGCTTCTGTTTCCTGTGCACCGGTTCTGCCTCCCCATTGGTGGCAGCTGAGGGCTGTCTGAGGGCATGGCAATGAGAGGCGATGCCCCGGGGACTGCCGCTCCCTGTGCTCGGCTCTGACACATGCAGTATGGGCTTCACTCTTGCCACCTCTCCTTCCTAGCTCTGTGTGACTCAAACAGAAACAAAACATAAACTAAATCAATTATCATAAGGTCACAGGTCTAGCTCATGAAAGACTAGACAAGACTTAAAAGAAATTAGACTGCAGCAGAATGTAATTAAAAAGGGTTTTGATAGGAATTGAGTGTAATAACTCTGAGTGGTGATTCCTTTAGAATGGCATCTGGTACATCGTCTGGGACATAGGGTTTAAAAACAAAGCTGTAAATGCCTTGTAGTTAATGGCCCTGCTTTAGATCTCTTTCTTTTGTATTGTGTGTACCTATAACCGTGCTGGGCAGGATACAGACCAGGACATAAGGAAGCATATGACAAGCTTCATAGCTGGGGCTCAGTGAGTCCTTATGGATAGATGGGATGGTGTCTTGGTCTTTTCAGGCTGCTATAACAAAATACTATAGACTAGGTGACTTAAATAACATTTATTTTTCATAGTTCTGGAGGTTGGAAGTCTATGATCAAGGTGCTGGTTAATTTAGTTCCTGGTGAGGATTTTCTGGCTTGAAGAGAACCACTTTCTCTCTGTGCCCCCACATGGAAGAGCGCTCTGTCTCTTCCTCTTCTTATCAGGCACTAATCCCATCATAGGGGCCCTGCCCTCATGACCTCATCTAAACCTAATTACCTCCTTGAGGCTCCATCACCAAACACCATCTCTTGGGGATTAGGACTTCAACATTAAATTGGGGAGAGGGATACAAACATTCAGTCCACAAAAGATGGGGTAGGTCTCTTGGTACCAATGGGCCCATGGTTTTCTAATTCTTGCTCATTACTGTTTGGTGTAACCATGGGGTAGAGATGGGTATTCTCAGAGAACTTGGACTATAATTCATGTCAAGAATTTCTGGGAGGATTGATCACTTTGAACACTGACAGGAAGGCTTATAGTAGAACAGGAGAGTTGCCTTCTGTGTTTCTCTTGGGGAATACTGGAACATCTCCCATGTTCCTGGCCTCCCTCTCATCACCTACTGCAGAGCCATCATCCATGAACTTTCTAGATCATCTTAAATCTAGAGCCCCAGTGTGCAGCAGCCTCAGAACTGAGTCCCAGACCATGGAGGGGACATGGCATACTCTGCAGATATCACTGGGCTCCTATTCTCTGCCAGGGTTGTTTAATTTCATATTACTAAACTGATAAATGCCCTGTTAGTCCACTAAAATCCCACTTTTCATCGTGTTCTCACTCAAGAATCCAAAGGTGGCCAAATTGCCAGAAACCTGAGCTTTTTGTCCTAGTAGTCACATCCCTTGTCTCTTACTCCTCTTGTCTTGTCCAGCCTTGTTTTCTTATTGCAGTGTACTTTTTATCAAGAAATATTCTAGACAAGGGAAAAGTATAAAAAAAAATCACATTATAAATGCTCGTGTATCCACTGCTCAGCTTAAGAAATAACAAAATGCCACACAGTTGCAGCACCCTCCCTGCCCTTTGTAAACAGGACCATGAGGGACAAGTCTGGGAGCAGCAAAGGCTGAAGGCAGCAGTTCAGTAAGTGAGGAAGAGTGAGGGTTTGGGGGCGAGGTCGACTCAAGTGGAGTCCTGACTCGGTGCCTCCTTGCTGGGCGAATTTGGGACAGTCCTATAAACTCTCAGAGCCTTGACTTGTTTGTTTATAAAATGGGGATAAGTGCATATGGTTGACGCCCCAGAGTTGTGAAGACCAAATGGAGTCATGATATAAGCGCTCAGCCCAGCACTGGGCATGCGGGGAGGGCTTGGCACATGGGAGTCGTGGCTGCTGGCAGCTGTTGGGCTTTTATCCTCTTGGATTTGAACTACAGAGATGGGCCCCTGGGGAGCAGGGAGGCCTTACTTCAGAGGAGGCCTGGGGAGCTGTTTCTGCCTGGACCCAGGCGGGAGGGCAGGGACCCGAGCTTCTGTGGTGGGTGCCGTGGGCTGACTGACGGGGTGTTTGGTGCATTTCAGGTGCTCGTCCTGGCTGTGAAGCAGCTGTTTCCAGAGTTTGAATTCATGTGGCTGGTGGACGAGGCCAAGAAGAACCTGCCTTTGGAGCTGGATTTCCTCAACGAAGGGAGGAATGCTGAGAGAGTGGCCCAAATGCTCAAGCACATTGACTTCTTAAAGGTGGGAGGGGCAGGGCAGTGGAGACAAGGTGGTCTGGTGAGAGAGCACAGGGAAGGCCCGTCCCTGCCCTGAACACTCCCCCTGCAGGACATGAGTGGGGATGCCCCCTTCCTGAGTCTTCTTTCCGAGGATGGATGATTTGTCCCTGGTGTTGCTCCTTAAAGCTCTTGAAGGTAGCATTACAAAGAAATGCCAAATGTGATCGTTGGCCTGTCAGTGAAACAGATGTTTATTGAATGATTGGCAATTCTGAGACATTGAGTGCTACCCAAGGGCCTGTAAGCTGGGTCTCTGCCTCCGTGAAGCATGGGATGCCGCCGCCGCCGCTGCTGCTGCTGCTGCTGATGGTGGCTAACGCAGCTGAGCTCTGGCGCCGTTCCTACCATTATATGTATGTTACCTTGCTTAATATAGTCAGTTCTGTTATAATACAACGTATGGTTTCCTAGAAATCTCCACAGGATGCAAAAATCACACAACAGAAACCACAGGGCTTCTTGGGGGGAAAATAGGGCTAGGCTTACCCCAGTGCCAACAGCCACATGAAAAGGTGTTCTGCATCACCCGTCATCAGGGAAATGCAAACCAAAGCCACACTGAGGTATCACCAGGTACCAGTCAGAATGGCTAGAATCAAAAAGACAAGAAATAACAAGTGTTGGTGAAGATGTGGAGAAAAAGGAACCCTCGTGCACATTTAGTGGGAATGTAAATTGGTGCAGCCACTGTGGCAAACACTTTTGGAAGTTCCTCAAAAAACTAAAAACAGAACTAACATATGATCTAGTAATTCCACTCCTGGGTATTTACCCAAAGAAAAAGCCCACTAAATTTGAAATGTGTTTATTGAAGCATTATTTACAAAAGCGAAGATGTGGAAGCAGCCCAAATGTCCATCCACAGATGAATGGATAAAGATGTGATACATGTATATGTACAGTACTTACATATATATATAGTCAGTATATAATATTACCAAATGATATATATACACACACACACATCTATAATATTCCATTGTATATATTATATATATATTCCACAATACATATTATGTATATATAATATATATATTATATATGATGGAATATATATACTATTATATATGATATTATATAATGTATAATATACATTATATAATATATAATCCATTGTATATATTATATATACATTCCACAATATATATTATGTATATATATAATAATATATATAATATAACACGTAATATATATACCATATACTGAAATATATATAATATATATGCCATTATATATATTATATATATATTCTAGTATATATATTACATATATTTCAGTATATATTATATATTATACATATTCCAATATATATAATGGAATATTATTCAGCCACAAAAAAGAATGAGATCTTTCCATTTGCATCAATTTGGATGGACTAGAGTATGTAGTGCTAAGTGAAATAAGTCAGAGAAAGACAAACCGCATATGATTTCACTCATGTGGAATTTAAGAAACAAAACAGACGAACAAAAGAAGACAAAACAAGCTGGAATACAGAGAACAAACTGGTGGTTGCCAAAGGGGGGGATGCGGGTGGGGGGATGGGTGAAATTGATAAATGGGATTAAGAGTACACTTAATGTGATGAGCACTGAGTAATGTATAGAATTGTTGAATCACCCACCTGAAACTAATAGAACGTTGTATGTTAATTACACGTCAGTAAAAAAAAATAACAAAAAGAGACAATTCGCAAAAGAGAAAATGCACATTTTAAGAAATGTCACCAGTGACCCAGAAAATAAAAGAAGGTAGGAACCTAGTGAAAGCAGTGGTGTAGTTTTTGCACACATTAAATGGCTGAGAAGTACGTAAGGCAGCAGAACACGGGCCTCTACCTTGACATCTGCTTGTGAAACTGGGCATCAGAGGAGTTGTTGGAGTGTTGTTCTGAGGTGTGGACGGAGGGTCGTCTGAAACCGGATGGAAAGTGATGATGGCGGGTGTATGCACGTGGCGATGTTTAGGTGTGCGTCTGTGTGTGTTGTGTGTGCCCATGTCGTGCAGTTCAGCTGAAGCAGTTTCCTGAGGTCATACAGTGCTTCCTGTGGATGACAGCCCATAGAAGCAAGTGCAAAATTTGGATTAGGATCAAACTGACCCCTGGTAGATCAGTCACATCGGAAAAAGTTTGTGTTTTCAACTACTGTAGAACTGCCTATATGGTGACAGAAGACTCCTCCTGAGGGAAATGATATCGAGTGATACGAAGTAGCAGCTCTGTACGAGGTCCACTGGTAAGTGTTCTAGAGATTTGGGAGAGGGGACTCCCATGGTAGGGAGTAGGGTAGGGTGGGGAAGGCTCTGCCGAGGAGGTTGCCACTGGCGCTGGCCTTTGAGGACTGGCCTGATGGTCCCCACGGGCTCCATGGGGGTTGGGATGAGAGAGATGCACGTCACCACCACTGTTCTTACAACACATTAGGTCTGTGGCGGGGTGTGGACCCGTTTACCCAGGGGCTCCTCTTCATGGTGCAGGGGCTGGGCCCCTCTGGTAGTCTGTATAGAGAGCTTGGCTTTCAACTCTTTGAAGAGATCAGGCCCTTCTCTCTTCACTCAGGAAGCCTGGAGCATGTGGGAAGGGAGGTCACAGAGCCTTTAGGAGCTCCAGATGCTTGTTCCAGAGCAAACAGTCAAGCAATGCTCTTCTTGGGGAGGAGGGTGTTTCAGTGCATTGAATGGGAAGGTCTTTTGCTCTGGACCAAAGTGTTCGTGGCTTCTGAAGACATCCGAAGAAATGGAGGTAGTGTTTATACTTCTATCCAGATTAATTAACAGAGATGGGGAGACTGAGGGTGTGTTTCTACTAGCCACCTGAGAATCCTGAAGCTCAGCTCATGGGAGGGAAGCTGCAACTGTGGGTCAATGTAGTGTCTTGACACTGATTTTGGTGAAAGATGTAGCCATTGGCAAAGTTTGACTCTGAGTGAGTTGAGAGCCAGGTCTGTCTAAATGCCTGCTGGACGCTTGACTGGCTTTTCCTTGTAAATCTGCGTGTACAGACCCTCTTGTGCCTGTAAATCCAGATGTGCAGACTAGATCTGGTAATCCTGCCCCAGCCTTGAAGTTCAAGCCACCAATAAAATAAAAACTTGGCTCTCTTAGACAAGGAGTGAGATTAACTAGCATAGTGCTGTGGAGTCTAAACTATGTTTGCTTTTACTTGCATGTCCCGTTCCTTCATTCCTTTATCTCACATTTCCTGAGCTTGTTGCTCTGCTAGGAGCTAGGGGTTCCTGGATGAGTAGGAGAGGGTTTGGCTTCTACCTGAGCAAACTTCCCATCTAGCGGGGACAAACACACTGTTGCCACAGTGCAGGTCTGTGCCATGCACGTAGGTACATACTGTGGCAGAGACTTTGCTGTGTTTCTGTGGATGCCCGAGAGCAAGTACTTAATTCTACTCAGGATAAAGGAGCTCAGAGCGGGGTTCCAAGAAGTGTTGATTGTACAAAGGGATAGGCAGTCCTTACTAAATGTTTCTTCTGCTGCCCTGAACACTTTGCAGGTACCATGACATTGAATCCTGCCAGCAGCCATCATCCCCTTTTACAGATGGCAGTCTTAGAGTAGAGGGGCTAGGGCTACAACCCAGATTTTCTGATTTCATCTCTGGTGCTCACCTGAGGACATTCTGTTGCCTCTTACCCGGCAGGGGTGCTCCTCAGCACCAGAACTATGAACCTGACAAACAGAACCATCTCCTTCACCGTTCCCATGGAAACAGCAGATCGTCCTCTGGCTGAGGCCAACTAGTGCCTGCCAGACCAAGACATGTAATAATAATAATAACACAAATTTTTGAAATGAGGATGCCAAATGGGTAAATAATTAATGTAACGATTCGACCTGCTGCTTCTAAAACCCACACACTGTTCCTAAGACAATGGTGCTACTAGGGCTCCTGAGTAATTAATTTTGCTTAAACACATAACAAGTGGGAAGCGAATTTTGCACTGTGAACCCAGTTCAGCTCTTAAAACTGGAGATAGATTGCTTTTGCACACTGGCACCCCATCACAACATCTGTGCGTAATTAAGCCTCAGTGAAGAGTTTACCTCTCAGTGTGTGAGGCATCTTCCAGTGGGGTTTAATAACCTCAGCCCCACGCCATAAATCTCGGAGCCTCAGACGAGCTCTGAATGCAAATGTGGTGTCAGGGAGACTGGGAGAGGGCGAGAGGGCAGCCAGGCTGAACGGTCAAGACCAGGGCATTTGTGGATTTGTAGTCAGAGTGTGTGTGTGTTATGGGGAGGGGACAGAGCATGCGGTGAGGTTTGTGACTAACCCAGGGGACAGCTGGGGACAAGGTAGGAGGGAGAAGCCTTATAGCCATGGGGTTTGAGGCCGGAAGACATGAGAGTGCGCCTGCACATGTCAAGGCAGGGTAGGTAAAGTGGTCGTCTCCAGAGCGGGGCCACTCCAGGGTTCCTTAGTGCAAGGTTAGGATCCTGTGACTATCCAGAAGTTGTGGGCAGATCTTGAGGGATGTGTATGCTTTTGGAGAATAATTTTCCACAAATAAAGGTTAAGAACCACTGATATATGATAATTAGTGTGAGTTAATAATTTTCACATGTCTATACAATGTTAGCTTTTTAAAAGTGCTTTGTGTATATTTACTTTTTAAAAAATGTTTATTTTTTAGAGAGATACAGAGCACGAGTGGGGGAGCGGCAGAGAGAAAGAGGGAGACACAGAATCCGAAGCAGGCTCCAGGCTCTGAGCTGTCAGCACAGAGCCTGACGTGGCGCTTGAACTCATGAACCGTGAGATCATGACCTGAGCTGAAGTCAGATGCTCAACCGACTGAGTCACCCAGGCGCCCCTATTTACTTTTTAATGTTTGTTTATTTTGAGAGAGAGAGAGGGACAGGGAGGGGCAGAGAGAAGAGGGAGGCACAGAATCTGAAGCTGGCTTCAGGCTGCTGTCAGCACAGAGCCCGACGTGGGGCTTGAACTCACGAACCATGAGACTGTGACCTGAACTGAAGTCAGAGCTTAACCTACTGAGCCACCCAGGCGCCTCGTATTTGCTCCTTAATCCTTATCTAGCCATACGAGGGAAATGCCATGATTAGCCCCATGTCAATGGTGTGGAGATTAAGGCCCAGAGAGATGAAACCATTTGCCTGAGGTTACACAGCTTCCCCTAAGGGGCAGAGGCAGGTTCTGGATGGAGGCAACCTGGCCCCAGGGCCTGCATGTTAAATCACTGTGCTATTCTGCCTTCATGATAATTCATGGGGCACAATGATTTATTGTGCTGAACTGTCTGTAGTATTAGCTCTTAGCCCTGGTTGTGTATCAGAACCACCTGTGATACTCTGCACGACTGTCATATGGCAGCTGATGCTTGTCTAGCAGGTGCTAAGTGTGTGCTGCTGTGTCGAGTGCCAGGACTCCACACATGCTAGTGGGAAGTTGGGGATGTTGCTTCAATGTCATCGCCTTTTTTCAGGTAGAAAGCTGGCACTCGGAGAGGTCATGCAATGTACCTGTAGTCACATAGCTTGGAGGTGGCAGAACCAGGGCTCCAGCCTGACGATCTGACTCCGGGTCTGTGCTCTGCTTCCCTGGGCTCCCTCAGGTGATGGGCACTGGCCCAGGCAAATTGGGGCCTGCTTCACAGTTGTGTTCACCAAAGTGCAGGAACAAAATAGAAGCGCGAGGTCATGGCCAGATTATGAGGTTGAGGCCCAAGGTCTTGAGCTGGAATTTTCCATAATCTGTGCCTTCCTTCTTTGGATCAGGACTGGCCCCAGCATGGGGGTATGTGGAGCCCACGGGAGTGGGGCCTGTGATCTTTATCAAGGAGATAGACTTTGGATCTAGAGTCCTGATGGCCAGGGTGTGACCCTTGGGCCTCACTGGCCATGAACCTCCCTAGGTTCAGTTTTGTTTGGAGGAGGTGGTGGGTTCTTCTCATTGCCTCTTTAAAATGATTCTCTTTCATCTTTCCCTACTCTGATGGGAGGAGAAGAGTAAGGCATGGGGATGAAACACTGGTTTTGGGGTGAAGGGAATTTCACCTTACACTTCAAACCCTCCTGCCCACAGGGTAACTTAGGAGCAAGTTGTCGACCTTATGTCCCACTGTCCAGCCAAGTTTCTCCTAACTGTGCAGGGAGCAGATCTGCCTTTTGAAGTCCTTTCTGTGGTGTCGCCATCGGGGGGCAGTTGCCATCCTCCCTGAACTCTCATGGCAAAGCTCTCTACCTCCCGGTTTGGTATTCTGTCATCTGAGATCTAAGCAGGTGCCGCAGAGGGCCATCGTGTTGTCAGACAGGGATGGCTGCATCTGGGGGGAGACCGGGGAGAAAGGTGGAGGCGCGGGGAGTGCAGCCTCCCACTGCCCTTATTAACAAGGCCAGAGTCTCCAGTCTTTGGGTTTTTCTCATTCCATCTGTGGCTCTTTCAAGCTGTTTTCCATGTTGCCCCAGGCAGACCCAGATGGGGGATTCGACCTCATGTCCCTGGAGCCCCTGGTGCCCACTGCCAAGCTTAGGTTTCCAAACAAACCCGGGGAAGAACTTAACCCCAAAATGTGTCCCTTCCCTTTGGAAGCCATGGTCAAGGACAGCAAACTTGCACTCATATTTTTAAAGGTAGCTTTTGAGAAGTGCCGAGCAGGACTGAAATTTCAGTTCACAGTCCTAGAGAGTCACAGATTTCTCTAGCCCAGATTTTCAAATGGCCCAAACTGTAGGAAAGTAGCAAACCCAAATGACACCTTGACTTCAGTTGGGACCCTCGTTCCAGGAAGCCCAGGGTGTTTTACTGGTATGCGCAGCCCCAGTTATCCTCAGAGCTCCTTGCAATGGGGCAGGAACAGTCCTTTGTAAGGAGGAAAACTGAGGCATTGGAGGTTAAGTGGCTGGATTAAGACATGGCAGAGTTAGCAGAAGTAGGAAGGGAAGCAGGTTTCTTGACTTGAGCACTGGGGTCTTGCTGCCAGATGAGTTTTGGGGGTCGAGATGAGGGAAGTCCTTATTCCCCAGAACCCTTGAATTAGCTGCCCTAGTTTCTTTATTTGTATGTGGAAACAAGCCCATCAAGTTGTTGGGGAAACATGACATGCTAAATATCCCAGTAATTCCTTCGTCCTGGCATTGGTGGCACTCTTGGCTGTCACTCACTCATATGGCAGCCCAGCAGCCATTGGTGCAGTCTGACCTCCTGCCTAATCCTGGTGAAATCTGTTCTTTTTTTTGGCTATTGGGTGTTCTTAGAGTCCAAGGGAGTTGGAGAGCACATCAATTAGGAATGCATTTGTCTACAGGTAACCAATAGCCCAATTTAGAGTGTCATAAACAAAAAAGATTTATCTTCCTCACATGGCAAGAAGGCTTACAGCAGTTGCCTGCTGATATTGTGTTAGTGGTTTGACCGTATCAGGGCAGGCATCTCTGATTTTCTTGGACTTTTCCTCATGGTTGCAAGATAGCTGCTGCAGCTCCAGGTATCACATTCACTTTCTTTTTTTTTTTTAATTTTTTTTTTTTACGTTTACTTATTTTTGAGACAGAGAGAGACAGAGCATGAACCGGGGAGGGTCAGAGAGAGAGAGAGGGAGACACAGAATCTGAAACAGGCTCCAGGCTCTGAGCTGTCAGCACAGAGCCCGACACGGGGCTTGAACTCACGAACTGCGAGATCATGACCTGAGCCGAAGTCGGACGCTTAACCAACTGAGCCACCCAGGCGCCCCTCACATTCACTTCAAAGTAGGACAGAAGGGTAAGAAGAGCTGCACCATTTACAAACATCCCTTTTTATGAAGAAAATAAAAACCTTCCCAGAGCTTCTAGCAGACCTCCACTCATAAGCCAGAATGGTGTCCTGTGGCCATACTGATTGCAAAGCAAGCAGGGAAAATATTTCGTTTTTCCTATCTCTGGGGAAGAGGAGGATTGGGAATAGGTACTGGGTTAGGATCCAGCATTGTCTGCCACAGAAGACCTATAGGAACAGGCATGAGAAAACTCAGGACTTCCTTACTGAAAAATTTATCATCCAGTAAAAAAATTTGTTCTTTGGTGAACTCATTCATAAACATATACATATAATATATCCATTGCACAGGTGTAGAAGCTGAGGCAAAGGGATGAGATTCATGTGACGAGCTTGCAATTGGCCTAGTGAGAGAGGGAAATAGCTTTTAATGCCAACTCTGGCTCAGGTATGGGGGGGTTCCACACCTTTTCCCCTAAGTCCCAGTTTTACTTTTGGCTCTTAATTGTGTCTGGAGGCACTGAGGAGGGTGGGGAAGCCGTTCTGTGGTCCCCAAGCAGGAGGGGGTCTCTAACGGAAGGACCAGAGGCCTTGCTGACAGAGGAGGCAGCCTGGCCTGCCCTCCTGTCTTGGCCCGACCCTCGCTTTCCCCACCTGTTACTGCTCAGGTCCCGCTCAGGCTTCGTCTCCTGTTCCTGGCAGGAGCATCTGCCCTTGCCTGGCTCACTGTACCTTTCTGTGGTCCTGGCCCCTAGCTTCCGGCCCGCCAGCCCTTCTGACCTGCTCTTTCCCATTTCAGGTCCCCCGCATTTACTGGGAGCTGTCCACCAAGCGGGTCCTTCTGATGGAGTTTGTGGATGGCGGCCAGGTCAATGACAGAGACTACATGGAGAAGAACAAGATTGATGTCAACGAGGTGAGGTTGAGCTCTCATGGCTGCAGTGCGAGGGACACGGGCTTTGTCAGGGCTGCCCACCAAGGGCAGGTATGTCCCGGTGAGGTTTCACTGCCTTGAAATGGACCTGTTGACTGAAGAATTACAATGTCGCTGAGCACCAAGCACCCTTCCAGGGCGTCCAGTCCAGTCCTCTGCCTTGTCTCCTAAGATGGGGGTTGGGAGCACACAGTGGGGTGCAGGCACATGCTGAGGCCCTGGTGGTAGCCCCTGCCTGGACAAGTGATTACCATGTGTCTTCTTGGCCCATCTGCACCCCACAGAGCTGAGCGGCCCCAGAGAACAGTGGTGTGAAATCTGTGGACTTACTTCTTCTGCCCCCGTGGGGCGTGGGCACAGCTTCTTCCCACTTCCGCCGTCCCCTCTCCCTGCCACTCCCAGGCCTCAAGGGATCAGGCCAGCAGGGGACAGCAGGAGCCAACTGCTTCTACTTCAAAGAGCTATGAGAAAAGTGAGGCTTCTGTCTCCCACCTCCTGCCCTGTTGATCTCAGGGAAAGAAAGCTGGCCAGTGGGGTGGGGACTGTACCCCATTTTCTTCTTCTTGATTGCCATAGGGTCTTACAGGTACGGGTGGGATTGTGCTTTTTCAACAGCGCCCATCATTTTTGTAGTCCCTCCTATGAGCTGGGTATGTGGGTTCAGAGGGGACCACACATATTTCCCTTCTTTAAGGAGTTCCCCACCTAGTGTTGCAGTCGGGTACACAGCTAAATCCTTGCTGCCACCCCGCAGCAGCAGGAGGGGGGTGGGGGAGATCCCAGAGAGCGGCAGGGAGGAAGTGCTGGCATCTGCTGTGGGTGGGCTTCCCCAACAGGATGAGTAGGGATCTGCGGGGTAGAGGAGTTGTGGGGGGGGGGGGGCAGCGATGGCACTGCAAGGAAGGGGAAGGGAATGGTGAAGTTTGGCAGGGTTTCCAGGGAGAAATAGTGGAGGAATAGGGTGGGCGCAGGTAGTGAAGACCTCTGGCAGGACCCCGGAGGTCCTGGGGAGTCACAAAGGGTGTTAAGGATCGTAATGACGTGATCTAGCACTCTGGGTAGGCGAGAGGAGGGAGTGGAGAGAGGCGAATGCTCTTCCTTTCCCTACTCCAGGCAACATATGAAGATGAGCCTGTGGTCCCAGTGGTGGGATGGCCCAGAGGAGGAAGCCACGCCCTGGCTCAGCACATGAGCCAGTAGAATGGTAGGAGAGTGTGTGGTTTGGGAGCCCAGGCCTCCGGGTGTCTGTGTGGCCTCTGTCAATGGGGGCAGTGACAGTACCTACTTCTACGAAGATTATGAGGACCACACGAGTGCTTAGCATGGTGCCTAGCATGTACTTAGTGCTCTGATTTGGAAGCAAGATTGTTGTTGTTTTCATTCTTTTTAAAAATCTTTTTATTTAAAATTTTTTTATTAAAAAATTTTTTTAATGTTTATTTTTGAGAGAGAGAGAGAGAGAGAGAGAGAGAGAGAGAGAGAGACAGAGTGCATGCAGGGGAGGGGCAGAGAGAAAGGGAGACATAGAATCTGAAGCAAGCTCCAGGCTCTGAGTTGTCAGCACAGAACCCGATGCAGGATTCGAACTTACGAGCCATGAGATCATGACCTGAGCCGAAGTTGGACGCTTAACCACTGAGCCACCCAGGCACCCTGATTGTTGTTTTCATTCTTACCTTTGGGCTCTGCCCTTTCCTCCTTCTTCCTTTTCTCCTTCTTCCTTTCCTCCTTCCTCCTTTATTTCCTTTTGCCATTAATGTTTATTGAATGCCTAACTCCCTGTGCCGGGCCCTTTTCTCTATTATAAACTTGGGAGGAAGGTCTTTTTTTTTTTATTTTTTTTAAAAATTTTTTTTTTCCAACGTTTATTTATTTTTAAGACAGAGAGAGACAGAGCATGAACGGGGGAGGGGCAGAGAGAGAGGGAGACACAGAATCGGAAACAGGCTCCAGGCTCTGAGCCATCAGCCCAGAGCCTGACGCGGGGCTCGAACTCCCGGACCGCGAGATCGTGACCTGGCTGAAGTCGGACGCTTAACCGACTGCGCCACCCAGGCGCCCCGGGAGGAAGGTCTTAATGTCTTCATTTTGCAGGTGAGGAATCAGAAATTCAGAGAGGGAGGTAACTTTCCCAAGGTCACACAGCTAGTAGAGCTAGGATTGAGACCCAAGTCCCTCTGACTCCACTGTTTTTTAGTTCATAAAAGGAGGGGCTTTTCTGGAAGAGATCTCCCTTTGGGGGCTGGGAAAATATAAGAAAAGGACTGTTTTTTTTTTTAATTTTTTTTTAAGTTTATTTATTTTTGAAACAGAGAGAGACAGAGCATGAACGGGGGAGGGTCAGAGAGAGAGGGAGACACAGAATCGGAAGCAGGCTCCAGGCTCTGAGCCATCAGCCCAGAGCCCGACGCGAGGCTCGAACTCACGGACCGCGAGATGGTGACCTGAGCTGAAGTCGGACGCCCAACCGACTGAGCCACCCAGGCGCCCCAGAAAAGGACTGTTTTAATTGAGCTCTCCACTTTACAGATGGCAGGGAACTCAGAGGAAGAGCAGGTGTCTTTCCCTAGGTCGCTTGGCCAGTAGCACAGCTTGGGTCTTCTGACTGCTTCTGTCACTGTTGCCTTCTAAGGTGGGCCTGGGGAGGGTATTTGGGTCAAGCTCCCACACAGGAAGGAGGGAGGAGACCTGCTTGCCCATCTCTTCCACTATTGGTTGGGATGGGGTGGGTCCTGTGTTTAGCCAGGGATCCTCTGCCCACCAGGACCTTCTAGTACAAAGTCTTTGGCTCTAGTGGGGAGGGGAGGGAGATCGCTTCTGGCTTTTCCTGAACAGCTTTAAAGGGAGCAGGGTCTCTGCCTGCTGATCAGGAAAGATGCCAGAGGCCCATGCCTTCCCTTCCCCCACCAGGTTGCTGGCATTTACTTACTGCCAGCTGTGGTGGGATTTTCATTGCAGCAGCACCCCCAAATCCATTAATCTCTTTGGATACAGTGAGTTCAGGGCTGTAATGGTGTTTTATCAGAGGCAGCTTTGATTTTCAAAGACAACTGCAAACAAAGATGTGCTCTGCTATAGTTTTTGCTCTCGTGGCTGAGTGCTGTCCTGGGAGGACGGGCAGCTGGGCTGGAGGTGGCCTGCAGGAGCTGGGCAGGGTGATGCCCTCTGAGAGCCTGGGCTCATCTGCCCCTGCCTCTACCCCTCTTTAAATGGCCTTGCAGATAAGGCCAGTGTTCTGTGCAGAGCAGACGCTCAGTGGACGTCCTCTGAATTAGTGGAGAACAAATAAGCTGGCCTCATGCCCTGGGTTAGCCTCTGTGAGGCAGGGCTGGGGTAGAGCGTTGGTGTTTTGTTCTCTGTGGACATGCAGAGTGGGGCAGGCTGATATCAGAGTGATTTGGGGAAAACAACAGCAGTAATAATAATTATAAGCAACTAAGATGTGCCAGGCACGTGACACATGTCTCTACTCCTTACAGCTGTCTTGTCAAGGGTGAGATGAGAGACCATAACCCCATTTATGGATGAGAAAGCTAAAGCTCAGAGAGGTCAAATGACTTGTCCAACCTCACACAGCTAGTGGGGACAGAGCCCAGCCATTTGAACACAGTTCTGTAGGACATCAAAGTCTTTGCTCCTCCACCTTCTCCCTCCCCCTCTCGGGGATTGGCCTGGGGCTGCGGCGGAACCAGGGCCAGCCGGGTGACGGCCGCATCAGTAACTCCTTGGAGAAGGAGGTGCAGAACTGACTGAGAAGCTCTGTCCACCACACAGGCACTATCTGAATGCAACCCTTCCCTCTTTAACTCACGTCAGGCACGGTTTTTTCCATTTCATGTAAACATTGTTCCGTTTTTAGAGAGATGAGGAGGAGATAAGCAGTGCGTGAGCAGGGCTGAGCATCACGCCTGATGTCTGGTTGATGCTCCAAGTTGGTAGTTGATTATTAGCATCGTGGGGCGCTATCCTTTCTTCCTTTACCTCCTTATACCATTGGCGTTTACCATCCCTGTGCCAGGCCCTTTCTACATTGTAAACTTAGGAGAGACGGCTTAGTGTGTCTGTATTTGCAGGTGAGGAATCGGGAGACCCAGAGAGGGAAGCTCCCAGATCTGGATGGCACACTTCCATCGTTTCCACATGGATTTCCCATGTAATCTCCAGCCAGATAAAGATGCAAATTGTTTCTAGCCCTCTGGCAGGCTCCCTCACCCTCACCAGAATTGCCTTTCTGACTCTGTCACCAGAGGTCACTTTCACTCACCGCTGAAGTTCATATACGCAGAATCACACAGTGTAGTCTTTTGTCGTCAGTCACCTGTGCGTCTTTTCTGGAAGCTGTGTTCTCTTCCATTGGTCTATTGGTCCATCCTTGCAATAGTACCACACTGTCTTGTTTACTTAATTCCTCAGTCCCCTGCCCCTGGCGTCTGGGGTCTGCGTGATCTGGGAGTGTCTTTGGTATTCTGAGATGTTGTCATTAAATACGTCTCCAGAGAACTCAGGCTGGGCAGTGGGTGGTGGCCCATGTGCTCTACTGTGCTGTCACTGACCATCGGTGATATTGGGAGAAGACCGTGGACAGGCCCTACTTTACAGAAAATAATCTGTTGTGTCTCTTACCAAGCAGCATCAGAGCCACAGGCCGCATGGAACAGTAGTGGGGGTGAAGGTGTGTGTGTGTTTGTGTGCATGTGGTTTGAAGACTCCACGTTCCTGAAGCCTCTTCTAACGGACTTCTGAGGTTCTGAAGTCTCCTGAGGACTGTGGAGCTCCGTGGGCCGGTCCTGGAGTGAAGCCCTCCATAGGACAGCCTGGCTAGGAGTGTTCCTCGGACAGGGAAGTACAAGGGACAGACAGAAATGATACGGGGCAAACATCTCACTCCGTATCCTGGGCACTAGGGTGTTTAGTGGCGTCTCGGCTGCCACAGGCAGGTTCCTCAACTTGAAGTTGGGACTCAGGAAGTGGCTGTAGAAGGAATCGCTTTGCAGGTGGATGGGGATGACTCCAGACCCCCAGCTGCTTACCGGGTCAGCCCCACTGCACTTTGGAGAGGCCCCTCACTCTGCAGCATCCCAACCTAGCTGAGCCTAGCATGTGACAACCTGAAGACCAGTCTTAGTAGCCAGTATCCGATAGACTCAGGTAGAGAAACACCAGGTTCGGAGGCAGAAGACCTAAGTCCAAGCTCTAGCTCTGCCAGTGGCTTGCTATGTGACCTTGGACAAATCACTTCCCCTCTCTGGGCCTCAGTTTTCTTGCGGAAGGCATTGGATTGGCTGGGCTTGAAGGGTACGTCCCGCTTGAATATTTTACACAGCAGTGATTCCTGGCTTGCTGGGGAGCTAAGACTTCACCCATCTATTTCAGAATCACCAGGGGGAGCTTATTTTACAATACAGATGCCTGCTCCACCCCAGATTTATTCCAGAATCTGGAGTGGAAAGGGTTGCAAGAATCTGCGTTTTAGCAAACTTCAGGTGGTTCAGATGCTGACTAGAGCCCAGCAGCCACCCACCACTCACCACCCACCACCCACCACTCACCACCCACCACCCGCCACCCGCCACCCGCCACCTGCCACCAGGCCAGCCTCCAGGCACGAGGCAGCCTGCCCAGGTGTGCTCGCTCACCTGGCAAGCATGAGGCCCTGGGGGGCCAGCAGCCTGCAGGGGCCCTCTTTTGTTTTAGTCTCTGCACCCGGAAACAGCACATTACCGAGGGCCTGACCTGCTGATCATATTTGCCAGTCACATTAAGAGCTGGTGACAGTGACTGTCATTGATTTTATTAAAAGTAAAGGTCGAGCAGGAGCATGCTTTCCTAGGCTGGATGGAGCCTCCTCAAACCAAAGGACGACTATTGATTGCAGACCTTGTATCGAAGGTTAATTGGATTTCAGTGAGTGTGTGTTTAAGACCCTGCCTGGGCTGAGGCTCAATTGAATTTGTGTGAAATTAGCTGAGAGAAAGGTGACAAAGTTGGGAGGTTGGGGGTGGTGGGGATGGGGCGTGGGGGCCCGGCAAGCAGACGTCTTCTGTCTGCCAGGAGTGGGGGTGGGTGCAGGGATGGGGGGCTTGCGAGAGATGCCTGGGAGCCAGCTGGGGGAAGAGGGCAGGGGGCTCCCAGTGCTCGTTTTGTTGACTTCGATTCATTCCTCTGTCCTTGGGATGGCCCTCTGGGTATGTTGTGTGGCCCCCAGAGCCTGTCTTTTTGCCTCTCCGGAAAGTAAATCTTGCCTTGAGTCAAAGGTGGTGGGGTGGGTCGGGATCTGGGGTTCAGCTCTCTGAAAGCCTTCCCACAAATCCTCCTTTTTCTTTTCTTTTTTTTTTTTTTAAATTTTTTTTTCAACGTTTATTTATTTTTGGGACAGAGAGAGACAGAGCATGAACGGGGGAGGGGCAGAGAGAGAGGGAGACACAGAATCGGAAACAGGCTCCAGGCTCTGAGCCATCAGCCCAGAGCCCGACGCGGGGCTCGAACTCCCGGACCGCGAGATCGTGACCTGGCTGAAGTCAGACGCTTAACCGACTGCGCCACCCAGGCGCCCCAATCCTCCTTTTTCAAGACCCCCAACTCCTGTTTACAGAGGTGTCAGGGGCCCTCAGTCGCTGAGCCTCTGTGGGCTTGGGGCAGACATCAAGCGCTGCCCCCCCCCTTGCCAGCTTAGGGTCCCTTGTTGTCCTAAGCCCGTTCTCAGTAGCTGTCTGCTCCCCCTCTGGCAGCACAGTCTTGCTCATCTCCTTTTCTCTGCCCTGTTGTTGGGGGCTCTTTGTATGGTTTCTGTTAGTCATTTTAGTGGGGTTGGGGATGGAGTGGAGTCAGTGCGCGGATTCAGTCTGCCACATTTAGCCAGAACCCCTGGCCGTGCTTCTTCCTTCCAAGCAGTTTTAAAACCCATCCCCTGTCATGCTGGGAGCCGTGAAAGGGTCTCAGCTGTGTCTTTCGGCAGATGTGTATCACGCACCTACTGTGTGCAGGCACTGCACATCGGTGCTGTACCCGAGGTGGGCACAGCGTGTGGGAGAAGGTGGTGCTGGGTGAGGCCTCACTGAGGCTGGGCGCTGTGGTGGGAGGCGCAGAGGGTTTCAAAGTAGCGGCACCCCGGGGTTGTGCCTGGCTCTGCCATTTGTTGGTCAGGTGCCCTTGGGTAAGTTACTTAAACTCTGATTTTCCACCTCTGTGCAGGTGGCGTCACACTGGTACTTACTTCACAGGGTTCTTGTGCAGACTGCGGGCTGTGAAGTTTGTAAAAAAATCATTCATAATTTATGGTATCATTATTCACAGAGGCATGTCTTCCTGAGAATGTTCTTTGCGCCCCTCCTTTCCATCTTCCTCTGTTGTCCTGGGTATGTAGACTTGGAAAATGAGCGGTGGTCATCGACTGAGCAAATGGTGACTCCCCATCTGTAAACGCCAGACTGCAGTTAGTCCCCCAGTTTCCCTGTGGTGAATACCACACTCAGTGGACCTCTGGCTCTATGTTAGGAGGTGCTTAGAGGACCAGGGAAGCAAGGCTGAAGAGGCACCAAGGACCCTACTTACTGAAATCACTAGAAAGAAATCATCTCCTCCCATCGTCCACATACAGAACTCCATAACTTGTCAGACCGAATCTTGAGAAAGAAGCATAGGGGATGTTAGAGAGATACAGGTGCATGAGACAGGTTCCTGGAGATTTCTCTCCCCAACAGCAGGGGTGTCAGGAGTGGAGTCGGCCTTCCTGGATTCTGGTACCAGCTCTGCTACTTACGAACCATGCTGCCTTGGTGAAGCCAGTCACCCTTTGGAAGCCCCAGCTGCCTCTTGTAAAGTGGGGTGCAGGAGAATAACCCATAGGATTGTTTGATGATTGAAACATGAAGCATTGGGTGTAGTGCCCACAGCACATGCTCAATAGAAGTTGTTTTTATGCTGGAATTCCAACCCTCAGCCCCCTCTGTGGCACTAGTGGTCAAATAGTTGCTGGAAAGAGGAAATGTGTAGGGAAGAAACCCTTTCCCCATTTCTTCTATTGACACAGGTAAGGTGGAAGGATGTGGAAATATTTCTCTGGAGTGTGCTGTGCCCAAGGCAGGGGATGTCAGATGTCGACAGCTCTTCCTTCACTGTGTATTCAGTAGTCCTAGCCCCTAGGACTCAGTCCCTCTGGTCGCTGTGATCATTTGAACCTGTCTGGCCAGGAGACCCTTATTGGCCTTGGGGATACCCCCTGTCCTGGCTCTCAGGTGATGTGTAACCCAGAGAAGCTTTTGCCAGGCTCCAAAATTAGAGTAACTCCCCCAGCTGCCTCTAATTAACCCACTCGCCACCTCTGTGGTTGGAGAGGCTCCCCATGTCTTCACATTTAGGGATTTCATCTCAATGTTGGCTCGTCCAAGATGGACCCTCTCCATGGATAGATTTGGCCTCACTGGGCAACAGCAGGTAATCTGAGGTTTATAATTCCCCAGGGAGGTTCCCAGGGCAGCGTAAGGGTGGAGAGTAAAATTCTGTAGGCAGTGGTCTGGTCTGGTCTTTCAGGCTCTCAAGAAGCCTGGCCATAAACTGACAGAGAGCAAGGAGAGTTTGAATTATTAACCTCTTTATAGTTAATATTGGGCTACTTACGTGATTATTAATATCCTGCAACACCAGCCTCCTCTTTCTTTGAGAGTTCTTGGCCTTGCTTGTATGACACCCCCAAGAACATAAATAGACGTTCCCTTGGGGGTGGGAATAAATTAATCCTTGCAATTATAGAATAATTAAAGCACTTTCAGCCAATTCAAGTTTTGAGAAAAATCCAAAAATAACTCCTTGATTTAAATATTATTTACTAAATTAATTCTTTACTCAGCCTTTTTATAGATTCCTGTTTTTTTTTTTTTTTTAAACCTCCCCACTGTCAGGGAATAAAGGCATTGAGTAATTACTAAAGTCACTTACATGAATGGACATTCTTTTTACACAGAACAATTAAAAGACTTGTCACTGACTTTTTTTCTAAAAAGAGCTATACTATGGCTTTAGTTAACAGTTTTTTGGTTAGAGAAGCAGTCCTGGATTTCCCTCTGAGACTCTTTTCTCCAAATGGAATGCCTTCTTGGATGCTGTGAGGACCTTCAGAGGGTTTTGCTGCAGCCCCTGCCTTTAGGGGCTTCCCTGTGAGTGGAGGAGGAGTATAGCGAGGTGATTGACAGCTTGTTCCCTGGACCCAGACCACCTGGGTTTGGAGCTTGGTTTCACGAACTGCCGGCTGGGCGGCCAAGCTTCTTTCCTTTTTTATGTATTTCTTCCTCCACTTGTCTCCTACAGAGGATGGCTGTGAGTCCATGGAAAGTGCCTGGAATGGTGCCTGGCACAGAGTGTTAGCTGTTACCATTCTAAGAAGATGGCATTTCCTTGTCTTTATGCAAATGCCACTGTCACAGGGCAGGGGGCAGCCTTAGAGGAACTGAACATTTTTGCAAAGGAGACATACACGTGGCCAACTGGTACATGAAAAGGTGCTCAGCATCACTCGTCGTCAGGGAAATGCAAACCCAAACCACAAGGAGATATCACCTCACACCGGTTGGAACGGGCATCGAGAAGCTAAGAGAGCGAAGTGTTTGTTGGTGAGCATGTGGAGGAAAGGGGACGCTTGTACGCTGTTGGTGGGACTGCAGATTGGTGCAGCCACTGTGGAAAACAGTGTGGAGGTTCCTCCAAAAAGTAAAAATAAAATGACTGTATGATTCAGCAGTTCACTTCTGGGTATATATCTGAAGGAAATTAAATCAGTATCTGGAAGAGATACCTGCATCCCCATGTTCAATGCAGTATTTATATTTGTTTGCTCTTAATCACAAGACATAGCTAAATTATTATGGAAAGGGGATGGGAGAGAGGGTTGTGTGCCCAGCGATGGCCTTAGGTTTCTTCTGGGATCCTCGGTGTCTCTGAGTAAGAGGGGGGCTAGCTGCCATTCTCTGGGCAAAATGGTGCCAAGGAAGTATTTACTGAAACTCTGACAGATGTTAAGAAAAATTACCCAAAATTTAGAAATTAAGGGCAAGAGTGTGCAATGTGTCCTTTCACAGTCCTCCTTGGGTATTGTGCAGGCAGCCCACCGAGGGCTTTTTAATATCTAGAGAAATGTACTTTTGTTTGATTCTGCTGTTGACAATTAATTAGGGGCTCAGATTGAAGTCGTATGTCAACCTGTAGATCTTATCCTGTAGAGATATGCAAATAATTTCTGCCCAGGGGAAAAGATAACCTCAAAGGTTACGATTTCCTTACTGCTCTGTAGAGCAATAACCAGTTTTATATCTAATCCAGGAATCTCAGTCTCTTATTCCTGTTTAAGTTCCCATAAATACCCAGTCCCTCGAAATTCTCTGAACCTCCTCTTTTTATGTGCTCCTCTATTGGCGAGGTGAACAATCTTTGACATGTATTCATCCTATATTCTTATGAGTTATGTTTTTAGCCTTTTGAAAATGAAACTTTGATCAAAGTGATAATGGTTACGTTTTTTTCTCCAAGTCTTAGATCATAAGCTGCCACATCACAACAAACACATTTGTGTGTCTTCTGTAGTATGAAGCACCTTGAGGTCTATGCAGATCTAGCAGACACATAGTGTATGGTATCGTATATAGTGTGGTATACAAAGTGCTTTCCCAGATGCGGTCACATTTTGACCTTGAATGTCGAGGTTACCCTGGGAGGAAGTAGAGCAGCTGGAATTAGTTCCACTTGACAGCTAGGGGAACTTAGACCCGGACTGAGAAGGCAGGTCACTTGTCCTCGGGTCACCCATGCCATGAGTGGCAGTGCCAAGAGGGCTCCAGAGCAAAGCTGACGGCATAGGCTGGTTTCCCCTCTTGTCTGTCTCTGTTGGTGAAATCTGGTGAAGGTGAACATCAAGAACAGCTCCCAGATGCAAAGACACCCAAGGAGGGGCAGCTGGCTGGGGTGTCGAAATGGAGGGGGCCACTTGATGGCTTTGCCTGCATGTGTATGAGCCTCAGTTGGCAGTGTCTCTTGCTCCTCCTGCTCCGGCAGCAGCTCACTCCTCATGGGCAAGGGCTCCCCCGTCCTGAGTCCCCAGATCCCCGGGGGCTATCTTTCAATGTAGTAATAGGGGGCCCAGAGCGATTAGCAATATTTCAGAGAGCTCAGGGGAGATCATACATCTCCCCATGACAGGTCTGCCCAGACTAAATGAAATGTCATTTCTCTGCTTTTGGCTGGAATTCTGTCAGCTCAGTCTGGCTGTACTGCTTATCTTGGGCTGATCAGGAGCCCTGATTGGACCTTATATGCATCCTTGACAAATAAAAATGAATTATTACTTAATAAATGCAATTGGTTTGGCAAATGCATCCTTTCAGAGCATGGCTCCATGGAGCTCCGGAGAGCCTAACAAAAGGGCTTCTCAAAAGGGGACTTGCCGGCTCAGCCGGGACCAGCTCCACTGGGCCCGCCTCCGAGGAAACAGAAAATGGTGGCCCTGGGACATCTGACATCTCAGCCTGAGGCTGAGCGCCCGACCTGGGGCAAAGTCCTCCAAATGCCAGCAGAGTACCTGGCATTCGTTTCCCCCAGCATGACATCGGAGAGGTGTCAGGACTTGAGACAACCTCTTTAACCCCGGTGTCTTCATCTCTTAAAAAATGTAATGGACCCTGGTCTGCCACTCTCCCAGGAGTGGAGAGGAATCAGTAAAAACAGGGCTCCCAGGAGGGGTCACTGGGCTCCAAGCACCCAGATGTTCTCACTTGTGAGTGGCACTACTGTTGTTTCCGTTGTACAGAAGCCGAGAGTATCAGCAACCTGTTTAAGGTCACAGAGTTCACTTGAGAAGTGCAGACATTGTCATGAGCCTGCGTGGTAGAGTGGTTACTAGAAGGCTGCGGGGTCACACCTGGCTTGGGTCCTGGCTCCACCTATCTGTAGTCCTTAGCTCTGTATAAGTTGCACCCCGATGAGTCTCAGCTTCTTATCTGCAAAATAGGGATCATAATTGTACCTACATGTAAAGTTGTTATAAGGCTGTCAGCTATTGTAGGGTGATTCTTGATGATTTATTTTGGAGCCAATTACAATTGATTGGGATTCAGAAAAGATGAAGGGGGTTAGGATAAGCATGAAGGCAGGAACCACAGCATCTCAAAAAAACATAGGCAAGGGTTTTATTCATGTTGAAGGCAGAGTCCTATATTCACATGTTTGGCTTATTATTGGCAAGTGGATGCTGAGTAGAACCAGTCTATGGTATGTAAATTATACCTCAATAAAGCCATTTAACAAAATAGAGCCAGTCCTTGCCATCTTAGGAGCTCATAATAGTGAGCTACATGGTCATTAGTCAAATAATGACACAAATAGTGTGCTAGTACCATGAAAGGATAGTACAGAGTTCTATGAGAGTTTATGCCAGGAGAACCTCATCTAGGCTGGGAGGTCAAGGAAGGCATCTCCAGAAAGGTGATGCTGAGCTGGGGTGGGGAGGAAGACAGGGGTGAACCAGGTGAAGGGAGGGAGGTGGGAGGAAGGCTCTTGGCAGACGGACTATCATGTGCAAAGGTCCTGAGGTAGGAAGGTACAGGGTCATTGGAGAAGAGAAAGAGCACAGACATGACTGTAGTATCGTGGCATGAGATAAGACCGGGGAGGGAGGCTGGGCCTGGTTGTGCAGGGCTTTGTAGGCAAAGGAGAGGAATTGAACCTTCATCTTAAGACCCTACTTCGTGTGTTTCCCACCCGTGGGCCCCAGCTCCTCTCCTCTGGCTAGGACATATTTGCTAGTTACCATGGGGTCCAGCAGGGACTGAGAGAAATGTCAAGGGCAGTGTGTGTCCTGGGGCATCAGCTTTGTGAGTTGAGCCTCTCTTTGTCCTCTGGAAACCCATTGGCAGACCATCTGTGGGCCCAGGTCTGGTGCTATTCAGCAGCTGTTCCCTAGCTCGGAAGAGGCTTTTAGCTTTAATAAAAAGGGAGTAAAGATAAGAAGACTGCCTCGGCATGGAGGGCAGCAGTGACAGGATGATTTAAATGGCCTCTCCAGTGTCATTTCTTCTGTGCAGACATCATAAATCAGATTAGCCCTGGTCTCTGGCGGGGAGGCATGAAGGGAAAGGGGCCTGAAGGAAAGGGGAGCAGGGCTGTGACTCTGGGTCCTCCTGGGCCTCCAGCCCAGAGCTGGTGGGACAGCTCTAGGGGGTGCCAGGGTAACGTATTCCTGATCCACAGCCCTCTAGACCTGCTTGTTGGAGAAGGGGAAGTTGGGATGGTGTCACAACCACTCCAGCTCTCCAGCTCATCTTTAGCTTTGGTGGGAGAATGAAGATCCTGAGAAGAGAATAGGAAAGAGAAGGATTGGGGAAGAGTGGAGGGCAGGGGTTGGGGGTGGGAGTTACAGCCTTTGGGCATGCTTGAAGCAGTGGTTCTACCTCGTTCTATATTATGGTCACCTTGGGAACTTTAAAATAAGTGCTGATGCCTGGGACCACCTCTAACACTTCTGAGTTCTCGGTGATTCTAGTATGTGGCTGAAGTTGAGGATAACTGGATTAGAACTCAGCTTCTGTCTTAAACTCAAGAACTATACAATCACAAGCCATTCGTCCCACCATGACCACTCAGGCCCACCCAGCACTGCTGGCCTTCCTCTTGAAAGTGACCAGATTGAGGGGCCAGTGTCGAAGTCTCTGAGATAGGTATCCATGTGGTGTAACTCCCACCTGCCTCCCTTCTCTTTCAGATTTCACGCCACCTGGGAAAAATATACAGCGAGATGATCTTTGTCAATGGTTTTGTGCACTGCGACCCCCACCCTGGCAACGTGCTGGTGCGGAAGCACCCGGGCACAGGAAGGGCAGAGATTGTCCTGTTGGACCACGGGCTCTACCAGGTAGAAGAGGCCTTTTTCACCCAGCCAGTCCAGGGTCTGGTTCTGGGATCAGAGGTTGCTGATCTCCCAATCGGCCACAGACATGGGAGGCAGATATCCAGGGCAGATGGAGAGGCCCTGCCCTACCCCTAGAGCTGTTGTTCTGTGTAAGTCACATCATACGAGCTCTCTCCAGTTGAATGAGGTTGGTAATGCTTCCTTTATAGGCTGCTGTGGGGAGTAGATGGGGATATGCCTGGGTATGTACAGGTGCTTTGTCAGCTGTAAAAACCTTGCTTCCCAGGGAAGCCCAGGCCAGCCCACTGGGAAATGAGCTGCCCTTGGATGAGCTGGGAATTCAGGGTAAGGAGGTAACTCAGCCCCAGGGAGGACGTAATGTGTAGTGGGAAAGAGGGCCAGGAACTGATAGGGGCTGGATACCCCCAGACTCTGTCCTCTGGAACTTGGGACTCATCTGGGTTCAGGTGAGCCATGGTCTCCTGCCTGGAAGTTGGGAAGTTCACTGCCAGTCCTGGGAACCAGGGCCTATCTTGAGTTCATGGCAGATGGTCCTGGGGAGGTTTCCCCAATGACCTCTTACTCCTCCCCTCAGGGCCTTGATCCTACCTCCCAAAATCTTGGCCTCCTTTGAAAGATTTACTGACATTGGGTACGTCGGTTTGAGGTAGGCCAGCTGCTATCAGACACAGCCCCCCAAACAAATGATGGCCCAGACACAACAGACATCTAATTGTTGTCTCGGGTAGGTGGAGGTGTCTGAAGGCAGGGGCTGACTGAGGCTCTGCCCCACAGGCTTCCCTGGGGGTGGGCTCATCATTCTCCAGCAGCAGGGGTGGGGGCTCAGAGAAGTATGCGTGTGAGAGTTTTTGGCAGCTGGATGTGGAGCTTCTGCCACATTCCATTGGTCAGAGCTCGGGCAGAGGGCCACATCCAAGTAGGAGGGAGGCGGGAAATATGATTTTAGTGGGCAATTGGTAGCTTCTGGCCCTCAAGACCAAGGCTGGCCAGATAGTAGCTTTGAACTTGGGCCTTCAGGGATGGCTGAACTTTGGGAGAGAAGCAGATGTCATGCCCTAATTCCCCGGTCTTCCCCTTCACTGTGATCATACCAGCCAGGGTCTAGGTCTTCTGTGGGGAAAGGAGGCTCAGGTCCTGCCACATTGTCCCCACACAGGTGCTCACGGAGGAGTTTCGGCTGGATTACTGCCACCTCTGGCAGTCGCTGATTTGGACTGACATGGAGAGAGTGAAGAAGTACAGCCAGCGCCTGGGAGCCGGGGACCTCTACCCCTTGTTTGCCTGTATGCTGACGGCCCGGTCTTGGGACTCGGTCAACAGGGGCATCAGCCAAGCTCCGGTCACCGCCACTGAGGTGGGTGGTCCCCTCCTGGCCCTGTCTTCCCCTGAATGCAAGGGGTGGGGCCAGGGATGGTCTTTGGACCCCTGCCAACCCAGGGCCTGAGGTTGTGGGCTGGTGGGCTGTGGCAATGGGACTGTGGGCAGCACTGGAGATATACTGGAGGAGAAGCTGCAGCCCTGGATGCAAGGAGGGAGAGGAAACGGTGTCTCACTGTATCCCTCCTGGCCTTACCAACCTGGTCGTGTTGACTGTATAATCCAGACTGCTGTGGCTTTTGCTCCAACATGCTCACATGAGATTTCAGGCTTCCACCAAGTTATCCTCCAAGACTTCTAGAAATCCCTAGGGACTGTCTCATCGATAAGTCTAGTTCCACTTGAGCTGTCTCCTTCTGGGCACGGTCTCCCATTGCAAACTTCCTGTAGGGCTCCCTACTGGGGAGAGCACCTCAGTTCCCCACGCGGCCACTTGTCCCATTGTTCTCCCTGAGTGTGTAGCGAAAACAGCTTTGTAGTTCATTTCTCTGTTGGATCTAGATGAGATTCCCATGGAATCTGGGCTGAGACTGGTCCTAGGAACCCCTCCTCCCTGTACTCACTGCCACCTCCCTCCCAGGCTTCTCATTCTCTCATGGAATTGGCTTCTGTCTTCCCAGCTTGCTGGACCCATGCACACTTGCCCATAGCCGTGTGGGGATGGGCTTAGGCTCAGCCGAGGCCCCTGCTCAAGGTTCTGCTTGTGCAGTCAGATAGACCTGGATTCTAGTTGCAGATCCTGCTCTTCCTGGTGGCATGGCCTTGGATGGTTCTTGCCACCTCTTGGAGATTCACAGTCCTCCCTAAGCTGCCTTGTGATGGGGGCCTTTAGGAATGGCTGGATGGAATCTCAAATGTCGTCACCAAAGAGACCACCTCTCCTGTCTCTTGGCTCTGCTTTCCTGCAAATTGACATCATTCCCCCTCAAGCTTGGTGGCAGCATTGACTGCCAGCTGCCCCAGGCTTGTGTGGCTTTAAAGCTCATTATCTTGGAAGTGAGACCATCTCCTTCCTTTGTTAAATAGGGATGATAATTTCAGGGATGCTTTATTGATAATGCATGTAAAGTGCCTGCCCATAGTTCCTGAAGTTTGCTCATTGAACAAACATTTGTTTTTGCTGGAACCTAAACTAGGTGCTGGGGATCCAAAGATGAACAGACAGGCCTTCCATGTAATTTGCACTGTGATTGGGGGAGACAGACAGTAAACAAGTGAACAAACAGGTAAATGGAATAATTGCAGGTTACGGGTACAGGAGGCAACAGGTGGGGTGAGTAATGGGGGTGCTGTAGACTGGGTGCTTAGAGATCTTGCTGGGAGCTGACATCTGAGTTCTGGAGGACAAGAAAAGCAGCAGCCAAGGCAGAGCTTGGAGAAAGCATTCCAGGCAGAGGGCACACGATGCCACAGAGCAGGAGGAGAAAGCGTCAGCATGGTCTGGATTGTGGGGAGGTGGGTGCTGGAATGGGAAGAATTTGGGGTGCTGGGCAGAGAGAGCATCACACGGGGTCTCATAAGCCATGGGAAGAGGTTCGGATTAGTTCTCAGTACAAAGCAAAGCAGGTGTCAAGCAGGAGAAGGATGTGCCCAGAGTTGTTACTTTAAGTACCTCTCTGGACAGGGCAGGATGAGCACAGGGGCAGTCGGTCAGGAGGCTGGAGGTGAGGGGGGCGCAGACCTCACTAGGGGCAGCAGAGCTGGAGGGAAGCAGACGGAGCCAGGGTGTACTTTGGATGGAAGATTGGGAGGCCTTTCTGTCAACTTGGGTGTGGAGAGGAGGCAAAGGGCGGGGAGTCAAAGTTGCATCCCAACGTGTTGGGGTCAGGCGTAGGGTAGGGGGTGAAGCTACTTCCTGGCATAGGGAAGACTGGGAAGGACATAGTTAGGGGGCAGGAGACAGTAGTTAGAGCATTCAGATGGAGGTGTCATGGGCAGCCAAGCTTGGAGCTCCAAGAACGAGTCCAGGCTCAAAATACAAATTTGAGAGTTCTCAGGGTATACTTGGTATTTAAAGCCTCAGAGATGGGTAAGATTGCATGGCGCACAGTAGGTACTTGGTGTATCATATGTTTTTTTTTTAATTTAAAAATCTTGTTTTTGTTTTTGAGAGAAAGAGCACGAGTGGGGGGAAGGGCAGAGAGAGAGGGAGACACAGAATCCGACACAGGCTCCAGGCCCTGAGCTGTCAGCACAGAGCCCTATGCAGGGCTTGAACTCACGAACCATGAGATTGTGACCTGAGCCAAAGTTGGACTGAGCCACCCAGGTGCTCCTGATATGTGTTTTTATGAATTACTCACTTATAAAGGCGCAGCATAAATGCTATGTATTAGTCTGCTTGGGTTGGTGTAGTAGAATACCACTGATGAGGTAGCTTGAGCAACAGAAATCTATTTTCTCACAGTTCCAAAGACCAGAAGTCCAAGATCAAGTTATCATCAGGATTGGTTTCTGGTGTAGCCTCTCTTCCTGGCTTGTAGACAGCTGCCTTCTCGCCATGACTCACACGGTCTTTCTTCCATGTGTACACGCTCCTGGCTTCTCTTCCTCTTCTCTGAGGGACATCAGTCCTATTGGGTTAGAATATAAAGTCACACTTCACCCTTATGAAGTCACTTAATTTTGTTGACCTCTTTGAAGGCCTTGTCTCCAAATATAGTCACACTCGGGTTAGGACTTCAACATATTGATTTGGGACACAATTCAGTCCATAGCACCAGCCAGGAAGCTCCTGTTCATCACCTTTGCCAAACATGGCCCCTTAATACTTGTATCACTCACATGCACGCCATCTTAGACTCTGAGAGTGGCTGTTTGTATACTTCTGTGAATTCTCCAGCTAGGTGGTGAGTACCTGGAGGGCAAGAATCCTTTCTTGCACATCTTTTTATAAAGGCCTGCAGTCCTGGAACCACATCTAACAGAGAGGTATTGGTGTAGGTTCTGGAGACATGGAATCCATTTCCTCACTTTGGACGAAAACCCAGAGAGAGAATAAACTTAGCTGCTCCAGACCAGCCCCAGCCCAGTCTCTGACATGTAAGGGTTCCATTTTTCTGAGTCTTAGTCTTATTGAGAATGAGTGTAACCTCCAACATTGTGTCAGGGTAGATGTTTTTCCAACTAAAAGTGGCTTAAACATTTAAGCATGTATTTTCTTCATAACAAGAAGCCTGGAGGTGTGTAGGTCCAGGTTGGTTAACTGAGTAGATCAGCAATTCAGGGCTCTGGGCTAACTCTCGTGGTTCTAAGATGACTGTGGCAGTTACAGGCTTCACACCTTTATACCCTGATTGATGTCCAGAGGTGGGAATTAGAGGCCATTTCTTCTCATATATTGTTCCTTAACAAGAAAACCTTTCCCAGAGGGTTCAAAAGACTCCCCCCTAGGTCAATTGGCCAGAATTGTGTCTCATGTCTATGCCTGAGCCAATCACTTGGCAGAGGCATTCCGCTCAGGGCACACCATGGCTGAGATCAATCAAGATCCCCCACCCTGGGGCTAGGGAGGGGCTCACCTCCCTGATAACATGGCCCCAAGGGGTCAAGCGAACAAAAATGGGGTTCTTTTGAGAAAGGAGAATGAGGAATGGCTGTTGGGTAGGCACCCAACAGAGTCTACTGCAGACACTTACCATCAGGATAGTCCAAGCTTGAAGAGATGCCCCCTAGAGGGAGCCTGCATGGGTGCAGGTGCTCTGAGAGGGTCTGTCTCCATCCAGGTCAGTCCCGACCTTGCTGAGGGGGTCCCTGTGGTGAGCAAGGCCTTGATCTGGCCTTAACCCTCAGGCAGGGTGGCCTGTAGCTATGGTGGGAGGCGGTGGGGAGACAGACAGCCTCAGTGTCTGGCTTGGTGTTGAGATGTTCCAGTCTGATAGCTCCTGCCTGAGGGACATTTCGAGTTTCACAGCTACTCAGTTATCAGCAGTGCGCACGTATTCCAGAAAGGGCTGAGAGTCCTGCTTTTGCTGCAGAAGGCGGCCGCGTGGGGAAGCCTTTGGCAGCATTGCTGCACCCCTTGTCATGACTTGGATTAGCACCAAGCATCTGCCCGATCCTTATCTCTGCTGTCCCTCTTGGTCAGACTGGGAGGTGGGCCCAGGGGGCCTCAGCATTCCCAGTTTTTAGGTGAGGACCCTGGGTTCTTAGAGATGAAAGGACTTGCCCAGGGTCGGGGTCCCCGCTGTGAGGTGAGAGGAGGCAGATCCTGGTGGTGGTGGTGGCCTGGGCTCTGCAAGGATTCCAACCCTGACTCACCACTTACTAGCTGTGGCCCGCAGGCAGGTTGCCTAACTTCTCAGTGCTTTGGTTTCCTTTTCTCAAACGGGGGTGATACATTTACCTGATAGGGTCATCGTGAGGATTAAATGAGCTAATGCCTGCAGCCATTTTCTCTGGAGATTGAGAAGAGGTCAGAAGTGCACCATCATGCTCAGGGCTCTGGCTGGGGGCAGGTGTTTGCGCAGAGCCCTGCAGAATTCAGGGGCAGGGAAAGAAGCCAGACCTCACACTCAGACACCAGCATGGGGTAAGCCCTGGCTCCTGCTCTTTGGGCAGCGGGACCTCAAGCACTGAATGGGCGGCGGGGCTCTGGGTGTGTCTGGTGGGGCACAGAGTCAGGCAGGGGATAGAGCTAGACTTTGGAGTTGGGTTGGGGTCAGGAGCTGAGGTCTATGAACTGCACCAGCCTGGGCTTGGCTGAAGGGATGGGGGACATGACTCAGCTGGCACCAGCTTCCAGGGCTCCTTCCAGGCCTGTCATCAAATTGGTGGCCAGTGAGAAAAGCCTTGGTTCACCTCACATGGGTGAACCCTTGGGCCAAGAGGCTAGCTAACTCCAGCCTCATCAAATGGCTGATGAGGAAGTAGACTTCCTGCCCCAGTCAGTACTGGCTCGTGGGCTTAGAGGATCGGTATTGGTGACCTTGGGGAGCCAAGAATGGCAGAGGTCCTGTCGATGTGCTCCTGTACTGCATCCAGTGCTAGGCCAGAAGTTGGGGTGAGACGTCATATCCAGGTTTGTCAGACTACAAAGCCCCCGTGTTAAGCTTCCTTCTGGGGAGCTCCCTCGTGGCACCGAGTCAGCCATATGCTAGAAGATCCCTTCTGGAGCCTCCTTGCAGCCCCTCAGCCATAGGCACCTACCACCCTGAGCCCCACTTCCCACACCAACTCTCCATGTCTGTCTCCCTGTTGCTGCTTCAGGACTCGGAGATCCGCAACAATGCTGCCAACTACCTCCCCGAGATCAGCCAGCTCCTCAACCATGTGCCTCGCCAGATGCTGCTCATCTTCAAGACCAATGACTTGCTCCGTGGGATTGAGGCTGCCCTGGGCACCCGGGCCAGTGCCAGCTCCTTCCTCAACATGTCGCGTTGCTGCATCAGAGCGCTGGCCACGTGAGTGTGGGCTCTGGCCTCTCCTTCCCTCCTAGCTCCCTGACCTGCTCCAGGGCTCTCATTTGCCTCCACTTTCTCCTACCAGTCCCCAGGGCCTTGCCTGAGCTCCCTAGTCTGCACCTGTCCTTGGAGGAAAAGTTAGGGCCAGGAGACAGCTCCAGTGAATTCGCTGATTCCGGGCTGTGTTTTTGGGCGGTCCAGAGAGCCACCTGTACTTTAAAATATGTGGATTTTAGGACCTCACCCTCCTAGTCAGGCTTTCCAGGTAATTTTTTTTTTAATTTTTAAAAATGTTTTATTTGTTCTTGAGAGAGAGAGAGAGAGAGAGAGAGCGCAAGCGCATGAGCAGGGGAGGAGCAGAGCGAGAGAGGGACACAGAATCCAAAGCAGGCTCCAGGCTCTGAGCTGTCAGCACAGAATCCAACATGGGGCTCTAACTCACAAGCCATGAGATCATGACCTGAGCCAAAGTCGGACGCTTAGCCAACTGAGCCACCCAGGAACCCCTAGGTGATTCTTACCTTCACTAAAGTTTGAGATGCTTTCTGAGAGTCTCAGTCCCATCCAAGTGTCCCCTGGGCTTGGAATCAGGACACCCTGATGCATGCATCCCATCTCTAACTGGTCCCAGGACCCGTCTCCGCAGGATCGGCTAAGCGGCAAGGCCAATGTTCTTTTCCCTGCACGTGTGGCCCTGACTCAGGGAAGTGTCACCAGCAGGCTCACTTGGGATATCAGATCTTTTTAGATGCCTCAGTGCCCTTGGAGTATTGGTGAGGGAGGGAAGGTGCTTCCTCAGGGAGGTATTGCTAGAGAAGTGAAGGTTCTAGGCCTTTCTCCCTGAGTGTACAGATACATGGTAATGGCCATGCTCTGGCTGAATTTTCTCTTCTGAGAGAGGAGGCCTAGACTGGTGTCAACTCCCATCCATCCAGTGCAGGGAATGGGTCATTTTGGCAAATTGATGAAGGGAGTGTTGACCACATACATCATGCAACCATGATCAGATATTGAATTAGATTATAGCAAAATAGACTGCACACAGAAAGGTCTGAGCATGATTTATTCTTTGAGGGCTCTGGGAACCAAGTCTTAAAGGGTTATTATCATAGCACCAATTTTTGTCATGTTCTTTTGTTAGTGCAGAAGGGGTTGAGCTGGGTTGAATCCATACTGGCCTCAGCCTCTCAGGGCCACCTGACCTAGTTTCCAGGTGATTCAGTCTCAGAAAGTTTGGGAAAGCTTTTATACTGAATTTGGGGAATTCAGAATTAGCATATATTTACTAACCTTCCAGAAAAAGGGACACATTGGAATGTTCTACCCAGTGGGTCCATTAGATCTTTGATGCCCTGTGAAACCACTGCTTTTATTACCCCACTTATCTGGAAAGTTCCTTTGGAGTAGTTGAGTCCCTCTGGTCTCTGGGTGGGTGGGCAGTGCTATGATCATGTAACCAGGAGTTATCCGCTAGGGCAGGGGCCTGGTAAGTTGACTAAGTCAGGATCTTCTGTTGTTGTGATACTGAGTGCTTCTTGCCTCTTTATCTCTTGTTCTCTCCTCCCTTCTTGTCTGTCCTGCAGGCACAAGAAGAAGAGTACCTGTTCGTCCTTCAGAAGGGCCCAGATCTCTTTCAGCGAGGCCTTCAACTTATGGCAGATCAACCTTCATGAACTCATTCTGCGTGTGAAGGGGTTGAAGCTGGCCAGCTGGATCTTGGCCTTTCTTTGCTGGCTGTTGCCCACTCCATACTGAGTGGACTTGCTGTCCCCTTTCCCTTTCCAGTGTGATTCTGGTGGGCAAGTTGACTTTTCACTCCACTCCTCTGTCATGTTTCCACCCAGGTGCCCTATTTCTGTCACATGGTGGCCTGGGGCCCCATGATCATTGTCCATGGCACCACTATACTTCACACCTCTGGAATCCCTCCCCTATGCTGTAGCCCTCGTCTCTGGGCCCGCAAGCTGTCCCCTGCAGTAGGCTTCTCCCCTGATGCAGGGAGATGGCCCACCACTCTAGGTGGGTGCCATGGGGCTGGATGTCACCCTACTTCCGGTAACAACTCCTGTTGTCAGGATGGACCATGAATCCCACTGACTTCCTACATGAATTCCTACATTTAACTTGTGGGCACTTTGATTTTGTTGGAAAAGAGCATTGTTTCTGATCTTGCTGGGAACAGATTCCCTCTCCTTGTCCTGTCACTCCCCAGAGGTGTTGCGCCTGAGCAAGGTGGCTCGGCATCCGGGGCATGAGTTCACTGCTGTCACGGTGACCCCTTTGGTGTTTTATGTACTGTGTTTCAATAAAACCCCTTGAGGGTTGCAGGGAAGGGCTTTGTTGATGGGATTTTTATTCTAGGTTGGGGGTGAGTCCGCATTGGCCGTTAGGTAACAGTGGACCTGGGTGCCTTGTGCCACTGTGTTCTGCTTGGCATCTTGCCCCTGTCATCCTTCCAGCCTTTCCCTGTGTGACCACTTCCTGCCGCATGTAGGCTTTTCTTACTTTCCAAGACTCTGACGCTTTGGTCAGAGGAGTTAAGAAGCCCAAGGCCAAGAACTCAGAGGCTCATCTGAAACCTCTGCCTGTGGTTTCTCTGGGTTCTCCACCTGCTTTGTTCTACTCATTGCATCCTGACTTAGCCCTTCGGCTCCTCATTTGACGCCCTCAGTCCTGGAGACTGTAATGTAAGCCTCAGTCACTGTGGCTAGGGTTCCACTCTGGAGCCTCCTTGTCTCCTGTCTGGACTCCATGCTTCCATCTGTTGCCCACGGCCAGGGCTGCCCCGCCCCCACTCAGTCATCTGCTCCTGTTTCTGGGTCATCCCCAAAGTCCTGCTCTAACTCCAGGTCCCTGAGAGACTCCACATTTGGCAGGTCCTACTATTACCGAGCACCTGTGCTCACCGGCAGCAATTGTGTTTGAGTGTCTCTGATCTTACTTCATCCCATTCACAGGGGCAGAAAACCCCTGAATCCAACTCTCATCTTCTCTTTGTTCACAATACAACAAGCAGGTTTTCCGCTGACCAGAGATGATTTTCAATCCCTTTATTTCCTGAAAGAATTAATTGTTCTTAGTGACCAGTTGGATGCACCCGGGGACCTGGGAGAATAATTTGCAAGATCTGTTATTAATCATGAGGATGCATGCTGCATATTATATTTTATGGTGTCTTTTATAGCCACTGAAGTAAATATATAATGTCCTTTTTGTTCAAGGTAATGGTTACTTCTCACTTTTAGTTTAATGGTTGGCTCCCTCCTGCCCTGGGATCTAAAACATCAGCATGTTGCCAGTGGGCCCAGCACCCAGAACAATTATCCAGGGAGAGTAGAGAATCTGGGAGGGTTTGGGGTATAGGGAAGTTTGAAAATAGGAGGAAAGTTGGCTGATGATTATTGAGTGCCTTCCATGGGGAGAGACCATGCTAGGCTCTTTGTAAATAAATTACATCATTAAATTGTCCTGTCAGCTCTACGAGGGGGAGAAGTCATTAGTCTCATCTTCCAGAGATGGGGACCAAGGCTCAGAGAGGTTGACCTACTTCCCTGAAGTCACAGAGCTGCTAAATGGTGGTCCATTGTGGAACTCCATTCCGCAGTGCTGTAGTTCTAAATCACACTCACTCTTTGGCCTGTCATATGTGCCTGAATGGAGTCTCAAAAACTTTGATTTCAGAGGGAATTGGATTTTCAGTTGAGATAGGAGAGTCCAGCATGTTCCCTGGGGCCTGAGGCAGGGTGGATCTGGACCACTGCGGCCTGCATGCAGTTCTGACACTGACCACCCAGAGCTAGTGCGGAGTCCAAAGGCTTCAGGGCATAGAGCCTTTGAGACTCATGTCAGGCACAAGCCGCAGGTTTGGAGCTTCGCCGGGCCACATGAACTTCTGACCGGCTGACTACAAATTTGGGTGTCCCCATACCCACCCTCCCACCCCCAAATTCTATAATTTGCTAGAATGACTCACAGATCTCAGGAAAGCAAGATACTTGTGATTACAGTTTTATTATAAGGGATACAAATCAGGACCAGCCAAATGAAGGGACATGTAAGGCAAGGTCTAGGAGGATCCTGAGTGAAAAGCTGCCACGGCCTCTCCCCTGGGGTCAGGCATGTCGCCCTCTCAGCGTATCCGTGTGTTCACTGAGCTTCAGTGTGCAGAGGTTTTCTCGGTTTCCTTGCATAGACACGATTGAATCGTTGATCACATGATTGAACTCTGTCTCCAGCCCTCCTTTCTCCCCACTCCCTGGAGAAAGTGGGCTGATCTTGCCCTCACCCTGGGCCATCTAGTAAAAACCCGGGTGTGATACAAGGGACACACTCTGAAAAGGATACTCCTATCACCGAGGAATTCCAAGGAGTTACAGTTACCTTCCCAGAAGCCGGGACAAAGACCAGACAGATTATTATATAATAGCTACTCTGTTGTCTTCTTGTCCTGTGCCCTTGACCCGAGGTATACCTGTATGGACTGACCGCTGGCCTGTGTTTTCTGCTCGGCCTGGGTGGAGCCATATCTGGAGCCCAGAACTGTAGGAGATCATTCTGTCTCCATCTCTATTCCGCGGTTCAGCGATAGCATGGCTGAGTTTCTATGTAGGACCTTGCTCTGATCCCTTCTCTGGCCTGTGGAACTTGCCGTAAATTGATTTGGGTTTGATGCTTCCCAGTAAAATCCTGTGACGGTTTTTTCTCCCAGCAGCGACAGTGTGTCAGGAAATCACCAGCTCACTCTGAAGAATGTTTTACCTTTTAACACTTAAATTCTTATTCAGTTTAGGTGTTGGCTTCTTTGATTTCGGCAACATGGATATTTCCTCCTGCTTCCTCTTTTCGGTGGAGTAGAGAGAAATTCCAGCTCTATGGCCATGTGGTCTACATCCTCTCAAGTATGTGCTCAGTTCTTAGCAAGTTCAGAATCCTGGCTTGTAGTAAGTGCTAAATAAACATGTAAGTATTTTCTTTTTCAAATTTTTGAGAGAGAGAGAGAGAAACAGAGAGGGAGACACAAGATCCAAAGCAGGCTCCAACCCCTGAGATGTCAGCACAGGGACTGACATGGGGCTTGAACTTGTAAACCACGAGATTGTGACCTGAGCCGAAGTTGGACACTTAACTGACTGAGCCACCCAGGTGCCCAACATGCAAGTATTTAGAATTTCAGAATACTTTATCTTCAGGGCTCCTGAAATCCGTACATTAAAAATACACTACATGTGTCGCTCATCCCCTGCATAAGGAATATTGCCTTGTCCGATAGCCAGGTTAATTTCCACAGAGCTCCAAGCCTGTTCCCAGGCCTCCAAGAATGTGAACAGCCAATGAATGACCTCTCAGAGAGCCAAAGTGGTTCCTAGAGGCACCTGAGCAAATCCTTAGAGGCAGGACTCATTGGGAGGTTGAGAATTACCCTCAGTGTAAGCAACTGAGAGAAGAGGTAAATGGAGCCGTGCAAGTGACACTTGGGGCTGACGTAGTTTCCAGGTATAGCCATGAGGGCCTAGGGTCTAAAAGTTGGGAACTGGTAAGGGGTCAAGATCTTAGTAGGCAGGACAGACAAGTCCACAGAGAGTGGCATGTTCTTTGCAGCCTGACATTTTGGGACGGTGGTGTTTGTCGGGCTGGATCAGGAAGGCCTGTATTCAACAAGAGGCCTTGAATGCCAGGTGTCCTGGTACCCACTGCTTGCAGGTAACTGGCCAAAGGGAAACTGCAGGAGGCCCAGTCTCCTCAGCCTTAAATCTATAAACATTTTGGTAAAAGCTCGTTAGTTCAAAAAGGCTATTCTCACCTCCTCTCTTCCCTCCTTCCTGTAAAGTAAAGCCTCTTATGAAGCTGCACAGACTGGCTTGGCACTCTCTCCTTTTTTGGAGGAAAGATGAGGTCAGCCCTCAGCAGAGTACATGTTAAACCTTGGGTTAGCTGTGATGTCCATTTTCCTGTGGTGAGTGCCTCCTGGCCTGCTTTCTCTGGAGGCTGCCTCAGCCGTGCCATCAGCCAGGTCACTGTGCCCCTGGCAGGCACTGCTGGGGGCAGAAAACACTCTGCTCAGTTCTGCCTTCAGCTTAACAGTTGCATGGTTCTGGCGATGTTTCTTCCTGTTTTTCTTTTTCCCATATGTGAGAGGCAAGGACAAGCTCTTAAGACTGGTGAAGTGCTAGGTAGGAAGCCCTTGACCTCTGCCTTTTCAGCTCCCATGACTTCATCCCCTCTCCCTGCACTTTCATTCTAGAACAGCGTGTCTCAAAATTTTGTGTAACAACCATTAGAACACAGGATTCTGACTCAGTGGGTTTGGGGCCTGAGAGTCTGCATTTCTATCAAGCTCCCAGGGGATCTCTTGCTGCTGGTCCACAGTGCACACTTTGAGCTGCAAGGACCTAGATGGTTCTGAAGGTGTGGTTCTGCCCCGGCAGCCGCAGCATAACCTGGGAGCTTACTGGAAACGCAAATTCTCAGCCCCCACCTCAGATTTGCTGAATCGGAAACTCTGGGGCAGGGCTCAGCAATCTGTTTTAATAAGCTCTCCAGGGAATTCTGATGCACATGCTCATGGTTGCAATCTCGGGTCTATAGTTCACAACCCTACCTGCACACTGGAATCACCAGGAGAGAGCTTTGAATGCCCAAGATTCTGATTGAATTGGCTTGAATGAGGGCGAGACATTTTTAATTTTTTTTTGTATTGTTTTTATTTAAAAATTTTTATTGTTTATTTATTTTTGAAAGAAAAAGCGTGAGCTAAGACAGGGCAGAGAGAGAGAGAGAGAGAGAGAGAGAGAGAGAGAGAGGCACAGAGGATCCAAAGCGGGCTCTGTGCTGACAGCAGACAGCCTGATGCGGGACTTGAACTCACGAACCTCGAGATCATGACCTGAGCCGAAGTTGAACACTTAACCGACTGAGCCACCCAGATGCCCCTGGTTTTTCTTGGGGTGAGACTAGGATAGGATGAGGGCTCCTGTGTGTGGGCTGTGGTTTCCATAATTTGAACTTTTCCACTAGTATCAATGGAGGAAACACTTGGGCTTTCATATCAGTTTGCCCAGACTTGTGGCCAAAAGGAAAAGAGAAAGGTGGGGCTTAGAAGCTGTCAGAGTAACCTCAAAAATGGAGTCAGACTCTCCCCTAAGAAAATCCAACAAGCTGAGGATAGCCCACCAGAAAGATGGAAGGATCCTGGGTCTTAGATGAACCCCTGCTAAGGCCCCTTGCTAAGTAGTGAGTGTGGTCATGTGTATTCGTAAGAATAAACATGATAAATATTTGTTGGAGAGATTAATGTGAATGGGGTTCTTTTAGAGTATGGGGAGGCCTTCTTCTGAGCGTTCTTTAATAAAATGCTCCCTACACCCATGCCTTAAGGGTGGTAGTCAGGAGCCCCATGCCAGGTCATGGTGATGCTGACCACTGAGTGGCTTAAAACAACGTACAAGTTCGTTATTTTACACTTCTGGAGGTCAGAAGCCAAAAAGCAGGGCATCAGACAGGCTGCATTCTTTCTGGAAGCTCTAGAGGAGGATTCTTCTCCAATTTGTAGAAGCTGCCTGTATTTCTTGGCTCATGGCTGTATCACGTGTACCTCTTCTTCCTTTGTTGTGGCTTTCTCTGACTCTGACCCTCCTACCTGCCTCTTATAAGTACCTTGTAACTACTTAACCACCCCCAAGGTAATTCAGGAATCTCTCCCCATTCTCAAGTCTTAATCACCCCTGCAAATACTTTTGACCACCATGTAAGGTCACATTTCCAGGTTCCAGAGACTAGAAAGCACACCTCTTGGGGGAGGGGGAAATACTATGCTATCTACCACGCAACTGAATTCTGTGGGTAGGCTTGGGAATCCTAAGGTAGACTTTGTTCTGAGTAGAAGAATTAGTTATCAATAAATGATAAAATATTAGCAATAATAATAGCTAATTTTGAGCCCTGACCATGTGCTGGCCTTGGATTTGATTTCACTTAATTTACATGATAACCCAATGAAGTCTAGGGGCCACTATTATCCCGTTAGTACAGGTGAGTAAACTGAGGCACAGAGGGCTTAGGTTGCTTGCTAGAGGCACACAGGCAGTGAATGGTGGAGGCAGGTTCTGAACCAAGGTGGTCTGCGGCCAGAGCTTAGGCTCTCAACCTCTGACTTTCCATTTTCTTCTGTAAGAGTAGACTGTTTCCACCAAGGCTGCGAAGAAGTTGGACCCTCCCTGCCTTCCCACAGCCTCCTCAGTCTGGAGCTGGGGAGGCTCTCGCAGTGGGTTCAGCTGGGCAGGGACACCCTGTGAACAGCCATCTCTCTGTGGAGGGTAGGCCTGTGTGGCCCGGAGCTCACCTGGCCAACAGCGTCTCAAACATCAAGCCCCTTAGGCCACTGTGGACACTGGGATATGCCCCCTTCTAGGGAAATCCTTGTGAAGGGAGCTAACAGTGGCAGAGATTGCAGTGTGCTCCATGGAAAGTAGGAATATAGAGGGGGTCTGCCTTTTTTACCTTTTCCTCTCTCTCCCAAGTATGCAGGGAGAGGTGACAAAAGATGGGGGAGGGGGAAAAACCACCAATGTGGGACATTTATTTTTTTTAATTTATTGAGAAAGAGAGCAAGAGAGAGTGTGGGGGAGGGGGAGAGAGAGAATCCCAAGCAGGCTCCACACTGTCAGCACAGAGCCTGGTGCAGGGCTCAATCCCATCAGCTGTGAGATCATGACCTGAGTTGAAATCGAGTCAGATGCTTAACCAACTGAGCTACCCAGGTGCCCCCAACGTGGGCCATTTTGATGAGTTGGTTAGAAGTGACTTCTGACTTGTAACGGTTAATGTCTCTAATAATCTAATGGCAAGATGTGTCCAGAGCAGATCTGGAACTTCTTCCTACCTTTGGCCTGGACCAGCGTCTCTGCCCATACTGGGCCAGGCAGCTGGAAGTAGTCCCATCGCCCTAGTTCTGCTACCGGTGGACAGGTTGCTTTGGTCTTGGGGCTTCTGCTTCCCCTGCTGTGAAATTGCCTGGTTTTCCGTAGGTTGCCCTTCTCAGAGGACTGTGGTGAATGCGAAGAGTTAGTGCTAGTAAAAGCGACAGGGAAAAGCAAACATAGATAAACAGCATGCACATAGACAGTTTATCTACCCAGTAAACCTTGCACTTGAACAGAATTCCCCTTTCCTGCAGGGACACCCATTCCTGCAAATGTGCTGATCCAGGAGCTCTCACAAACCATGGGGGTAGACAGATGGCCACCTCTCTGGATGCAGAGATTGGTTCCGGTAGGGGCTCATGACCCGAAGGACCTTCCTGTAACTTCAGCTAGAGATATGGAGAATGACTACCTTCCCACTGGTTGCTAAGCTCTGGTGGCTATCTTGCCTGCCTCATCCTTTAAACCCCTAGGTCAAACCATTCCTGTAGGTCAGATCCATCCTTGATTTTTCAGTTACTTGAGCCAACAAATCTGCCTCCCCTTTTTTGTGTAAGTTGTTTTAAATTGGGTATCTTATGTTTAACCAAAAGGGTCCATATCATTGCAGCTATTATCTTTAAGGGCCCTGGACTTATGTTTGGAGGATGTGGAGAGCCTCGAGGAAATCTAGAGGAAAATAACAGACACATCCATAGAAAAAATAGAGATGATTATAGACTGGATGCTGTCCATACAACTGAACAAGAACAGACAGAGTTAAATTACAGTAGGTTTTTTATTGCCATTGTTGAGACAGAGTGAGGGCTACTAGTTGGTTACTTTAAATGCCATTTTCTGGTCAGAATGAACACAGAGACCCATGCCGTTCTGGCTGGATGCCATTTGTGTGGATGTGCTTTTTATAGTAGTCATGCCTGTTTTCTAATGACCCGTGGGGTTCTCAGAAGCTGGCTCTTTGGCTGAAATAGGCTTGATTTCTCTTATTGATTTTGCTAGTTGCTGTCCACAGGTCACCCCCAGAGAGCTGGCGGGAGCTCTTTCTTTAATCACAGTGTTAGGTTGATAGAGACGTCCCTGGGAGCATTTAAGATAAAGACAGGTGTTCCCTGTAGACCTGAGAGCTGCACAGGCCAGTTCACGGAACTCGAGCTTAACCAGGGACAAGTTTAGGAACGGGACTGTGTGTGTGGAAGCTTCTGTCCCTGCTCCGCTCCCTAATGCCACATGTCTGGCTGAGTGAGATGAGGGCTCACATGAGGATTGTTACCTCTCTCTCTGTCTGGGTTGTGGGCTTCTTAAACAGGCTGATCTCAGTGTGTTATAGACACCAGGCTCACCCATCTGCATGGCCTTGCTCTTGTCCACTCTGCCTCCTCTGCTTGTCCTTATATCTAAGTCCCCTTTGCTTTCTGCTCGTGACAGCGTTCAGGCCCTGCTTTGCGTAGGGAGCCTCCCAAGGCCACTGGGCCCCTGTGGCTTCTTTCTCCTCCCAGTTCTGACCCTTCTCTCCATTTCCACTATCCACACTCAATTGTTTACCCTCTGTCTGCAGGTCTTGGAGGGGGAAGAGCACTTCTTTGTCTCATGTGTGACAGTGGAGGCCATAGCAGGCCCTTTACTGGTCACTGTGTGGCCACCTACACATGCCTCAGTTCATGCGTATCGCATGTATTCCCTCAACACCTATTTATTGGGGAGGGAAGGGGAGAGACAAAATGCGACCTGTGGTCTCTCTGACAAAAGGAGATGGCCTTGGGTAAGGAGGGAGGCTATTGCTGGTGGAGGGAGTGGTGAGCTGGGAGTCTGTGGCCTGGGAGGAGAAAGGGATTTAAACAACTCATGGGGATGAGTGCTGCCAGTCGGCAGCTCCACCTGAAAGCAAGATTTGTTGAGACTATCTCTAGGTTCTCTTTTGGGCTATTATTTCTCCAGATTTCATTTTGACCAAAGGGCCCACTGTTTCACTGGATGGTGTCGCCCAGGTCGAGAGCCAGGCATCAGCCTGTACCCCTCCTTGACCTTCAGAGCAACCCCTCCCCCCATGTTCAGCAACTCTTCTCTACCTCCTTACCACCACCATCCTGGTCTGGATCTGGTCCCCTCCCTGTCCTCCGAGTCTCCCATCTTGTCCCACCAAGCTGGCTCCTGTCCAATTCACCTAAGGCCAAAATGTCTATAGTCACATTGCCAAAAACCCATTTGCCTAAGGAATGGTTCTCTCCAGAGACAAGTTTATCTCAAATTAAGTGTTCTTGAATGTTTACAGATCCATTTGACCTTCCTATTTCTTGCCTTTTTTTGTTTCATTTGTAAGATTAAAAAATTTTTTAACTTTATTTTGGGAGAGAGAGTGAGCAGAGAGAGAATGAGAGAGAGAATCCCAAACAGGCTCTTCCCTGTCAGCACAGGGCCTGACTCGGGACTCAAAGTTACAAACTGTGAGATCATAAACAGCCAAAATCAAGAGTTGGACACTTAACTGTCTGAGCCACCCTGGTTCCCCCCTTTTTAAGATTTTTAAAATCAGTTCACTTAAGAGCATTTGACTTAATTTTGTATTTCTTTATATATATATTTATATATATATATATGATTTATATACATATATATGATTTATTGTCATATTGGTCTCCATACATATATATACATATACATATATATACATATACATATATATTATATATATATATATATATATATATATATATATATATATGATTTATTGTCATATTGGTTTCCATACAACACCCAGTGCTCATCCCAACAGGTGCCCTCCTCAATGCATTATATAGGCAACTTTTTAAAAAATGTTTATTTTTGAGAAAACGTAAGTGAGAGAGGGGGACAGAGGATCTGAGGCAGGCTCCATGCTGACAGCAGTGAGCCTGATGGGGGCTTGAACTCACGAACCAGGAGATCATGACTTGAGCCCAAGTCAGATGTTTAACTGATTGAGTCACCCAGATGCCCCAGGCAGCTTTTTTTGTCCTGTCTGTCTGTCTGTCTGTCTATCTATCTATAATGTATCATCTATCTATAATGTATCATCTATCTATTGAGAGGGAGGGACTGTGTGAGTGGTGGAGGGGCAGAAGTAGAAAGAGAGAGAGTATCTTAAGCAAGTCCCATGCTCAGCCCTGAGCCTGATGAGGCAGAGTTGGGGGAAGGAGGGGAGATCAGTCCCACGACCCTGGGATCACGATGTGAACCGAAATCAAGAGTCAGATGCTCAACCAACTGAGCCACCCAGGAGACCCAGGAAGCTTTTTAGAATGATCATTTCGTGTTCTTCTAGCTGTCTTTTTTCTAGGTCACCTACTTTCATTGACTTTAAAGATAACCAATATTTCTGGGGGTCCCTGGGTGGCTCAGTCAGTTAAGTGTCTCTTAATTTCAGCTCAGGTCATGATCTCATTGTTTGTGAGTTTGGCCCTGCATCGGGCTCCGTGCTGACAATGTGGAGCTTGCTTGGGGTTCTCATTCTCCCTCTCTTCTGCCTGCCCCACCCCTGCCATTCTCTCTCTCTCTCTCAAAATAAATAAACCTAAAAAAAGTTAAACATAAACAATATTTAGCCATTTTGTCTAAAAGACACTTGTACTCAAAAGATAGTTGTCCTAGCAAGAAATAATAATTAGTTAAGAAATTAATAGATGCTATGAACATCTGCCCCCTAAGGTACTCTTAATCATGGCACTGGTCTTTCCATTCATAACCCTGTCCTCTCTCTCTCTCTTTCTCTAGTTACAATCAGTCATTATGTACTGTGTCATCTTGATCCCTTACCTAAGGGTACATTAATTTCAGGTGGAAAATGGTGGATACTCATGTTGAGTTTTGTGTGATGCCTATTACTTTATGAATTCGGGACCTTGAAAAAGGATGATTCTTATGTGCAACGCAACAGGCTTGCCAATGACTGGTGTATAACACACTGAGCTTGTGTGTACTGAGTGAGGGAGTGAGATTCTGAGGCAGGGTCCTAGTACCACCACTCATAGCAGATTAACTCACGATTGAACCGTGTCAACCATCAGGATGGAGATATTTGCCTGAAATTTTAAAGAATTAAATGGAATGAAATAGACTGCTCTTGGTAAAACTAATGAGCTTCTGACCTAGGCAAGTACACTGGATTTGTCTGGGGTTCGAAAACAGGTATGGCAATACAGCATGGTGTTGCCAACCCCTACCATGGCCAGCGCAAACTCTGAAGTGATCACTGCATCCTTTTGGTTTGAGCTGGGATGTGATTCTAGAACCCTTCTTAACACAGCATACCAGTCAACTGCTACTGATGGAACAGTGTTGGCAAACGCCCAGTTGCTACTCTTGCTCTCAAAGCTGGATCCTTTCTTTACCTGCGATAGTTTCAGGACTCTCATTAGCGAACACAGGAGGAGGACAAACAAGTTTACTTCTCCACACTGACAGAACGTTCCTAGCTTTCTGGTGATGGGGAAAGAGACATCTTGGGCTCATTTGGACAGATTGATTTAAAGGCATTGTGATGTCATTCCCTAGCTTAGAGGACTTTATCGACACTGCATGGCGGTGTTTTCTTTTGCAGGGAGTTTGATCTTCTGGGGTTTGCGGAGCCATCCTGAGTTTCTGCATTGGAACCCAAAGGATTTCTGAGCAAAACCTCGATCTCCTCTGACCCTGTTCATCTTGGGGAGCTGCAGCAGGGAGCCAGGAGGGATCCTGCAATGGGAATCCAGAGACCTGGAGTGCTGCTGACCAGCTGGTCACTTAGGGCAAATCTCCCCCTCCCCCACCTCTGACTTCTCACTTACACATTAAGGAGAATGGTTTATAATCAGTGGTTCTCAGTGGGGGTGCTACTACCCCCAGGCACTTCATGGAAGTGCTTGGAAACAGTTTTGGTTGTCACAATGACTGGGGGTTGTTACTGGCATTGAGCTGGTGGGGTTGAGGATGCTAGATGTCTTCCTGGGGGCAGCACAGCCTCACTCAACAAAGAATTTTCCTTTGACCTTGTGTGATTTCCAGATGTCCCATAGGATATTTGTGTGATGAAAATCATATTTATAATGAACTGAGTCTACAACCTAACTCAGTTTTACATGTAAAGGTAAAGCATTTTTTTTTTGCATGGTTTTAATACCATTACATTTTCCAGAAATGTAATTGCCATGAGAATTGAGGGCTGATTGGTTTCTTTAGGAATTATTGTTCATCTGCATTGGACCTGCATTTGAATGGTCATTACAACTCACCTGTATCGATCTGACTTTGAAAAAATCATATATATAATTATGTAGGTAGATTATAGTTTCTATGGATTTCATTTCAGATGGGAAGGGGCAATACAAAATATTTGTTGTAAAAACGCTGTGTTAGGTCTGACTGGGCTAAAAACCATTGTTCTAAAGATTCCCCCAAAGATCCTTCTTTAGCTCTAACACCCTCTGGGGCTGTGAGAGTTGAAAAGAAATTCACATGGCATGAAAAATGGAAAACATGCAGCAGTAGAAATGGATCAAGGCAAATTAATGTCCCCAAATTAAGCAGAGTCCATAGCAGAGCGTGCCCACAGCTCCATAAGCTTGGTATTGTAGCATAGGCCTTGATTTTGGATTCTGCATCCAAATGGGATTCAAGATCAGAACCCCTTAGTTACGTAGCTGCGTGAATCTTTTATTGCTGGCAAGGGGGCCAACTCAGCCTGCACCATACTGTACACGGAAGCTTCAGTCACAGCTCCTTTCTATCTGAAATCCTTCTACCAGCCCTGTTTTCATGATGTAATTTTAGTAGAATTAAACCTGAACAGCCCAAAATCATATAATTAATTACATTCAGCTTCAATTACAATTACTAATTGATCAAAGCCTGCTAGCACAACACTTTCATTATTTGGCACACAATTATTGAGCGCCTACTTTGCGCTAGGAATAAAGTAGGAAATGGTCAATTTCTCCTGAGGTGGGAGGATGGGGTGGGGGCTAGGGTTGTCATGAAAGGCCCCCTAGGGACATGGGGTAGGGGCAAGGGGTAGGTGGGTAAGTCCTGCTGGCCTAGTAGTTCACTTATGAATGTTTATATGCTAAAAACCTTACATGTGCCACACTCGGGGATCAGACAGGCTCGTTTGATGCAGGTGACACATATTCTATCGTAGGTATCTCTGGTTTTTTTCTTTGTCAAATAATAATTAGTTAAGAAATTAATAGATGCTATGAACATCTGCCCCCTAAGGTACTCTTAATCATGGCACCGGTCTTTCCATTCATAACCCTGTCCTCTCTCTCTCTCTTTCTCTCTCTCTCTCTCTCTCGGCTCTTTTCTGTCTGTCACAGAAGGCCTTCCTACGGGAACCTCACTATGCATTCTTGTTAAATGCGGAGTCTGATTTATTTATTTTTTTTTAATTTTTTTTTTCAACGTTTATTTATTTTTGGGACAGAGAGAGACAGAGCATGAACGGGGGAGGGGCAGAGAGAGAGGGAGACACAGAATCGGAAACAGGCTCCAGGCTCTGAGCCATCAGCCCAGAGCCTGACGCGGGGCTCGAACTCACGGACCGCGAGATCGTGACCTGGCTGAAGTCGGACGTTTAACCGACTGCGCCACCCAGGTGCCCCCAGAGTCTGATTTAGTAGGTGGCCACATGTGTCCTCTGACCTCACACCCCTCTGGAATCCTGAGACATAAAATAGCAAGGAAGAGGGTTTAGGACTCCAGTCTGGGACCCAGTGATAACTCAGCTTTTATAATTTTTTCTTGGCCATCTCCCCTCCTACCAGACTGGAATTTTTTTTTTTTTATTTAGTCGGGGTTGGGTTGGAGAAAGTGGCAGAGAGCATAGAAGGGCGGGGGAGTCTTGTTCTTACTCCGAATATTTCTCCCAGATCCTTCGCTTAAGTTTTGAGTCTATTACATTCCCTGAGGGAAGATCCAAATAGCTCGCTGTTTGAAATCAAATGCCAGGAAGAGATTCCCTCCCCAACCACCCCTTCTGGAAGCCTTAACTTTTCCCAGGCATTCAGCGGAGAGAAGCCTGGTGGCCCCTAGATGGTGACCCTGGGGAGGAGGAAGCTGAACAGGAAATGGGGAAGGGGAGGATCCCATCACTGAAGAGTGCAGATATCTTAATGTGCCACAACTCTGCCACGTCTTCCATTTGCTAAAGCATCTATAATATACTTCTAATTTTTTTCTCTTTTGGCTTGCTGGGCCCTCCAACTGTCAAAGGGTGCCTGTCCCTTCCTGTGCCCCTTCTCCCCCAGACGCCATGCCGCAGGCTCATCCTAGCTCATAGCAGAGCCTTGTGGCAGTGAAGCAGGGGTGTGCAAGATCTCTCAGTGGGAAATCATGTCTGCTTTGTTTGTTTTTGGTGGTTTTGAAGTTTTAGGCAAATCTCTGCCTTCCGGTTATGCCGGGCGTGTGTTTCTGTGTAGCTTGAATTTCTTGTTTTCTATTGTTTCTGGAGGAGATCTGGGGGTGGGGTGGGGTGGGTGGGACATAGATGAGGGCACACATCCTCTGGCAGGTGGGGGTGAAGGGGATAGGAGGCGAAGGGGCCATTTAATATCCTGCCGGATGGAAGGTGTTTCACAAAGTTTATTTGCATGGAGTTTGGGACACAGAGCTGGATTAAAATTCTGGGTCTGCCTTCTATTACTATTATTATATTACTATTATTATCATTACTATTACTAGTATTCACTCACTGTCTCAAGCTCATCCTTGACAAGCATACACTCTGATGAGCATGACTTAAGGAGGCCTGATATATTTTTTAAAGTTTTTATTTAAATTCCAGTTAGTTAACATACAGTGTAATATTAGTTTCATGTGTACAATATAGTGATTCAACATGTACATACATCACCCAGTGCTCGTCACAAGTGCCCCCCTTAATCCCCATCACCTATTTCACCCATCCCTCCCACCCCTTCCGGTAACTTTGTTCTTTGTAGTTAAGAGTCTGTTTCTCGGTTTGAAGGAAGCCTTATATTTCAATATTAAACATTTTCCCTTTAATTTTCTTACGTGGTAGCAGTAATAAATTTCCAGTTTTGGTTTCAAATCCTGATTAAATTCCTAGTCTACTGCCTTGCAGACAGTGAGTAGGTGCTCAGTAAAAAATGAATGATAGTCCATACTTAAAAAAAATTTTTTTAAATGTTTATTTATTTTTGAGAGAGAGAGAGAGCGTGAGCCGGGGAGGGGCAGAGAGAGGAGACACAGAATCTGAAGCAGGCTCCAAGCTCTGAGCTGTCAGCACAGAGCCCAATGCAGGGCTTGAATCCATGAACCATGAAATCATGACCTGAGCTGAAGTTGGCTGCTTAACCGACTGAGCCACCCAGGCACCCCAATAGTCCATATTTTTTATTATGATCCCAAACTAGTGGGACCATCTTTTAAATTTTGAATGCTCTTTCTCTCTAGCATATGCATTCAGGCACACCCCATTTTTAAACCAAATTCAGCAAGGCTTTGAGTAGATTTAGAATGTATATTAACTTTCTACTCTGTGTAACAAATTACTACAGAGAGAATAAAGATAGCAGACATTTTTTCTCACACTTTCTGTGGCTCAGGAGTCCAGAAGCTTAACTGGATGCTCTGCTTAGGGTCTCACAAGGCCACATTCAAGGCTGGACAGTGTCAGCCTGGCTGTGTTCTTTTTCCAGGCCTGGGGTCCTCTTCCAAGTTCATTCAGGTTGTTGGCGGAATTCAGTTCCTTGTGATTAGAGGATTGAGGCCCTCAGCTCTCACAGGCAGTTTCCACAGGCAGTTTACAACATGTCTGTTTGCTTCTTTAAGGCAGGAAAGTGTCTAACTTCGGGAAGGACTCCGCCCCCTTAAGGGCTCACCTGATTAAGCCAGGCCCACCAGGATAATATCTATTTGGGTGAGTTCTGAATCAACGATACTGCAAAAATCCTTTAACATAACAGAATTATGAAGTGACATCATATTTACAGTCTCACCCACATCTAAAGGAAGGGGGTTATACAAGACGTGTAGGGTTGTATTGGGGGTGGGGGAATCTTGGGGGCCATGTTAGAATCAGCCTATGACATCACGTGATTTCCACATGCCTAGGGCAGTCCGGTAGATATTTTTGCAAATACTCCAAAATACGTTTACTCCAAAATGCGTTTCTAGGTTGGAGTTGAGATACTTTGGGCCTTGTTGAGGGCAGCCCCTCATAAACACTTTGTGGTGCTTATGAGCACCATAAAGCCGATGGCATTAATAGTTTCTAAATGCCAGGTGCTGCGCAGAGGAGAGCTGGGGTGTGGACCTGTGCATTCCCACTCTGGGGCCTGTTCGCTTAACTGCCGTGTCCTAAACAGAGTTTAGATAGATATGCACTGACAAACGAATGCATGATAAATGATTTGAAATGACGATTGTGATGGCACATTTTATGCCGGGCTTGATTCCTCTCCCTCTCTATCTCTCCCGCTCTCCGCGCCCCTTCCCCCGCCCGCTCTGTGACATAAATGCTTGGTTACTCAAGGCCACAGTAACAGAATGCTAGGTAAACAGTACACCCCCACCCCCACCCCCCTTTCTTTTCAAGACTCGAAAAGGGAACAGAGCGTTAGGGGAGGAGGCTGTCGCGGCGTCTCAGGGGGCTGGCGGGCCTGTGTGGTGGCCGTGAGGTCGTGCGGACGCCTGGCCCAGTCCCTGGCCGGCGATCGCGATCGGCGGTCACGGCCACCCGGGCTGCCCGTGTCTCCGAGGGGACGCTCCGCGCTGCTCTGACCGCGAGCGGTTAGGTGTCGCCCGAGCCTCTTTCTGGGGGCTAGGATGTCCCTGGCCCAGCGCGTGTACGGAGTAGACAGTGGGACCCTCCGTAGCCCCTGCAGAAACGAGTCTGAGGCACAGAAGACGGGAGGTCAGCCAGCCGGGGCTCCGCACTGCCTCCCTGCCCTTCCCACGCCACCGTCTCCCCTCAAACCAGGGCTCGGCTTCTGACCTCCCCCAAGTCGCTAGAGACCCCATCTGGTGGGCTTTCCTGCCCGCCCCCTCGCGGTGAGTGACTGCAACACTGTGCCTGCTCGCCAGGGGTCGCAAAGTCCCGGCTCCAGGGGTCAGGTGGGTTCCATCTCTGTGCAGCTACTCTGGGAATTTGTACACATACACATAGTGTTTGCATATGAAACCAATAGAAATAATTTTTTTTTTTTGCTTCTGTAAAGAACTACGAGCTCTCCTATTTTTGGTAGAAACATGCAGCTCTTTTATTTATTTCTTCTGAGCACACTCAAGAACTAGCCCTTTCTCTCTCAAATTCATTGCAGGTGGTTTAGATAGAGCTACCCCCCCCCCCACCACACCCCTCCCCACCACACCCCCCACCCCCATACACACGAGTCTGTGCACAACCCAGCCCTCATCAACTGGGTCATCTCGTTCCTCTGACCATATTCATTGGGTAAGACATGGTTGGATGAGCTGTGCCGGACCAGTCGGAGTGCTCCCTGAGACTTTCCTCCTCCCAATTTCTAGGGAGAGAAGCTCTTCCTTCTGAGGCTAAGCTGGACCCTGACTGCTGACAGCTATTCCTATCCCTAGAGAAATCTTGTCTGAGAAACGGCAATGCAGGCAGAGCACTAGTGATATCAGTTGATTCCTGGATACCACTATGCCTGAAGCCTTTGCAGCTTTACTTTGTGAGTATATATAAAAATACCACCCCGCCTCCCTTTTTGGCTTAAGTTGGGATCAGCTGGTATTCTGTCACTTGTGACTGAAAAGTTCTTATATAGGAACCAACATTCTGGAAAGTTCTACCACGTGCCGGGCACTGGGCTTTAAATACTTACCGGTTTTACTCTTTTGTTTAAGGACCTTGCATGGTAAGCATGATTAGTCTTATATCAGCCTTACAAGCTTGGAGAGGGACAGAACAGTTAAGTAATTTTCTCACGACCATACAGCAGGTGGCAGAGCAGATATCCTGTGCTTTCTGCCCTGAACTCCTATGATACTTATCATCTTTGCTATTCCTTGATATTTGGGACATACTACCTGATAGCATTATTTCACTTCTCCATAAACCCATATCTGACTAAACTGTCTAAATTGTAAGATCCTTGATGGCAGGGATCATGACCTACGCTCTGTTTGCTGACCCCAGTGTTATTACCACTATACGAGACAATAGTACCTACCGTTGGGTGAGGTACATCATAAATCTTGAACAAAGTCTTATTGAACTCATGACATGTCCACGGCCCTTCACTAAAGCCTTGTCATAATCCAAGTCATGGAAGAGGAGGCATGGAATGTGCAGTTGCGCTTTCTGAGCTAAACAGATTCTGTGATCACTATAACCGATTTTCCCCAGGAGTTGACCCCCATGAGTCTCTATCTGATTCATTCATTCGATATCCATCCATTCTTATTTTTCACAAACTTTTTTATGAACACTTATATACCAGTCATAAGATTCAGGATACTGAGTGAATAAGACATGACTCCTGTCCTCAAGGATCTTAATTGTAATTGCCTTTTAATTACCCTGAAGCACACTTCGATGGTTCATCACTGGGACTTAAGCATTATCCAGGAGGAAAAACAGCAGCCCCTATAGTGGACTTCATCAGCTAACTAAGCCCTACGTCAACTAACAGAGCTGCCACAATGCACAATTCCAGGGGGCACCATTCTCATAGACTAATGACATTTTCAGAAGTTGAGCAGTACACAGCCTATACACCTGTACATGGCAGCCCTAACCAAACAAGAGCCTTTAATGATGCCCCTTTCTGTTCATAGTCACATTGGTAGAGCACTTTTGCAGTTTGTAAGGAATTTTATGTGCATTATGTCAGTTGAACTAAGAAATTATATTTTGGTTCCCATAATGCAGTCTCTCTACCCTTCACCCCGTGGGATTCTCTGTTGGCTCCATGAGCTTCCTGTAGCCCCCTCTCAGCTGGTGACAGCTCAACTGAACTGGTGACAATTACCAAGCACCTAGTCGCATTGCCAGCCCCAGGCTTCCTTCCACCCTACAGCACTTACCTGGAATTAGCTGCGGTCGCAGCTCGGCAGAGGTGACTGTGCTGGTGATTACGAACGTACTTCTTGTTTGTCTTTTCAGCCCCGAAATCCTGTCAGTGAGGAGAAGCGATAATAGCATGTTATTAAGTTCTTTCTGGGTAATGTAATTCAGGAGTCAGGAGGCAGCTTGGTCATTTATGTCTTTGAAAAGCTTAGAATAATTTTCAGTGTCATTATCCCCCATTTTAAAGAGCCAGGCTCCAATAGAAAAATATATACCTGGCCACTCCTATGGGTATATATAGACACACATGTTCTCCTAGGTGTGCCCGTGTGGACATGTGTGTGTGCACATGTGCATACGCACAGATTATGGACAGGTGTGTGGAGAAATCAACACAAGCTTCAGCTTATTTTTTTCTTTTTAGGTTTTAACTGTATTTTCCTCCTTTTTAGGTTTATGTTTTCTACAATCCAGGCTTTCAGGAATTAAATTTTATTCTTGGCCTCTCCCCGGACATGTTGTAGAGTCTCCAACATTATTATTTTTACTAATAATTATAATGCCAAAAAGAAGAAGAACCCTATAATGAACACGCATCCAAAACGTGCAGCGCCACCCTATGGGGACTACATTTTAGCTGCCCAGGCTTCTCCATAGCTCCCTTTTCCAAGGCCCTAGTTCTTAGTAACCTTCTTAGAGCTGTCGATTCCATCAGAAAAGTCTGTCTGGCAGGCCCCAATTATTTATTGATTTTTCCCTTTGGCCTTGTAGCTGGTGTTACAGGAAAGGTGCCTCTGTCCTATGTGCTTATCTCCCTTGACTATAGACCGTGGGATTTCCAAGCCAGAAGGAACTCGAGGGATTATGTGAGCCAGCCCACTCTTTGCACAATGGGGCAGGGGACAGTCAGAGTGTTCAGTAACCAGGCTAAAGGTCCAAAGAGTTAGTAGCAAAGCCAGGCCAGGAACCCATGCTGGTCCTCTGCCCAGAGCTCGTTCTGGTAACGTGTTTCCGCCCTTCAGAAGGCCACATTGCCTCGCTCCATGTATGCTCTTCCTATATTTCGTGGTGAGCACAGAGATGGAGACTGGAGATGGGATCGTCCACAACCTTGGTACAGTCCTGATCAGCTCTCATCAGAGAAGTCATAGTAAAAACACAAAGACTAAAGCCCAGCTTCAGACCCCAGTTTTGCCAAACGACCCCGGGCAAGTCCTTAAACCTTTTGTACTCATTTAGTTGTCTGTAAAATTAGGAATAGTAACGGTATTGAACACATCGGGTTGTTGTAATTTAATACATATAGGGTGCCTGACATGTTTTATGCGTCGGCTGTTACTCTTAACTGTCACCTGCTCTACAGCATTTTCATCCTGTTCTCACTAAACTCTTCATCTCCAGGTTAGACACTTTGCATGGCTTATGAGTTCATATCTCCCGTCTGTAGCTTTACCTCCTCCCTCCAAGGTAATTTCATCCACTCCCATGGCTTCCCAAAGCTACATCTCCTGGTTCTGTTTACATGAGTGTCCTCTCGGCTATATATTAGCTTTATTCATTCATTTATTCACGTAGATACTTACAGAGTGCCTGTTATGTGTCAAGCACCATTCTAGGTGCTAGGGATTTAGCAAAGAATAAAATAGCCTGAAATCCTCATTCTCACAGAGCTTACAAACCCTGTTGGGAAGGGAGAGGTTGTGGTGTTGGCGGACAGGGGCTCAAATCTTGTCATGCTGTGATGAGAAAGCAGGAAGAGGGGGTGGGAATTCCTGGAGGGAGGGCAGAAGCGACTAGGTTAAATAAGAAGGGCCTCCTCAATGAGATGGCATTTGAACCCCTAAGAGATGAGGGAGCTGGCAGCTTGGCCTTCTAGGAGATCATTCCAGGCAGAGGGAACAGCAAGTGCAAAAGCCCTGAGGCTGGCATGTGCTTGGTGGATCTGAGGTACAAGGAGGCTTGTATAGCTGGAGTGGAGAATAGGAAAGGGAAAGCAGTAGCAGTAAGATTGGAGACTTGTTAGCCAGGAGGGCAGATCAAGAAGGGCTTGGTAGGCTATTGTAAGAGCTGGAAGGTACTTAGAGTAATATGGGAATCCAGTGGGGTGTTTTGACTAGAGTGACTTGATGTGACATATGTTTTTTTTTTAATCTCTGTTTATTTTGGGGAGATAAAGACAGAGCACGAGCGGGGGAGGAAGAGAGAGAGAGAGAGTGAGACACAGAATCCAAAGCAGGTTCCAGGCTCTGCTGTCAGCACAGAGCCCAACGCGGGGCTGAAACTCACAAACAGTGAGATCGTGACCTGAGCCGAAGTCAGATGCTTAACCCACTGAGCCACCCAGGTGCCCCATATGTGACTTATGTTTTAGTGGAATAATTTTGGCCGGGGTGCTGTGAGTGGTTGGTAGGGGGCAAAAGTGAAAGCAGGGAGATCATTTGGAGGCCACTACAATAAGCCAGGACCCATGATGGGACTGCAAACATCCTGTTCTGGATAGACCTTTAAAGTAGACCCAGTAGGTTGCCAAGGATTGGAAGAAGAATAATGGGGGAGAGGAATCAAGGAGTCCTGGTTTTTGCCTGGTTTGTGGCCTGGGTGGCTGGTGAGAAGGTGCTGTGCTATTAACTGAGAACAGTGGGAGGCGAAGGTTCTATTTTTTTTTTTTAATGTTTATTTATTTTTGAGGGGGGGGGGAGGAGCAGAGAGAGAGGGAGCCCAGAACCTGATGTGGGGCTCAAACTCACAAACCATGAGGTCATGACCTGAGTCAAAGTCAGACACTTAACCAACTGAGCCACCCAGGTGCCCCAAAGTTTCTATTTTTTTGTTAAGGGAGGAGTTGAGTTTGGTTTGGACATAGTTAGTCTGAGATGACTTCTAAACATCAAGTGGTCATTTCGAGTAGGAGAGGTTGGAGCTAGAGATATAAATTTGGGACCCTCAGTGTAGAAATGTTGAAAGTCATGAGCCTGGGCAAGATCATAGATGATTGGGTATCAACCAAGAAGGCATGAGGCCTGAGAGGCCCAAGGCAACCAGATAGTACAGAGCTGGGGAGATGAGATGGAACATACAAAAAGAAGTGTGAGTTAGGAATAGGAGGACAGTATGAGCTCTGGAGGCCAAGGACAGCAAGTGTCTCAAAGAAGAGGCATGGCCATTTTTGTTAAATGTTGCTAGTAGTATAAATTAAAGAATCAAAGGTTGACAACTGGATTTGGCAACGTGGAGGTCTTTGGTGACCTGGTGTGATTAGGGGCCTGGGTTCCAAGCCTTGAGGTTGCAGCTGTGTGACAGCAAGCTAGTGGCACAATGCACAGAGAAAGCAATCCTCATGGCTTCTTTAAAAGAAAAGTTTATTTAATATTTTTTTAATGTTTATTTGTTTTTAAGAGAGAGAGAGAGATAGAGCATGAGTGGGGAAGAGGCAGAGAGAGAGAGAGGAAGACACAATCTGAAGCAGGCTTCAGGCTCTGAGCTGTTGGCACAGAGCCCGACATGGGGCTCAAACTCACAAACTGTGAGATCATGACCCGAGCTGAAGTCAGACGCTTAACCGACTGAGCCATCCAGGCGCCCCTAAAAAAAATGTTTATTTATTTTTGAGAGAGAGAGAGAGAGCACAAGCAGGGGAGGGATAGAGAGAAAGGGAGACAGAGAATCCCAAGCAGGTTCTGTGCTGTCAGCGCAGAGCCTGATGTGGGGCTTGAACTCACAAACGTTGAGATCATGACCTGAGCCAAAAATCAAGAGTCGGATGCTTAACCAACTAGCCACCCAGGTGCCCCTATCCTCATGGTTTCTAAACACATGGAAAGATGTTCACTGTCACTGAATGAATGAAATGCAAACTAAATTGCACTAAGATACCTTTTCCACCTAAGAGATTAGTCAGAAGACAAAAAGTTTAGTAATACACTGTGTTGCTTAGGCTATGAGAAAAAGTGGCAGTTTCCAACTTTGCTGATAGAAATGCAAATTAGTATAAACACTATGGAAGAGTTTATCAGTCTTCAGGGAATCAGAATGACTTGAGGTATTTCAAGCAGAAAGGGATTTAATAAAGGGACTTAGATGATGGCGTCCACTGGATGGACTAAAAGAACCAAATTTAGGATGATAGGATTATGCAATGATTTTTTTCTCTTTTTTTGGTCACACTGCCCCAAGCTGCCATCCAGAGACTAGGAAGTCACAGCTCAAGTCACAGCTGCCTTGTAGCCCTGAAGCCAGTGATAGGCTTACTATTGCAAAACTCACAGTGGCCAAAGCCTATGTGTGTTGGCTGCCATCAGAACCAGATTAAGAACAGCTTCTATCCCTTTAGTCTTTTGTGTTTCACTGTGAACACACTTCATTGGCAAAAACTGATTGTTTGGGAAACCAAACCCAACTTCCAGTTGGGAAGAAAATCTGGAAAGTGTAGTTCCTGAGTTTCTAACCCCTGTGTTCTATATCATATCTCCCTGTGGGAGAGTATAGGAGGGCATTGAAAGGGGTGCTGAATGACAGTAGATAGCATCTCATATGATCCAGCCCTTTGGCTTCCCAGCATCCATATGTACCCTTTTGTCCATATTTAAATTTCCAGAAGCAACAATTCAACAACATGCTTCCATCTAAAAGAAAGCATAGTTACACAAAATAATGCAAACAAGAATGTAGCCACTCTGTCGTCAGTCACGGTGCCCATCTCTGGCTGAATGTTTTTTCCCCTTCTAGTTCAGTCACAACCCATCTGATATTCTAAAGACTACATTATAAGGTCAGCTGCCACTAACACCCCTTATGTAAAATAACAGGGGGAGGAAAGAGGAAGAAAATACTTAACAAAACCAGGAAGAATATATATGCATGTTTACTACATTTTGGTCATCATAACTTCCTGCCTCTGCCATCTATTCCTATTCCTTTTGCCCTCAGCCAGCATTCAGCTATTCAGGGTATTCTATCTGGTGGAATGATCCAAGCCTGCTTTCCTGAAGGATGTACTCTCTTGGTGGTTCTGCCTGTATGTGGTTACTATAGTTTTCCATTAACTTTTCCTAATGGACAAGTAGGCATCCCAAGGAATCCTGTCATTCCAGACATATGCCTCTCAGGTCACCACTGAGTAGCATCAGTCTTATTTTCCCTTGACAATCAAGATCAGTCAGAACTGAATTCCACCAACAACTTCAATGAGGTTAGAAGAGGAGCCTGGGCTCCAGATGAGAATGGAGCCTGCTGACACCTTGATTTTAGCCTTGTGGTACCCTGAGCAGAGAACGTAGCAATGCCATGCCTGACTTCCCACCTGCAGAACTGAGTTAATAAGTAGGTGTTGCTTTAAGTCTCTAAGTTTGTAGTAATTTGTTGCACAGCAATAGAAAACTAATACACATTCAGAGATCAGAAAGCTACAGGAACCCAATGCTCAAAATTAGTATCATTAATAGTGGGACAACTAGACATTACCTAAGGATGTGATAAGAAGTTCAATGGAAAGTTCACAGCATCACTGTAAACTATTTTGACCAGTGGTGTAAAATCTGAATCAAACCAAGCTTTTAGATTACATGACTGTTTGCATTTGTCAAAATGCAAAGAACTGTAAAGTAAAAAACATGATGTTTACAATATATAAATTATACCTCAATAAATCTGACCTGAAAAACCTCCAAGCCTTTTGATCTACCTCATTTTACAGGAAATACCAGGGATAACTAAACGACAGCCTAAGGAAATAGATGTATTTAGAATGTGGGACATTCTACATGACAGCAGGCCTGATCTCTTCAAAGAGTCAATGTCATGAGGGGGATTGTTCCAAATAAGACAAGACTTAAGAGGCATAACGAACAAATACATTGCATGAACCTATTGGATCCTGGTTTCAAAGAAACAACTATAAAATGTATTTTTAGGACAGTTGTAGAAAATTGAATATGAAGTGAGTTTTAGGTGGTATTAGTGAATTATTGCTACTTTTATTAGGGATATTATTGGTCTTGTTAATTGAAGAACTGTCCCTACTCTTTGGAGATATGTATTTAGGGGTGAACTGTCATGGTCTTTTTAATTTACCATAAAATGATTCAATTATGAGGCAAAAATGACAAAATATTAATGATGGCTGAAACTGGGTGGGATAGTACATAGGTAGGTGTTCATTGTATTCTTTTCTTTCCTGCATGTGTGAGACCAGAACTGACATTACATTGAAACAAAGAGCAGGTGAAAGCTCTTCCTGGACCTACCCAGCTGCCCTATCCAGCCTGGAGATCCAAAGTGGGTGATGGATGGACTGCACAATGTGGAGCCTTATAGCCAGTGCAAAAAGTCGTGAATGCTGAAACAGATGCCCCAGCAAGTGCCAGTGGCAAAAGAACAAGGGCATTTGCCTCCCTTCAATCTTCCAAATCATGGGTGTGTGATTGATCAGTCTGAATCCAGAACCTTGCTGGCCAGGGGCATTTTACCATGCAGGTAAGGGAGCTGAGCCTTCAGAGCCCTTCACTTGCACAGGCATTGCCCTGGAGAGCCTTAGCATGTTCACATGGTCAGGTGCTCTTGTGACCATCTTTGCAGAAGTAACATATTCTAACTGCAAATGGCTCAGCCTGCTGTCTATTTCTATTCTGCTTTTCCTTGTGTCACGCTTTCCCTTGGGTTGGCTGGCATTGGAATGGTCATGGGAATTTGGAGGACCCAGCCAGGAAGAAGAGGAACTGGGGTTGCATTTAGTTGGTGTTTAACTGGACATGCTTCTGTGGTTTGCAGTCATTTGCTCATCATCTTTTTGTGGGAATGGCTTCCATGAACACCCCTGCTGGTCACTGGGCCGGCTCCCCCTGCTTTGGATACCAAGTCATATCCCAATGTGAATGAGTCCTATGCCCAGCATCAGAAATCTTTGGTAGTGGAGGAGGAAAAACGTTAAAATGTATGGAGCCAGAAGCTATTCTGTGTAATATTTCCCACTTAAAGAGATATACAAAATTGCAGGTGGAGAATTTGGTATTCACTGATGCCACATAAAATGGGAACTTTCTCCTATTGGGAACATGTTCAATAACTTAGCTTATACATTGATTAACACACCAGATATTTTTTTTTGATGGGCATTGTGAAACATAGACTTTATCAGAATTCCTATATTTGTAGGGCAAAATCTGTAGTAGTACTAGAAATAGTATGTGTCACATGTTTTATGCATTTCAACTATCAACAACAATGATAAATTTTAACGAGCTGTGCTGAAGGAAAAATTCAATTATCTTTTTATTTATTTTCCAGGAGGTATTATAAAATCTTGTCCTGTGATAAAGTGATCAAAGATCATGTAGCCAAAAAAAAAAAAAAAAAAAAAGTAAGGAAAAAAACCTATTATAAAGATACGGTGGGTGGTTGAGAGGTTATATTGTTTTTCCCAGATGTTGTGATGTTTGTGTTATTTCAGCTTTTAAGAATTTGTATATATTATTTTTTTCTCACTCTAAATGGGTATGTGTAATTTTGTATTCTTTTACTGAAAGAAGGCCTCCATAGTTGTATAAGCTTTGAATGGAGAACGGCACAGCAGAAAGATAGAATCCTGGTCCCTCTTGACATTTGGGAGCCCATGGCAAATGGATGGCCCACTGCCAGACTCCTTTTATTCAAGGGAGAAATAAATCTCTATCTTGTTTAAGTGACCATTATTTTGGCTTTTCTGTTATGAGCAACCAAACAGAATCTGAGTTGATATGCCCTTTGTCTCAGCAGTTCTATTTCCAGGAATTTATTCTACAGATATACTGGCACATATACACAATGATGTATGGTCAAGGTCATTCATTGCAGCAGAAGATGGGACATAGTCTATATGTCCATCAATGGAGGCTGGTTAGATAAATTATGTGCATCCATACAGTGAGATAGTAAGCATTGTAAATTGGGAGGAAGCTTGTCATATCGATATGAAATTATCTCTGAACTGTACTGTGAAGAGAAAAAAAAAGTACAGAACAGTGTGAATGCTTATTTGTGTAAAATATAGTTGTACATACACATGTACACACACACACACACACACACATATATGTATTTATATATAGGCTGCCAGTTCCTGTACAGGCAACTAAGTGGCTGAGGACAGGAGTCAGAGGGAGACTTTTCTCTGTGTTCTTTTTGAATAATCATTGTGAACTTTAATCTATTTTAAAATAAGTAAAATTAAAGCTAGAAAACATTCTTTTTTATTTTATTTTATTTAATTTTTAATTTTTTTTTAACGTTTATTTATTTTTGAGACAGAGAGAGACACAGCATGAATGGGGGAGGGGCAAAGAGAAAGGGAGACACAGAATCAGAAGCAAGCTCCAGGCTCTGAGCCATCAGCCCAGAGCCCGATGCGGGGCTCGAACTCGCGGACCGCGAGATCGTGACCTGAGCTGAAGTCGGGCGCTTAACCGACTGAGCCACCCAGGCTCCCCGAAAACATTCTTTTTTAAAGTATAATTTGTTGTCAAGTTGGCTAGCATAGTGTGTACAGTTGGTTAGCCCCTAATTTGTCTGTTTAGTAAATCTGGATATTTAGACCTCCAGCTCCCCTCCCACACCCACCCAACATGTGGATGAGTGAAGAGAAAAGTACAGGATGGTACTAAGAGTGTCTGACTAGGAAAGGCTTGCTCTCCCTTCCCTTAGGATTCAAAGGGGATACAAGCTACATAGGAACATGGTTGCAGGTTAATAGAGGTGCCAGGAAAGTCTCCCCTATCATGGTTTCCATTCACATGGGTGTAGTCATTGCTATTTAGACTGAAATAGGGAATCATTCACTCGTTTTATTTATTCAGCAAATATTTTTGAGCATTTTATATGACCCAGCTATTATGCTACGTGATGGGATTATAATAAGATATTGCCATCCCTCAAAGACTTACTTGCTTAAACACTATAATCCAAATCTTTATTCTGATTTTCATCTGCCATTAATGGGAGTAGGTAGCTCTATTTTTCTCTTTCTTGGAAGCTAGAGAATATAGGTAAATGCAAATGATCAAATCCCTTTTATTGCCCTATTCCTAGTATATTCTCCCTTTCTTTTGGTTACTACATGCCATTTTCCATAAACAGTATATATTAATTATCTACGACCACATAACAAATTACCTTAAAACTTAGCAGCTGAAAACAGCATTTATTATTCCACAGTTTTGTGGGTCAGGAACCCAGGCATGCCTTAGCTTGGTCCTCTGGCTCAGGGTTTCTCACAAGGCTGTAATCAAGGTGTTGACTGGGGCTGTAGTCAGCTTAAGAGTCAAATGGAGAAAGATCTGCTTCTAAGCTCAGTCATGTGGTTGTTGGCAGGATTTAGTTCCAAGGAGGTTGTTGGATTCAGGGCTTCAATTCCTCACTGGGTGTTGGCCAGAGGCTTCCCTCATTACCTTATCACAAGTACCTCTCTATAGGACAGCTCATGACAAGGCAGCTTGCTTTATCTGAGAAAGAAAGTGAGAAGATCCAGAGAGTATGAACAAGACCAAAATTACAGTCTTTTGTAATAAACTTGGAAGTCACGTTGATGGTGTTTTGGAGTGGTGGTGGGGGTCTAGAGCTGATGGCCAAGAAAGAATTCTTGAGATGTCTGTGATGCAAAAAGGTGATTTTATTGAAGCACAGGACAGGACCTGTAGGCAGAAAGAGCTGCACTGGGGTTGTGATTGGTTAGAAACTATGGAGTTGGGGGAGGTAAAGCCAAAAGGGAGGCCTCCAAAGGGACTTTCATATGCTAAAGAGGACTCACAAGATACCTCAGGTCGTGCTATTGTCAAGCTAAGGTTGTTTTCCTTCTGGTAAGATATCAAGAAGTTAGGGAGTTCCTGGAGGAGTGTTTTACTCCTATCTCAAGTATTTGTCAATGGGCTGCAGGTTATGAAGAAATTTAATTTTATTTACCATTTCTTTCTTGCCTTTGTTCCCCACATCACTATGGAGGGGAGGGTGATATTGGGACTCCAGGAAACTGAGTGTATAGGTTTCCAGAGATTAGGCTTTTGATAAGATTGTCTTTTTCTTGTAATTTGCTAAGACATTTGTAGACTGATGGAGACTCCTGTCCTATATGACTGTGATCTCAGTTAACCATTGTTTTTTTTTTCTTTTTCCTTTCCTTTGTTCTTGGGTAGCCTGAGGAATGTCACACATATCCCACCTTGGGGGGGTGGGGGTGTTAGCTTGTTCTTTGTCCTCAGCTTGCTTTATGTTCCCTCATCAATGTCCCATGGCTTTTGTTGTATTTTATTCATTAAAAGCAATTCACTAGATCTAAAAAAGTGGAGAAGATTACATTTGGGCATGAATTCCAGGAGGCAAGGATCATGGGAGCCATTTTAGAAGTTGTCTCCCATTGGCAGTTGATATGAAGGTAGTTGATATGAAGAAGTGTAAGACATAATGAATTACCCCTGAGCTACCATTACCCATTCATAGCTGTCAGTCTGTTTCATATTTTCTGTGATCCCAACACAGGGAGAAAGAGAGATATACAGATAGACATGGGGTTGGGGGTGAGATCCTACTTATTTTTTATCCTATTATTTTTTAAATAAAAATTATCAAATAGGGGCGCCTGGGTGGCTCAGTTGGTTAAGCGTCCGACTTCAGCTCAGGTCACGATCTCGCGGTCCGTGAGTTCGAGCCCCACGTCGGGCTCTGTGCTGACAGCTCAGAGCCTGGAGCCTGTTTCAGATTCTGTGCCTCCCTCTCTCTGACCCTCCCCCATTAATGCTCTGTCTCTCTCTGTCTCAAAAATAAATAAACGTTAAAAAAAATTAAAAAAAATTATCAAATATTAAATCTGGAAAGGGCATTAGAGGGCCTTAAAGAATTCAAGAAACTTTGGCCTAGGGTTCCTTTGTGTAGCCTCTCCTCCCAGGATTCCTAATACCTGCCAAGCCAAGACTGAACACTGGCTCTCCAAAGAGATGCACAAAGGCCCAGAGACATTGTCCCAAAGACGTCCTCCTTCTTCTTCCAGTCCCTGTTAGGGCCTCATGTGAGATCATGTGACCAGCATTTCCAATCTACTTCTCCAGGTAGAGAAACATCTGCCACATTGAAAAACTACTAAGGAGCCTTATCACCTGCCTGCTACCTGTCTAGCAATGCATTCATTACATATGTTGATTCTGCCTTGTGCCTAGAAAAGAAAGCATGTTAAGGGGAAATATTAGTTTATGTAATTAACATATCTGCTGCACTTTGGTCCATAAATTTTCTCACTCATCTACGGGCCATCTGCCTTCTGGGAAACAGTGGATTTGAGGCTATATACTGAGACTGCTGGGTAGTAAGGCTGCAGGTCTGCTTACTGAACACAGTCTTGTAGTCTATGAATACTCTTTTCTGTATTTGAATAGCAATAATTGGAAAATGAATAAGGGCTTGATCAAATAATTTTATGTTTGTTATTTTCCTTTTTTTCCCCTCCAACAGTAGTCTGCCCATCAAAAATGTCATCTTTTACTTTCTGTCTGCAAACTAACTGGACCCAGTTGTGCTTTAGCTACCCCAATAAGAAATTTGCTTCTTAGGACAGATGTAAGAAATGGTACCCAATGGTTAAACTCCCTTACCTTTCTATTTGTTTTGAAATGCTGTTAGAAATCTTGAACTACTCAAACAGAGAAGAGGAGGTAGAGAGTAAATGGCTAGAGGGTGGTTGAGGAAGGGAGCGACAGTGTTTGCCTGTTCTCAAGAACTCTCTTCCATGGCCTAATGCCATGAGTTTGTGTCCAGGGTGAATTTTGATAATTTAAAGACTATGTATTTTTGACAAAGCTCTATTTTTGCATCAGATAATATCTAAGGATAAATAATGTACTAAAGAATCTGTAGTTTTGAGAAGGGAACAGTGTCATTTTATTTTATATTAAATGTCACTGACAGAAGTGTGAGAATAGGTAAATGTCTATTGGTAACTTATTAGCTCTTACCTGACTTAATGACAATATTTGCAATCTATTTAGTTAACTGTAGGTCTTGGCATATTAGCATAATAATACCTTTAGGCAAAATATTATTGAGTGTTTTTTTACCTTTAGGTTATTTTTAAAAATCCATTCTTATACACAATAAAATAAAACAAGGCTTGGTTGGTAACAGGATGGTGAGGTTTGTGAATAGCACAGGAAGCCAGATGTAAATTAAAGAGGCCATGGGAGAAAAGGCCAGGAAAGCAGCAGACAATAGAAGAGTATCCAAGAAGCCAGGAAATCCTTACAGGGAGCCCAGGAGAAAACAGATGATTGGTTTCAGGATGTCTGGCAGGGATCTACAATATGGGCTGGGATTTTGATCTTCGTATAGGACCAGTGTGTATAGGATCTTTGTATAGGATCTTCAGGCAGGCCTGAAGCAACAACTTGGGGTCAGGACAGAACAGGGAAGAATGGTAAAATTTGAGGTACAAGGGCTTGGTCAGGTCAGGACCACAAGCAGAACAGATTCAGGATTAAGGCTTTTGGGTCTTGAACTTCTTTTATTCATTCTTTCTGACCAGAAGCAGAGCTGGTCCTAGGGCCTGGGACAGGGTTAAGCCCAAAGGTGGGTTTTATGTAACACTAAACAAAAGGAGGAGCAATATGTTAGAGTCACCATATGTCCTGTTTTCTTTAGGACAGACCCACATTATATCTGCTATTCCAGGGTACTAATGAATAATATTCCCCTTTTACTTAAAGTGACTGGTTTGGAAGACAAATTACACAGTGATCCTGATAGTTTCCCAAAATAATTTTGCAGAATGTTATCCAGAAGCTGCAAAAGCAGAGATCTCTGGTCACATGAGTATGGAAAACCTAGAATTAACCAGAGTTCTTTAACAGGATTCTTTACTATAGGACTTCTCACTGCCTTTATATGTCAGTGTGTAGTATGAATCCCCAAGAGGGGGACAGTATTCTTAATTTCCAATCCTAAATTGATCTATTGGTGTACTTTGGTCCCCCTGAGACTATAGTTCTGTGGGACACACTTTGGGGAACTCTGGTTAATTGAATATGGTGTCTTAGAGGAAGGTGGATCATCACTCTTTGTGTACCAGGGTGCTCAGCAAAGTCAGCAGCCATTAGTTAAATAAATAATTACTTGAGAGAACAAATGCAGCCTCTGCCAGAGTTTTCCAATTTGCTAGTTATTGACTGATGTTGGCAGTGTTGTATGTGTTATATGTGACTTGCTGGAGTAAGAGTCTGAAGAATGACTAGGTCTCAAGGTCTGTGGCAAATCTATTTACTAGTTAGGACATAGAAAGGAAGATGATTTTCTTTGTTTAGTCTTTCATTGCATGGTGTCCTTGAAGGAGAGGTTAATGAGGAAATAATAGGTCAGCAGGTGTGCGTGTATGTGTGTGTATCTATGTGGTGGGGGGGGAGGAAGCCTCAGAAAAAATGTATTTTTAACCAGCATGCCAGGTAATTCTGATAAGGGTGGCCCTGAAACCATTTGTTAAGAAACATTTTCTTGGGGTTCTGATGAGGGACTCTTTTGGTGACAAAATACCACAATAATTCTTTCTTTGATTGAATGAGTCCTCTGATACAGTGGCCTGTGTTCTGATATTTGCCGAGTTCCCATTTTGTGCCATTTCCTATGCTATATGCTCTCTTGCATGCATGTACTTAACATTCACTATGCTAAATAATCCTTAATAAACCTGAAATTTATTATCTCCATTTTACAAAAGATGTTTAAAGATGAACTTTTAGGTGGGCCTGTTGTACGAATATTAGCCTATCCTTTTTCAAGCCCCAAGAGAAGGTCCTGGCTCTTAGACCCGCCCCTCAACAACTCCCTAGGACATGGACCCTGGAGCCAACATTCCATTCGAGTGTTTGTCCTGAGGCTATACAGAACTCAGTTGGAGCTTTAACAAGCACATGACTGGACTGTTCTTTTACCACAAACAAGATCATGTGCTGACACATTTTATCTGCCTGGTAGAATGAGTCAATATCAAACAAGCTAATCCAGGGAGAATGATGAAGTACTGATTCTCCTAGGCCTTATCATAAGTAGGTAGACCAAAGTCAAGGCACAGAAAAAGTTTTCTTAAGATGTAGTTGAGGAGGGAATAGAGCCAGAAAAGGAGAAAAAGACTTCCTTTGTTTTCTTCATGGAATTACAAATTGAGACAAGTAGCATGAATAGCTTCTTGCTTTTCTCTGGGCCAAAGAATGATTTTTCCTTTTAATGGTTTTGAAAGACTCAAGCTCCTTCTGGTTCTGTCTCTGGCTCTCTCTGCCCCTCTCCTGCTCTTACTCTGTCTCTCTCTCTCAAAAATAAATAAACGTTAAAAAAATTTTTTGAAAATCACATGTCCATGGAAACTTAGAACATGCAGTGAATGAGGACTCCCTGCTGGGTGAGGTCTGTGAAGACCTGAAGAGAACAAGCCTCTTCTAAAAGGGATTGCCTTTTTTAGGATCAGTGAATGGATTGCCTACAAAAACGATGGCTATAGTTTTGCCAGAAACTTCGATTTTTTTTAATTTAAATTTTAAAAAAGTTTAATGTTAATTTTTTTTGAGAGAGAGAGAGACAGAGTGCAAGCAGGGGAGGGGCAGAGAGAAAGGGAGACATAGAATCTGAAGCAGGCTCCAGGCTCTGAGCTGTCTGCACAGAGCCTGATGTGGGGCTTGAACTCAAGAATCGTGAGATCGCGAGCTGAGCTGAAGTTGGCCGCTTAACTGCCACCCAGGCACCCCAGAAATTTCTTTTTCTTTTTTTTTAAGGAAAGTTGAAAATCCATATTTTTATTTGTTTTCATGATTTTTTAAAATTTGCATTTAATTTAAATGTTTAAAGCATTCTATTAGCCAAAATAAAACAAGCAAACTTCCACTTGGTGACCTCTGTTTTATTGCTACATGAGGGAGAACTCACATCACCAAAAGTAAGAGAACCCTTCATACTGGGTGTCCACAGTGTTTTAGACATTTTATAAGTCACCTCATAAAGTTCTTAAAATAACCCTGTGTTTAGAAATCGTCATGTCCCTCTTATAGATGAAAGTGAGGTGCAGAGAAGTTAAATGATTTTGCCAAGTTCACACAGCCTGCAAGTGGCAAATACAGGTCTGAATTTGGGTTTGTTTGCCTGGAAAGAGCCGCAGATTTGGTGCTGGCATGTCTCCTCTCCTCTGGGAGGAAGTGTCCTTCTCTGTGTTATTTATATCACTATTAGTGGTTACTGTTTGGGATCTAAGGCCATGCCAAACCTGATCTCCAAAAGGTAGACCCACTGGTATATGAAGCAGATGCTGGACTGGCTCTTTTTTGATTAGAACAAACTACAAGCGGGGCGCCTGGGTGGCACAGTCGGTTAAGCGTCCGACTTCAGCCAGGTCACGATCTCGTGGTCCGTGAGTTCGAGCCCCGCGTCAGGCTCTGGGCTGATGGCTCAGAGCCTGGAGCCTGTTTCCGATTCTGTGTCTCCCTCTCTCTCTGCCCCTCCCCCATTCATGCTCTGTCTCTCTCTGTCCCAAAAATAAATAAACTTAAAAAAAAAAAAAAAAGAACAAACTACAAGCTAGTAATTGATCACAATTTTTCTGGGGTTGTCTAGCTTAGATTTATTCCATTTTGTAAAGTCACCCTTCTATGTCATCAAAGTCCATATGTATAGTCTACATTTTCTAGATTCCACATTACCTGGATATTTCACGTGAAACTCATCTTCCTGAATTGTAACCAAAGTGTGGCTATTAGTCTCAAATTGGAATTATGTATGTGGTGGCAGTGGTGGTGAAATCTATCCACTGATATGCCAGTTATCTTGAAAATTAAACTGCCATTCATTTTATATTGGAAAATTTGTGACATTTCTTGAGACACTTTGAATCTCTCTGAGTTGTTACAAGCCAGAGAGAGGCGTCAAAGCTGTAATCTGTGCCTGCCACTCATTTTTGAATAGATTATGAACTCTTAGAGGATTAGGCTTGTGTCTATATAGTTCTCTTTATACAGAGATGAAGGCTTTCACAGCATTATCTATAATTGGGTGTTTAATAAATGCTTTTTGATGAGGATAATGGTATGGAAATAAAACTCTTGAAATCCAGAGTCTGCCTGGATTTCTTGCCTCATTAGGGAAGAAGAGATGAATGTGAATGCTTGGGTAAATATGAATGTAGATCTCATTCGGGAAAGCACACACTCTCTGTGCTTGAAATTCTGGGAGAGAAAAACTTGAAGGGTGTAACTAAGACAGAAATTCTGCGGATTGACACTAATACCAGTATTTACCGATCATCTCTAACAAGGCAGACTCCATTTGGAATCTGGCGATGCATCTTATAGGCCTCAGATTGCTTGACAAATCACACCAAGGTTTACTCAAAGTCACTGCCATTATGGTGTGCAATCACAGGCACACCAGTGCCCAACAGGGGTGAAGGCAGAGGTTAATGGCTTTCTTTATATTTGCATTATACTTGATCTCTGGCTTTCATGGTCAGATGGGTTTTTATAAACTCTTCCCATCTAGCTTTCTGAAGTGTTTTCAGGTTGTCTATTTTAGGGCTGTTTTACAGCTGCCTTTTCATACATCTGCTTTGTATGCTAGACAAAAAGGAAAGAGAATCCAAGATATGAGCTATTGATACTACCATGCACACTAAGGTAAATGTTAAGTCTTTTGTTGAGCTTTCCAAAGGCCGAAGTGCATTTCCTTTTTTATCTAAAATGTTTAAAGTGTAGCCAATTCTAACCAGCTGCTTTAATGTATCAAGAGGGTCTTGTAAGTTTTCTTCTTTGCCACCATGGTGAATTCTTTAGGCAAACTGAGTTTGAGCTTTCAAAACAGTGTGAATATACTTAATGCCACTGAAGTGTATACTTAAAATGGTAAATTTTATGTTTTGTGTATTTTACCGTATTAAGAAAATTTTTAAGCATTGAATCAACCATCGAGTTTGTCAGACTGATCTGTAGAGCATGGGCAATATTTGCAGGCAGTACTGTAAATGTGTGGTTAGAGAATATTACGTTATAACACTCAAGTGAGAGAAATACCATATTATTTTCCTTTCCCTAAATCAAATTAAATGTAGCTTTGAGCTCCCATCTATTGGAAGGGTGTGTGATCAAATCAATCACATTATGTTTGAGAGAATACATTTCTTAGGATTCTTCAAAAATTTGGGTGAGACTTTCATGAAATCAGGAAAACAGGAGTGGAGGGTTATGT